>NC_087109.1:10331315-10642631 GCF_963855985.1 Ostrinia nubilalis
GTACTACAACATTTCACTTCGCGATTAACGAGAGGTTTTGTCGCATCACTAGTTCACAGACTAAAAATATTTTTATGTCAGTTGGCCATATTTGATGACATTTCTGCTGATTTCTAAAAAATTAGATGTAGACGACGTCGTAGTCTCAAGCATATCACTTAGGACTTAAAAGTGCATGTTTTTCAATAAAAAGGTAATACAATGCACTCTACTTATTCTGTAGGTACCAACCTTTGACCAGCTCTTTCTCTTCATCGGTAAATTCAGGCAGTCTTGACTGATGGAAACCTTCCGAAGAACTCTTGTTTCTCATATGATCCTCAATCACTGGAGGCCATCCCCCCTCTTTTGAGTATATGGGATGAGAAAAACGTCCGTACTGCAACAAAAAATTAAGTAGCTATGTAGATATTACCTAGTATTTAATTACTGTATAAAAAACATAATACTCTTTCTGGCGTTTCTTCTTCTTTTCATCACTACACTCTTACCAGAGTGGTCGTGGTCGTCACACCCGGTCCAGTGGCAAGGCTTACAATCCGTTGCCATTCATCCCGCACTGCAGCCTTTCTTGTGCACTCGTGGAGTAGACCATTTATTGCGGTTTTGTGCTGATCAGTCTAGCGCATGGGTGACCTTGTGCCCTTAAACACCTCAACCTTCTCCTGCACACGTACCTACAACCTTTCTGGCGTTGTCGGGTAAAAATCTACTTTCGTCGAAGGTATTGGGTTGAGGCTTGGGCCCTTGCCAGAGCAGCCTACTGAACCAATGACTATTTCAGAACAAATTCGCGTTAACTGTGCCTGAAAAAAACGCGGTGTGCATGGGCCCTATTACTTAGCTGTAGATATTTTATTGTACTTACACTGTACTGTTGAGCGATGTCTAACCACACCTCATCCTCTTCGGTCGAGGCTTCATACCACACCAGCTGGTTGGACAGAGACAGCTTACCTGCCATGTCAGAACAGGTGAGTGAGATTAATGAAAATAGCGCTTACGCAAACTTAAAGAAGAAGGAGGAAGATGGCAAAAGAAAAATGGAAGTGTAGCATGATGAGGGTATTTATTGACAAACTAGATTTGCAGCAATGTTACTTACTACCCATTGCCGGTTATGTCGTCTTGTTCTATCGCAAAGAATCACCATTTTGATGAGAGCGAGAGCAAAAACGGAAATGGATAGTTAATACTGTGGCCGATAGTAGGTACTTAGATGATATTTCTTGAAATAAAATCTACATTTCAATATACAGGTAAAAAATAATGTTTGTTAAGTTTGTTGAGGGTCGTGGGAGGTGCCTGGATGCGGGCGGCGCAGGACCGTTCGTTGTGGAAATCCTTGGGGAGGCCTTTGTCCAGCAGTGGACGTCATTTGGCTGAAACGAACGAACGAATGAAGTTAGTTCCTCTGAATCTGAACCTCCTCTGTTCGCAATTCCAAAAGCAAGAACAAATATGCTAAAAGAGGCGCCAATTACCAGAACGTTGCGTACACTAATGTAGTAGCTAGAACCGTTGAAATTTTCAGCTGTTCTTTGACTGAATTCACCAAGGTTACATCATTAATTTATTCTATTTTAAAGCAATAGCGGAAGTTTAGATAAAGAGTAAGTACTTCTACTCGTAATTAATCTACTCTATCGCATTGGGGTAACCTCTAATGTTAGATATATGTTAATAAATAAATTAAAAAAGCAGGTGAATTAATTTAGTAGGGTGTAAATAGATTTATTAAATAAATCTCTTACCACTTACCATTGTACTGCGCCTTGTACTTCTTCTGATAAACCCTGTAAGCTTTACCATGAGCTACCATAGCGTTCTTCCCGCACAGATACACTCCCTCCCGGTCCACCACCCCTGGGGCCAGGTGGAAGGTGTTGGTGTAAGCGCCATCGCAGAACAGCATGGGCTCGTTAATGGTGATCCAGGTCTTCACTCGGTCTCCAAAGAGAGAGAATACTACGTCGGCGTAGTCAGCAAACCAGTCGGTGATGTAGGGGTTCGTCCAGCCGCCTAGTTTAAGTAATTAAATTATTACTTAACAATGTAGAATTTTTTCACCATATAAATCTGATAATTAACTAGCAATAGACTACATAATAAGTAGTAGTAGTGCTTTAGACAGTCTCATAGTTTATCGGTTGGAAACTATCTCTTCTAGATTAGGTACTCAGGAAGAAGACCTCATTTAAAAAGGGAAGGAAAGTAAAGAAATAGATCGAATCGATCTGTCATAGGTTAACGTTAATGAAGGTTCTTTATTTTTGACCCTCATTTCCTCATCTTAACGCCCAAAAACAATGAAATTATATGTCTAGCTCGTAACTCAGTCAGGGCCTGAGGTACGAGAGAGGTGACATTGACATATTATGACGTGACAAATCTGAAGTCTCGCTGACGTTCGACGACTCAAAAACACCCTCCCGTGATGCTCGAATACCTCAGGCACTGACTGAATTATAGACCTATAATTTCAGACCTTGCTAGGGTTAAATTCTTCTCACCCAAGTCCTGGAGTCTCTGCGGCAGATCCCAGTGGTAGATCGTGACGACGGGCTGAATGCCTTTGGCCAGAAGCCCATCAATCAGCTGGTTGTAGTAGCGCTTGCCGTCCTCGCTGATGTAGTTGGCGAACCCATTAGGCAGGATCCGAGTCCAGGAGAGGGAGAATCTGGATAAAAACATCACCATCAGGTCATTTAGTCTGAACTCCAGGAGCACCGGCCTCTAATTTACCAAAGGTAAAGAAATGATTTGGACTAGGGATGTTATGAATATGTAGTTTTGGTTAAGGATACGGTTACGGATATTGGAATAATATTATACCGGTTTCGGTTACCGCTACGGATATTTTTTTATTTCGGATATCCGAAAGTTTCGGTTACGGTTACGGATATCCATAACATCCCTGATTTGGACTGCACTCCTTATGCTGGCCAGACGAGTTGGGGTAGCCTGTCCCTTACTTGAAGTTGAAGCATCTTACATCATCCACGGGAATAGCCGTTGTGGAGAAAATAAGTTAGTACGACATAGTGTGGGCAGGCCACTATCAACATATAGGTGAACCAACGAACTGGTGAAATTCGCGGGAAGTATCTTGATGCGGGCAGCGCAGGACTCAACCGGTCCCGGTTGTTATGAAAATCCTTGGGGGACGTTTTTTCCAGCAGTGGACGTCATTTGACTGACGAATGAACGAACGAAGTTAGTAGGAGACTCCTTAATTGACCGCTTCAAAATCGATAAGCCGGTGACCTAATATAGTACATCCACAAAACACAGATACAGAAATAGTTGCTACGTATAGATTTTGCGTCTTTACCTGTAGCTGTATGCAGCACAGGACCGGCCGTTATGGGCATCCTCGAGGGAGGCCTTTGGAGCAGTGGACGTCATTTGGCTGAAACGAACGAACCTGTAGTAATCCAAAGACAAGTTGGCAGCGACCTCCATGTCCCTCTCCCATTGGTGGTAGGAGTCGGTCGCCACGTCGCCGGTACTGCCATCCTCGTTACCAGATTGGGAGTGGGTGAAACGGTCCCAGATGCTTTCGCCTTTGTCTGGAAAACGACCAGGATCGGGCTAAGAAAAATGTAAGGGTCAATAGGGGTCAGTACAAGAAAGTAATGGGACAAGACAGTTGGCGATCTACTCAATCATCCCTAAAATGACTAGAATCTAGTCTAGAATAGATAGTAATTATACAATAACATACGTGACAATGCGTAAGTGAAGCGTTAGAAATGTCAATAAACATTCCTCTCCCTCCCTGTATACAGGGTGTTAGGTAAATGGGTATATGAGCCGACACTAGCCCATGTTAACAAAATAAATTTTATAAAATCCGATTTGTATAAAAATTTAAATAATTAAAATGAAGATATCAATTTTCGGACTTCACCATACCATTTAAATGACCATGTTAAGATGGGCTAGTGTCGGCTCATATACCCATTTACCTAACACCCTGAATATCCATCCATGTACATCCCTGTACCTATTGGCCAGTGATTCTCTATAGTAATCATGTGGATCCAGCAGAATAAGACCACCCCCACTCCTGGGATGTGGTATTTGAAAAATGAATAAAGGACAAAAATGCGACTAAGTCCACCACAAACCATCCGGCAAAAGGAATAGAAGATGAGCGCACTCAGTCAGTTAAAATGAATTTTCAATTCAAAAACCAGGCCTAAATGACCTGATGATGCTGTAAGAACTTACCGCTGACATTCCAGGCCCCCTCCACTTGATACGCCGAAGTGGCCGACCCGAATAGGAACCCTGGAGGGAATGACAGGTCCACAGCACACCCACTACTCCATAACGCAATACTGTAAAAATCGATTTGAAAATCATAATAAAAAAACTTATTTTAGTTTTTGCAAGTAGACTTTTAAAAATCACTTTTACACGTCCCAGTAGGTATTAACCCTACCACTGCTTCGGGTCAATAAATGGGCCAGTGCTGAGACGAATATAGGGTCATGTTCCACTACAGTCCACTCACACCAAGTAGGTGTAGTATCTACAAAACATTTTTTTTAATCCATGTGAAAATTGCGGAAACACAATTCGATTTTAACACTATTATCAAAACACTATGATAAACATTGAAAAAAGATTAGATGTTTTTAACACTTTCTATTAGTTATTATTGTAATACGTCGTATTTATTTCTTAGCTCACCTTACCACGACCAGTGCTAATAGCATTGTATACAGAACTGTCATTTTATTAACCTATCTTAGACTGAGATTAAAATCTAGATTACTAGACTGTCTTTACATAATAAGCTGAATAAGGGCGCAGTTCCACGAAAAGTGCTACTCGTACTCGTACTCGTACTTTAACTGCGAAGATTTCAGTGAATTTTAAGGACACGCTTGAAAGAGTAGAGTGCCTTTTCGACACGCGTGCGGATCTTACGCATGCGGGCTGCCCGCATTTCAATACATAATATACAGGGTGTGCCACAAAGTAGTGTCAAGCCGAAGCCCAGAGGTAGAGCATCACTAGGGCTACCCAAATCACCGTGACTTTTGATAGGTTTTGAGATATGTTTTTTTTTACAACATACAGGATTTTAGTCTACATTCGTGTTATGGATGTAAATAAGTACTTCTGAATCAGCTAGGCCTAGTATTCTATTCTGTTCGCGCATAACTCGAAAACTATCAAAAATCGCGGAATATACTTGGGGGTGATTTGGATAGCCCTAGTGATGCTCTACCTCTGGGCCTCGGCTTTTGGGACACCCTGTATAATACAGTCAAAACTCATAGTTAATCGGTCAAAACCACTATTGACTGCAAAAATCAGTCAAAAGTGGTTTTAACTGATGCTCTTGGTCAATATCACTTTTAACCGATTTTTCCAGTCAAAAGACCAAACTTTAGGTAAACTTGAACATAGAGGTACTTACTGCAGTGTTTTCAGTGGCTTTACATAGTCGCTCACTAGCTTCTACCTCTCTCATATCTTCGGAGTAATGCCAGCCTTAAATGCTGATAAACATTATTTAAAAATACCTCACCTATGTTATTTATTTATCTTGTTTTCGATCGAGTTGATAACTAAGTAGGTATCAAGGCTTGTTACTAGGTAAAGCCAACAAATATTATTAACTTTTCGGTTTTTCGTTTAAATACCTACGTATAGACATTTATTATTATCTCGGATAGTAACATGCGACTATGACCACTATTAAATTAACCAAAAAAGCTGACTATCTACAAATGACTTAGTCAAGTTTTTCTAATAAGTAAGGTGTAATTTTTTTAACTGAAATAAGGTTTTCACAATAACTACCTGCTCTAGAAAGTCTACACCTTGTTTGTCTCACATGTTCACATCATGAGGAAATCGTCTATATATCGTCTATATATATATAAGTAAACTCTACATAATATAACACGCGTTATAACATTGGAAAAACCATCCGTTTCCCTTGCCTACCTAAAACATAATGGCATGGTAAAAACACAAGTTATCAGTATAGCCGTGACTGTATATTTGTTTACATCAGATATAGATTTGATAATGCCCACATAAACAAATATAAAACTAGATTTCTGAGTAATAGTGGTACAAATACTATAATAAATACCTAAGAGATTCTCAAAGTTGCAAACGTATCTATAGCCCCTCCAAAAAATTTCGTAGTACTTACTTAATAATATGATTGACCCTCTTTCAAAAAATACTTAAAATCCATCCAAACTAGGAATAGTTATTTATATTTTTTCTTTCTGATATCTTTTTAGGAAACCAGTAAAGCAACATAGATGAAAGATAGATTGGTTCTCGCAGCAGGAACACAACTTTTTGTCATCTATAGGTACTTGGGTGAATATCCCAAACACGTTTTTTACGCGGCGGAGCTGAGAATCGATGGGAGAAATGTAACTAGAGCGATGATTTTTTTTCTGTATATAGTTTATACAGCGTTTTACACGAAAGCAAAGTCTTCAGGACAATAGGTAGTTATTTTATGTACTAAAAAAATTTTCAAAGACCCAAAATCTAATAGCGGTGGCGCGTCCTAACTCTATTTCTACTCATATATTGTGTTATTCCTTCTTTCTCGGGGATTCTAGTAATTTAAAAATAGTATAGCCATAAAATACATTAAATAAGACTTCCAAATGATATGAAAGAAATGTGATATTTCATATTTTAAGTATTTTAAATAGCCTTTCAAAACTGTCCCACGAAAAAAAGCAATTACAGTGGCTCAATTTCGACACTCTCTTACTTCTCCAAAGAAGCTTTGAGAGACGTAAAGTTCTTCTTCCCTGCATCACTCAACTGTGTCCTCCTGATCGGGCTATAAAGACTTGCGACTTGTGGTATTGTTTTTCCAGCAGACCCGTAAATATTAGTATCAGCGGCACAGGAATACAAAATTTTTCAATTTCGCTGGCAAGTGTATGAGTGAAAGCTACTTACTTAGATGCTAAACGATTCTTTAACATGATTAAAGTTTGGTGTTTTGTTGTATCTGCATACAGAAATTATTGATCAGAATTATAGTTTTCTTTATAATTTGAATTTTGTAACAGTTTTTCAATTCCGGTGGCGCAATTTCGGTGGCTCCGGTGGCGAATCTATTGCCGGAATTGGTCTTATTGGCTCTGGAGCATTGTACCTAGGTCTACTAAGGTCTCAGTCATAACTACAATATCGTCAGTGAATCGAAGTTGTGTGATGTACTCGCCGTATCTTGATACTGAGCTCGGTCTAGCTCAGAAGCTTGAAAACCTCTAAGTGGGAGGTAGTGAAGACTTTAAGAGATTATGGTGTCTCCAACTCTGAACCCTCGCAGCAATCAGATAAGTTTCGAGTTCTGATCTTGGGGGAGGGTTGATATGATGAAGTTTTCATACAAATACTTCAGAAGTTGCATGTATCGACAGTCAATTTGACGCCATTAAAGAGCCCAGGTCTTGACCGAATCGAAGAAGGTACAAAAAGGCCAATAATAATGACTGATTATAGTCCTCAGTCTTCTGCATAATTTGACGCAGCATTAAATATGTACGTAGTATTACAAACGTCTTTTCGAAAATGAGGTTGTCTGGAAGACTGAATGTTTCAGGAAAAAGCTGCCTCACCTGACTCTGGACCATCGCCAACGTCCATTCCATTCCAGTCTCTAGCACCACCACCATGTCTTATTTTTTAGTTTATCGACCAATAAACATGGTGGTATTTAAGAGAACTTTAGTACTAGCATTCCATCTGATTTCATAAGCTCAGTTGTGATTTCATTATCTCCTGGTACATACCTTGTTGTTTTTAATAGGGCATTCTAATCTCACTCAAGCTAAAGTCTAGGATATCTTCGCTAAAGTGTCGGAATAATCTCGATCTTCAGCCTAATTACTAGTAGTGCTTCTTAATCTCTCCTAGCAGCTTAGGCATTTACCAAAATGGTTCTGCTATCCTCGTTATTCATGTTGGTATATTCAATTTGGTCCTCGCAAATACATACTTTCGATTTATTACAAAAAAATCGTCTCTATAATACACTTTGTATCAGCGTGAGGACTTGGATAGCTATTTATACATCGATACTAAGCAGAATCTTAAAAACAGATGAGAATAGTCCTGAAACAGCTAAAATTTCCCTAGCCTCGTAGGTTGCAATCTATTCTGCCACTCGAGATGAAAATTCGTGGGGCTTTGGAGCTGGATTGGCACTGGTCGTGGCTTAGGCTTCATCAGTCGACAGCTTTTGAGCATCTTTTATTCGGCATTCTTCTATTTCGGTGATGACTTCTTCTTCTTCCTCGGTCCCTCACTGATGAGGATCGCAACCGCAGATAGTGTTCCTTCATAGACTGCGGTCATAAGCTGTGTGGTGATCGGAGAATGCAAATGTGATTAAATTGCCTGTTCGTCTAAAAATGATTACTACATTTTGATTTTTGCAGTACTATTAGGGTGCAGCTCAGTACGCTTTTACAGTTCTGGCATCTTTTGCTAGGCCTTCTCTCTCTATGAGGCTGGCTGGATTTAGTCCTCCGTTTCTTAATTGTACTACTTTCATCTAGCTCATTGTCGCTAGGTTTGCATAGTTTTCCGTTAAATTACCCTGTCACAAATATGTAATGTGTTAGTTGTAGCTGGTATAGATCTAGAAATATCTTCATACTTAATCTCCAGTTCGCATGGTCTTTAGCGAATAATTAGTTGCGTAATTCTGAGTATAGGATAGGTATGATACCATCATGAAAACTTGGCTAGCCTGAACCAATATTTTTACTTATGGAAGATAAACCTAACACCAACCTGGGGCAGGTCGCCCTCCCGGGACGTCATGTATGATGTCTTTGTGATGACTCTAGAATAACGGGGCTGTTGGCGGCTAGAGCCAGAAAGTTTTGGATTTGTTCTCTATGGAGGGATTTTGCCGTTATCACCATGCTTAGCAGGCTGGTTGGTAGTTCCAGTATGGTAGTATAATACCCGGAAAGATGCTGCAGCCCACCCTCCAGTATTTTGATTCCTTAGTCGGCTATTACGACTCACGTGGGAAGATTTGATGCTTTTTTAGGGTCACAACACAGGCCTGAATATTGTTTTTAATTATAAACATCTTTACTGGATAATAATACTTAATTGATTACAAATAAATAAGTAATTTGAGACAATCATCCGTAACATTCCGAAGTCCGCTGTATAAATAAATTTCGGTGGATTGGTTCTTAATTCCGGTGGCTCAAATACAATTTCGGTGGCTCTTGATAATTTCAAATTGACATATCTCGAGAACTATTAATAATATTTTGATCTCTACCATATCATTGAATAATACAAGTTATTTACTATTATTTCTGCCACAAAAAAGTTTTGGAAAGTGGAAATTAAAATTCGCCACCGGAATTAGGCAAAAAACGAGTTTGTTCATATTCACCCACTTATAATAAATCTGTAGAGAGGTCAATTCTGTACATGAAATATATTTTCAAAATAACTATCAGGGGGTGATTAGTGATCGATACTGATGCCAAAAATGCAATCAGTAAAATTTTTGTCTGTCTGTCTGTCTGTCTGTCTGTCTGTATGTTCCTTATAGAAACAAAAACTACTAGACGGATTTTAACGAAACTTGGTACAATTATTCTTCGTACTCCTGGGCAAGTTATAGTATACTTAGGAATTCCCACGGCAACGGGAATTAGCGGGTAAATCCTTTTGTATGAAAAATCTAAACCGCTTAAGTTAGACGCTTGAAATTTGGCATGCAGGTATCTTAGGAAATTTAAAGCTTAGTTACAACAGGATATTGCAAAATTCCCACGGGAAAGGGAATTAGCGGGAAAATGCTTTTGTATGAAAAATCTAAACCGCTTAAGTTAGACGCTTGAAATTTGGCATGCAGGTATCTTAGTAAACTTAAAGCTTAGTTACAACAGGATATTGCAAAATTCCCACGGGAACGGGAGTTAGCGGGAAAAAACATTTGTATGAAAAAATCTGAACCGCGTAAGATACCTAGGGAGTAAAACGGGATCCACGCGTACGAAGTCGCGGGCGGCCGCTAGTGAAAAATTAAACTAATCGATAAAATGAGGTGATGTTTTAGATTAAAACAAAATAGGATGCGTGAACTGTACAGGAAAGGCGGGCAGAACCTAGGTAGTAAATAAAAATTTTGGTATTTGTCAACTCGTTATCAATTGTACTCGTAGTACCTAGTATCTAGTACTACTTATGTAGGTATCTAAATCCTCAAAGAGCCCCTTAGGTAAGTCAAAATGACTGCGCTGAAGTAGGTATACCTACATAATATAAATGGATAAATAAAACACACTTTATTTTACACGAAGAAAGAAATGTCTTAAAGTTGGGGAACCACTGGTATTTTATATTAGTCTGAAATATTGAGTAGGTAAAACAAAGATAAACTTAATTACGATTGCTCTGTACCATACTGTAGTTTCAAAAATGACGACTCCGAAGGCGGTGGTTTTCAGGTGAGTATTAAACTTATTATAAAATTTTATATGAATTTTACAACCATAATTATAATTCTTGATAAGATATTAGGTAACTGTGTTTATTAGCACAGTCGATAGTATTTGAAATAGGATCAATAACTACCTACATTAAATATTTTAATTCGTACTACCTAGGTATTGGTCCGACAAATTTTTTAGCTTGCTTCTTCATCATTTCGACCACAATATGACGTCGTGCTGAACACATAAGTAAGTAGGCATACCCATTTTAGCTTCAATTTCACTATCCACTATTCGGGGCATATGGCTCGTAGAACGGATGGTCAATGGGGTAACGTAGCCTGCCACTCGAAGGACTGACGACCTACTGAAAGAAGCGAAGCGCCTGAATGCTTGCAGCGGATCGGTTGTTGTGGAAATCCTTGGAGGAGGCCTTTTTCTAGCAATGGACGTCTCTAAGTTGGAAAGGAAAGAGAGTATCTGCTGCCAAGATAATTTTATTTTAACTTTTCTTTTATAGTCTTTTTTTGGCGTTGGTGGGGGCAACCAAAAGAACTTTCCCCCCAGACTTCAAGTTTGGGGTGGGTACATCGGCATACCAAATCGAGGGCGCGTGGAATGTCAGTGGTAAGTAGTTTTTGTGTTGTTTAAGTTTGTGTTGTTGTGAGGAAAAATGTCTATTTATTTGATTTGTTATTTTCCTTGAATGTTTGTGTAACATTATCGCCTAGCTGTTTAAATAATACGCTTTGATACAGGTAAATGCTATGTACTAGGTCCTTTTATAGGAAGTTAACATTGACTTTTTGGGTTAACATTTCATGATCATGAGGAAGTAGCAAACAGCACAATGAACTTGTTTAATTTTTGGTCTTCCACCAACCAATTATTTATACGTTCGACGCTAATATGCTGGCAGCATTTCCTCGGAAAAGTTTTTATTCTATTCAAAACAGGGTTTTACGAAATTACTATTCTAAATAGGTAAAATATTGTCACATATTCCGACAAGCTGCTAGCGAAGGTTTCTGCCTTGGTAATAAGTAGGCACCTACTTAAAATATACTAAATTACTATTATCACTCTAGCATTTAAAATACGTTTTGTGTGAATTAACGTCTAGCTGATAACAAGTTAATGAAGTTAGCATAAAATAAAAAGCCTCATAAAACGAATGGCCTTCGAACTTCCAAATTTTTATCACCATTTTACATAATTTGAAAATTACAATGTAGAGTTGCCTTTACAAAAATAGCATAGAATAGTTAACTAATTAGTTATGTTGTAGACGTATAGGTACTCAAACTTTAAGCTGTGGTATGTCAGGTCAGCAGCTCATCATCATCATTTCAGCCACAGGACGTCCATTGTTGAACGTAGGCCTCCCTCAATGATTTCCACATCGCCCGGTTGGTATCGGCACGCACCCAACACCTTCCTGCTACCTTCCTTTATGACAATGTCAGTCTACCTTGTGGGTGGACGTGGGTCAGCTAATACCTCAGCTATATTCAATTAAATGTCGTAATTATAATAATAAAATAATGAAATAAATAAATAAACACCCACAAGGTGGACTGAAGACTTCATAAATATAGCAGGAAGACGCTGAATGCAGGCCGCTGCCGAATTATCCGATCATTATGAAAATCATTGCGGGAGGCCTATGTTCAGCAGTAGACGTTCTATACCTGAAATGTTGATAAAATAAATATCTGTATCTGACTTTCCGACTACTTAGTCCGAATCCCATCACCACTGAATACCTAATACCTAGTTCGTTTCAGCCGAAAGACGTCCACTGCTGGACAAAGGCCTCCCCCAAGGATTTCCACGAAGACCGATCCTGCGCCGCTCGCATCCAGGCACCTCCCGCGACCTTCACCAGATCGTCGGTCCACCTAGTGGGAGGCCTGCCCACGCTACGTCTTCCGGCTCGTAGTCGCCACTCCAGAACTTTCCTGCCCCAGCAACCTAATACCTACTCATACCGTTTCCCGTGCTTTCATGGCAGACAAGACGGAAAGCATCTGGGACCGGCTCACACATTCAAACCCTGGCGCCATAGCCGACAGAAGCCATGGCGACGTGGCCTGTGACTCCTATCACCAGTGGCAGAGGGACATCGACATGGCAGTGGAATTGGGAGTGCATTTTTACAGGTATGTACCAATAAAAATACGGTAGGTGGGTAGGGTATACAAACTAATTCAATTGCAATAAATATTTTAAACTTTCGCGTTCCATTTCAATTAATTCAGCATCGCAGCCGAAACGTCGAGCCGTGAGTACATTATAATGTAACTCATTAATAAACGTCGCGTTAAGACCCGTGTCTCACTATTTTAATTCGATTGCATTTGCAGTGAGGCCCACGAAAGTTCTAATCGAAAAAACCGATTAAATGTATTTAGGTACAAAAGAATATCGCTTGGTTCATTCGTTCATTACTAAGCAACTAAATTATTTTAAAACAATATTACCTAGTTAGTTCGTTCGTTTCAGCCAAATGACGTCCACTGCTGGACAAAGTTTAGTTACATTATCATTAAATTATTGATTACCACTTTCGACAGTTTCGACTATCTTCGTCAAGAACAAACAAGTTTATGCCCATACGATAGCGAAACGGCCATATAACTTCGAATAAGATGTGTATTTTAGGTAAGGCTTGTAGAGTTACGCCCGTATTCACAAACATTATTATGAGGTCTCACAGTGCGCGTGGACGCACAGGGTGACACACGAATCAATCACAAAGTTCTAACGCAGTGCGTTCGATTTGCTGCTTCACAGCAAGCATCGTTTGTGAATACGGGCGTTAGGAGCTTGGCTCTACATTCAGAGATCTTTAACTTTTTCACATTGCGAGCCATCATGGTGTCGTCGCAAATATTTTTGGTATTAAAACTGCATTTGTTCCTAGATTCTCTATCTCCTGGCCAAGAATCCTGCCTACAGGTTTTCCGAATAAAATAAGCGAAGACGGCAAGAATTATTATAACAATCTCATCAATGGACTGCTCGCGAAGGGAATCGAACCTGTAATCACCATTTACCACTGGGACTTGCCGCAAAGGCTGCAAGATTTGGGTGAGTACATTTGAAATTCAGAAATAGATGACATCAGTCGATCTGAGAGGTGGGTCTATTAGGAGGTTCGTTCGTTCGTTCGTTTCAGCCAAATGACGTCCACTGCTGGACAAAGGCCTCCTCCAAGGTTTTCCACAATGCACGGTCCTGCGCTGCCCGCATCCAGGCTCTTCCCGCGACCTTTACGAGATCGTCGGTCCACCTAGTAGGAGGCCTGCCCACGCTACGTCTGGAGGAGGTGTTTCCAATAAAAAGGGCAAGTAGGAACGTACACAATTACTGGCATCCACTTCACGAGTAGTACCTATACTTGCTCGGGTGACGAAGATAGTGATATTTTCAACCGACTTCAAAAAAGGAGGAGGTTCTCAATTCGACCCGTATGTTTTTTTTTTTTTTTCTATGTTTGTTACGCGATAACTCCGCCAATTATGAACCGATTTGAACAAATCTTTTTTCGGCGTATAGGTAATACCTCAAGGGTGGTCCCATTTAAATTTAATAATAGAAAAAACAACCCCCAAGGGTGGAAAATTGGGGAAGAACTTTTTTATACGCAATATCTCCGCCGATTATAAATCAATTTGAACGATTATTTTTTTGTTGAATAGGTATTATCAAAAGGGTGGTTTCATGCGAATTTGAAGAAAATAGTTCACCCCCAAGGGTGGAAAATTGGGGATGAACTTTTTTATACGCAATATTTTTAATTTTTAGTTTTTTGTGTGTTCACGCATTTGAAGTCGGTTTTATTTTTTTTTAAAGTTATAATCGATCTTTTACCAGATTCGATGACTTGTCATCCAATAAACGCTGGTTCGAACCCCGCCGCCGCTCTACTATTGTTAGTGAACCCACGTCTCTACGTAACACAAGCATATTTAGGCTGGGTTGCTTGCACCATCTTACTTTAACTTTAACAAACATCAGAAATCTGTCAAACTCCGTACAAAAAACACCGGTTATCGTTAAAGTTAGGTGGCCTGACTCCTTAACTCCTTACACAGCCTGACAGCCTTAGTTTAGTACGAAGGGTTAACGGGACTATTAGTAATTTAATACTTATTATTATTTAAAAAACTAAGCTACATGTCGTAGTGCTGAATCTGTTTTCTTTCTTACAGGCGGCTGGACAAACCCCCTCATAGTAGACTGGCTAGGCGACTACGCCAAGGTCCTGTATTCCCTATACGCCGATCGGGTCAAGACATGGGTCACCATCAACGAGCCTATCCTTATTTGTGACATGGCCTATGGCGGCATAGGTTTCGCTCCCATGATAGTAGACTTGGACATTGCCAGGTTCCTCTGCACGAAGAATGTGCTGATGGCCCATGCTAAAGCTTGGCGGATTTATGATGAGGAGTTCCGGCCGAAGTATAATGGTAGGTGAATAATTCTATGTACTATTGTATAAGCTCAGAGGCGGTGTGAACTACACTGGTCATCACAAAAATCGACCCTCCCGCGACAATCACTTTCAAACATAATGCATCCCCACTTCCCATCAATATTGGCACCATTTAAAAGCCTAGTTCTAAACTTCATTTCATTAAAGGAAAGGTTTTTACCCCATAAATGTGTCTGTAGAAGAATCCAGAGTCACTTCTTCAAAAAATAGGTAGTTACGCTTGAGCCAACTTTTATGGCTAAAAAACTGTTAAGTTGGGATTAATCGCTATCCATCTGTTAAAGAGGACACGTGAGATCATTATTTGGTTTTATTACCATAAAAATTGGTCTAATTGATCCCAGAGGTGTGCCCAAAGTGAGGTCTTTTTTCAAGTCACATTTATTGTATATCGCGTTTATGTTAATCGTTTATTAAGAAATTAAATGTGTTTTTCTTTAAGGATATTTATTGGGCTTTCAAATAACACCAATGTTGTTGGGGCACCATGATTGTGTCAGTAGAAACGAGTTTTCCTGTAAAACGTAGGTGGGCCGATTTTTGTGATGACCAGTATATATCTAATAATACACTAGCACTATACAGGGTGACGTTGAAATCGTTGGCATCTTTCTAAATATATATTTACCTAACTCAAAGGTGTCTGACTGACTGACTGATTGGTTGACTGACTGACATAGTGATCTATCAACGTACAGCCCAAACCACTGGGCGGATCGGGCTGTTGGCATGCAGGTAGATGTAATGACGTAGGCATCCGCTAAGAAAGGATTTTACGAAACTCCACCCCTAAGGGGGTTAAACGGGATCCACGCGTACGAAGTCGCGGGCGGCCGCTAGTTTAAGATAAGGCTCTACTCATGGTACGATAGTCTTATATTATATTGGATGCCATCGATTTCAAAGTCACCCTGTATTAGACGCGTGGCGCGTGGGTGGTGGTCTTTCACAATGACCTGGTGCTGCCCGTGTCCAGGCACTTCCCGCGACTTTCATTTTGATAGTCGGTCCACCAAGCAAGAGGCCTGCCTACAACGCGCTTCCCGTCCGTTCCGTGATCGCCTTTGGACTTATCGTAGTATTGTATTTACTATTATGTTGTTAAAATGCTAACATTTTATAGGTCAAATTTCACTATCGAACCACGTTCTATGGTACGAGCCAATGGAAGGAGAGACTGAAGAAACAGCTGATTTAGCCAGAGCTATGGGGGTAAACCAATTTAAACATTGATTTATTGAAATTTATAGTATAGCACCAAAATAAGTTATTTCAGGGTTTTAAATAAATATGAAACCAAGCTCAAAATTCAAGCATAGATTAAAAGCTGTGTGATGATAATACAATTTATACATTTGAATGAAACGATTAAAGGCTTTAACAATCATTTTAAGAGTTTTATGTGATAAAATTCACGATCTCATTCGATCTTCTCAATATTAAATCAATGCCTATTTTCAGGAGGGTCGGTACAGCCATCCCATATATTCAAAAGAAGGCGGCTGGCCCCCAATACTGGAACAGAAGATGGCAGAAGCAAGCCGCAAAGAAGGATACTGGACGTCCAGGCTTCCAGCCTTAACGACCGAAGAAATTGAGTTCATGAGAGGTATACCTACCTTCAACTACAATTTACTTCTTCACTAACATTATCATTTTAGCAACAGGACGTCCACTTCTGAACATAAGCCTCCCCCAATGACTTCCAAATCGCACGGTTTGTAGCGGCCTACATCCAGCGCCTTCCTGATATCTATCAGGTCGTCGGTCCACCCTGTGGTTGGATGTCCCACGCTGCGTTCCTCCACTCCAGAACCTTGCTGCCCCATCGGCCGTCAGTTCTGCGTACTATGTGCCCTTACTTCTTACACTCTTAAAAAAACATTTTGAAGCTTATCTTATTTTTATCAAAGCGAACGAAAGAGGCAAAGAAGCAGCAATTTAAAACGATGTTTCGTTTATCTTTGTTTTAAATGGTTTAATTTGTAAGTAGGTAATTTAAATTATACTCTACATAGATAAACGTTTGCAGAGTCGCCACCCATTTCACTCTACCAGACGATAATGATCTTGCGGTTAACTGAGTCAGTGCTGAGGATATGGCACGGCAGGGTGTTTTTGTGACGGTCAAACCTCAGCAAGACTGCAGATCTCCTTCAGATTTGTATGCTCTGTCACGTCATGATGTCAATGTCACTCGTCCCGTGCCACTCCCATACCTCGGGCACTAACGTGTTAAGTGTGGTTGTGTTCCCACAGTCGATGAAGCATAAATTAATGATGCTTGCCCTGCGTGCCCAAACAACTACACGCAGGAAGATTTAATGAATGCTTCTGATAACGCCACTCTTGTAGCGGAGTTTTGGGCTGACACTGTAAGGCACAATAGGTTTGTTGCGGACAAGACAAGAAGAAGAAGAACGAGTTAAGCGTTTTGATGCCTATAGGTTATAATGATATTATTATGAATATTAATAAATCTTGGTACAGGTACGTTTGACTACTACGGTCTGAACCACTACACCAGCCGACTGGTCCGCCGTCAGAGACCCGATGACGTCCTCCATTTCATGTCAGGATCCGAAGAGATGGGCGTCGTTCTGGAATCTTCTCCGAAATGGGGCAACACAAGCAGTGAATGGTTGAAGGTAAAGTTAAAGAACACGCTCAAAAATATAACTTTTTGCCGAATATACAAATTAGGATTAAAGTAAAAAAGGTTTTTCAGGACCGACCATATTCGAAGTTACCAGATGAAAGGTAGTAAAGTAACCAAGGTTTGATGGACAGATGGATGAAAAAGCGGGTATGGCACCAAAAACATTTTCACGAAAATGTTGCCAAAACGAGACGTATGGTTCGCACCACGAAAAAGTTATCATATCTCTACATGAATTAGGATAATCCGTGGAGCCAAACTTCTAACTCTACTCGCCCTAACTTCACAAACTCTACACCTTAGTGCGAATATGTGGCAGTGCCATTGCACGTCACTTAAAAATCTCGTCTTGGCAGAATCAAATCAATTTCAGAAGCACTTCAATGCCCCCCAGATATAGGTAAGCATGCTGCGGTCAACAGGAACAGAACAGAATTGACGTTCCTCGAATCTCCAAACTGTAGTTCGGCGATGCTGACACCTTTGGGCTATTGTCGCTGATATTTTCCAAACAATTTATAATTATCTACTAAATTATCTCTCTCTCCAATCACAACTAACTGTGCAATTTCTTCCAGTCAAACCCTGAAGGCCTTCGCAAGCTCCTGGTGTATATTAGGGACACATATGGGGACATTCCCATCATAATCACTGAGAACGGATGCGCTTCGTCCCACAGCCTGGAAGACTACAACCGCGTCGATTACCACGAGAAATACATGGAGCAGGTAAGTGTCATTTTAGTCTATTAATATGACAGCAAGATTGTGGCGTGGAGGTCACATACCGGAAAATGTAGCGTGAGACGTCCACTCATAAGATGGAGCGAGAAGACCTCATAAAGGTAGCAGGAACGCAGGAAGTCGCGGGATGCAGGCCGCTACCAACGCGCGATGTGGCAGTCATTGGGGGAGGCCTATGTTCAGCAGTAGACGTCCTGTGGCTGAAATGATGATGATGATAACACATGAAGAGCTGAAGGCGTCCAAGGGTGAAGGTTGTGAGTTTGTTGGTAAGAAGTAATGTCTGGAACTACTAAAGGGTTGCGCAAACTTAGTCACTTTTAGTCTCCAACACGGCACACCATCCACCACCAGGAAATAAAGTTGTTGTGGAAGCAACAGGACACAAAAAGTATAGCGAGGTACCTTTGCGCAGGGAGTGGCTAATTTCAAGTTAATTATAATGAAAACAAAAAAAATATTTGGTGGCTCTTGAAGGTACCACACCAGGACACAAGACAGCAGTGTCTAGATGTTTGCCAATCCTCCAAACCAATAAGAAGAGATCTTGTATAATCGAAAATTACGAATAGCCTGATAGAGAGGATCTCTCTGCTAAACTCAGAACTTCTGCAAGTTGGGTACAATTACCTAGTTAATTAATATTTCTGTTTCCAGATGCTCCTGGCCATCAACGAAGACAAAGTCAACGTCCTCGCATACACAGCCTGGTCGCTAATGGACAACTTTGAGTGGAATGACGGTTACAAGTACATATCAAATTAATTATGTATCACCGGAATTATAAAGGGTAGTTTGCAAAATAGCACATTCTTCTTATTTTGTTTATGGCCACTGGGATTTTACGGCCCTCAGAGTGACCTTCCCAATGAATTCCTCCAAAGTCACGTTAATTATTATTTACAATGTCACTTTCAAGAAAAGACAAGTAATTTAGATATTGTGTTTCTTGTGAGTTGCGTAAATCTAATTGCGTCTAATCTTTGGAGGCCTTTGCCCAGCAGTGGACGTCATTTGGCTGAAACGAATGAACGAAGGAAGATGACAAATTCTTGACTTATCTTTTTTTCTAAACAGCTCCCGTTTCGGCTTGTACGAAGTGGACTTCGAAGACCCGCTGCGCCCGCGCACCCCGCGGAGGTCCGCTAAGTTCTACGCTGACGTCATCAAGAGCAACTCCTTGCATGTCGCTCATAAATATAGGAACGATGAACTATAGCCAGTTGTTTTATTTGAACCATCATTCATGTTGTCATTTCTACTAGTATCTTAATATGTAAGTCTAGATATTAGCACGTCACTACCTTGTTTAATATACCACGCAATCTTGTATACCCATTCTTATAAGATACACCATACAAGAATGCATGGTAAATTCAGTGAACTGCTCCTGAATCGAATGTACCTACTACTACTATTTCTATTTATTTATATTAACCGGCAGACAGTGGTGACTGAGTTTGTTGCGGCGCTTCTTCTCAGCACTTGCCAAATGTTGGTCTCGAAGCGCTGGTAGGGTAAAAAGATTATGAGACATGTAGAGGCTCCTTAAGAGCAAAATGACGATTTGTAAGAACTATTTATTAGTCCAAACAAATAAAGAAATTTTGACTTTGACTTTGAACCCACACCTAAAGTTACAACCACACAAAGGCTAATGACAGGTCGTGCGGACTGTCATGGGTCGCGCGACCTGTCATATCCCTATGATCGCGCCGGCGATGGCGATCTGCCCCCCTAGACAAAACGCACTTTTTGATCGAATCGAAAATCGAATCCGTCAAAACTCCATACAAAAATGGGCTTTTCGACCACTTTTCGACTGGTTTGCGATTATAATTTGCACTTTGTCTAGACCCACAGCACGCGTTGCGTTGGTGTGGTTGAAGCATTACTATTTTGACGCGCAGGTGACATTGGCGGAACAAAGTGCTCAGTGGTGAAAAAACGCAAGTTCATCGCCATCACCCATAAGAAGAAGTACTTTTTGACAGAATCGAGGGTGGTAGAATTCGACTGTCTTGATCCGAAAGATCTAGGGTTCGATTTCCATCTATAGATGATATTTTCAGCTTTGTGTAACAAAGAGTAAAGACTCTCCGGTTGGTTAACAAAAGCTGCAGTTCGATTCTCGTGATCTGAAAGTCCTTGATTCGACTCTCAATAAAAGGATTATCATTTGGTAACAAAAAGAAATATATTATATTTCATGTTTGAATAGTTGAAGACTTTACGACGAGCTATTACTTATGGGCTGTAGTTACCTAATTATATGTTTTTTTTATGCATAACAAGGCAGGTATTTGACCACAATCGCACCTGATGTTAAGTTTGTTATCGACACGACAAGAAGAAGAAAGAAGGGCTCTTTTCTTCTCGACTAGTGCGAACAAGGCTTTAGTTAGAGTGAGTCGGCCTAAAATTGTTAGAGCGAGATCAATCAGTACCCTGAGCACGAATGACTCTCATGGATGGACGATTAGTAATAGTGTTCATTTGGCGGCGCTGTTAAATAAAAAAATAATACAATAAATAACAAAACAATAGCATAAGAACGATATTCGATCGTGCTCAGGGTACAGCTGACAGCCTAGGCCTATAATATACTACTACTAAGAAATGTTAACAGGATTGTACTAATTAATAAAGAATTGTTTTAATTAATATTCACCGTAATTAAAGACCTACTATACCTACTCATTTCCATCAATCAGTTCTTTGAAGTTGGACGTGAATTAATTTTATTAAAATACCGTGGAAGAAGTATTATTTAATCAGTAAAATGATCGTTATTCAGTTAGTGGTTTTCAGGTAAGAAAAATTGTAATGGTTGAAGTGGTTCCAAGGTTTTAAAAAATACCATATTATGCATTTGTCACACTGGATAGCTGCGTTCACTTTGATCTGACCACTAGCGGAAGAACGCATCTAACTAAAGCCTGGTCCATGAGCACGTAGAATCCCGTCCAATGACCCCGAGCTACCCATCCTTATCGCTCGCGCGTAATTATATTGCTGTCGCGACTGTGCGACGCGCGCCCGCAGTGAGTGTGCCAGGCTTTAGTGTAGCAAATCCCTTTTGTTAACTGTTTTAACAGTGTGGTGATGTTAAGGCTGGAGGCGCGACTCCTGGAGTTCCCTCCAGGCTTCAAGTTCGGAGCGGCCACCGCGGCCTACCAGATCGAAGGCGCTTGGAATGCCAGTGGTAGGGCTTTTCATACATACCATTTTACACATTAATTAGATAGCCCAAGCAAACAATAGTGACTGAGTTTCTTGCGCTGCTTTTTCTCAGCACTGGCCCATTTATTGTCCCGAGTCCCGAAGCAGTGGTAGGGTTAATACTGGGACGTGTAAAAGTGCTTTTTAAAAGCCTATTTGCAAAAATAAATGAGTTTTATGAGTTTTTATGAGTTTCAAAGTACTTGTAGAGCCTCAGGACGTGTGTTGGCGAAGCAGTTTCTACCCGGTCCGTTTCGTAGCTGGGTCGACGATCGCTTACAAGCGGCGAAATAAGAAACCGACTCGTGAACATACACCCTGAATGACGAACGAAGTAACATGAAAAGAAATATCTTATTATCATAGACCAAGAACCACTAGGTTGAAAGCCCTTTCATCTTTATGTACCTACCTATCAGACTCTTTTTTTTTTCTGGAAAAACACATTTTAACACCTAAATGACACCTCCAGTGAGCAATGAAGGAGATTCTTAGTTGTTTGCAGACAAAGCAGTGAGCATATGGGATGAGTTGATACACAAGCACCGGGACCGCGTGGTAGATGGTAGCGACGGCGACGTGGCCTGTGACTCCTACCACCAATGGAAGAGAGACGTGGAGATGGCTGCAGAGCTGGGCTTAGATACCTACAGGTTAGTATCCTCCCTCTAATCTAGCTGCCAGGGTTGGAGGCAGGATGAGGCCTTTTATCCTTGAAGAAGAAAACCAAGTGTTCAAGAGGACACAAGAAAGTGACGTGTACCATAATTGAAAAGAACTGCAGAGTCGACCTGAAATTCTACAGGCAGGCACCATGATTACCTTTAGCAACACAGGAGCAGTGGCGTTTACTTAGTGCGTCCAAGTTTTTCATGGGTGTACGGGTTTACAGTGGTGGCAGCCTAACTAGTATTCAGCATAGTAGTAGATTCTCCTTGTAGTGGTCCAACGTGTTAAAGACATGGCTTGCATTTGATTTGAGGCCTCAACCCCAAGATTCATCATTTCAGCCACAGGCCGTCCACTCCAGAACCTTGCTGCCCCATCGGCCGTCAGTTCTGCGTAACATATGTGCCCTGCCCATTGCCACTTCAGCTTGCTAATCCGTCTGGCTATGTCGGCGTCTTTAGTTCATTTACGGATCTCCAACAACCCCGAGATAAGAGGTGACAGAATTAAACCTGGACTTCTATAGATAGGTGGAAGTCAGTATCTTCATGTTTCCAGGTTCTCCCTGTCCTGGACTCGCCTTCTGCCCATAGGCTTCGCGCACGTAGTCAGCGAGGATGGGAAGGCGTACTACAGCAAGCTTATTGACGCGCTATTGGCGAAGGGCATCGAACCCGTGGTCACATTGTACCATTTCGACCTCCCGCAAAAATTTCAGGACTTGGGTGAGAAATTGGTTATTGGTTCACTGTTTTTAAGTCGAAAGATTGTGCTTAAAAGGTCAAGCGACAGGCTCACTGATTCAATATTTCTTATGGAGTCGAAACTTAACTTCGAACTCTTAATTCGGGCTATAAGACTGCCTAGACCTAGAAAGCCTATAAGACTGCCTTTGCTTATCCTTGTTTTACCATACCAATGTAGATTGGTAGGTACTGCATAAAACCATTTGAATTTTAATTTTAATTCAAAACCGTGTACCTATTTAAAATTGGACTTGAAGTGACAATAACTTGCTTTTCAACCCTCAGGAGGCTGGGCCAATCCTCTCGTCGCCAACTGGTTTGCTGCTTATGCCAGGGTGGCTTTCAGCCTCTACGCCGACCGGGTTAAGACCTGGATCACCGTCAACGAGCCCATTGCCGTCTGTGATAGCTCCTATAATGGCTACATGGCTCCGGACATAAAAGATGAGGATGTGGGGATGTATCTATGCAACAAGAACATACTGATGGCACATGCGAAGGCTTGGAGAATTTATGATGAGGAATTCAGGCCTAAGTATAAAGGTGAGTGGTTTAGAAGCACATAGATGTTCATCCAGTTCAGACTCTGAGAACTGGATGAAATGCGACTCTCCCTCGCACTAACCCGCATACCTCCCGCGTTCGCCCCGTCCGTACCAGAGCATGGCCGTACCAGAGCCAGGTGCACAGTTAACTCGACCGGGTTGTATTGTCCCCTAACTTGTTTGTTCCCCAGGACAAAAAAATCAGTTTGGTTTTTATTGGTAGTCAAGCTGTAGATCCTGGCTACACAGGAGTTGCAGCGGTGGGAACGTGAGGTGGGAATAGTCCCGTTTGGATCTGAATGAGACAACTTGACTTGATCAAACCTATTGTCGTCCCCCAACTTGATTATTCGCCAGAACAAAAAATGTAGTTTGGTTTTTATTGGTAGTCATGCTGTAGATCCTGGCTACACAGGAGTTGCAGCGGTGGGAACGAGAGGTGGGAATATTCCCGTTTTGATTTCATGGAGACTTATAGCGGTTATGTGCATTTTACTTAGTAGGTAAATTATAAAGGCTCGTAACCTTTTTCTATTTAACATTGTAAGAACACGGGAAGTTATAATTATTACACTATTTGCCCGTGCAAACACCTAAGTACCTATTTGCATAGCAAATTAATTTTAATCTCTCAATTCAAATTGAACTTGTTGTGGGTATTTATGAAGACATTTAATTGAACTTGACTGGTACTTAATTGAAATGATCAATGATCAATTACTGTTATGATAGTATTGGATACGGATTAGTTACTAGGTCAATGTTGGAGGTCGGTTCACAGGAAGCGAGTAAGGCTTGGGAGTAAGGTAACTAGTTGGCTCTATCACAAAATAGCTAGTTTCCTACAAGATTTACATTTTACCTTATAACCTAGGACATTGTTTTTTTTTATCCACAACGAGGAAGCTCTTGGCCTGTATCTCACTTGATGGTAAGTGACGATCAGGCCGAAGATGGAAGCGAGCTTCACCCGGAATCCTCAACCACGGAGGAACTGGCTATCTTACCTCTAACTGCCGGAACACAACAATGCTGTTAACATTGTTGTTATGGCGACAGACTTAGGTAAGATGGTGGTAGCTAGCCAGGCGGACTTAGAACAAGCCCTACCACCAACCAAACCGAACAGAAAAATCTGCCCCCACTGGGAATCGTACCCGGGACCTCTGCGTCTGAAGCAGGTGGTCTTACCACTAGACCACAGAGGCGGTTTCTGAAGCAGGTGGTCTTACCACTAGACCACAGAGGCGGTATTGTAAAAAAAGGACGTATTGAACTGCTTGGGATGGCCAATATTTAAGTATAGGTCTGGTGCTTAACTCAGCTAATGACTGAGGTATGGGAGCGACATTGAGATTTATGACGTACCGTGACAGAGCATAGAAATTTGAACCACATTTTGGAAGTCTCACTGGCGTTTGACGTTTCAAAAACACCCTCCCATAGGTACCTACCTCGGGCACTTACTGGGTTAAGCGATTTTAATTACCTTACATTTTATTGACTTTTACTTTTTTATGCGTAAACTGTAGGTGGCGTCGAAAAATCGAACTTCCTCAGAAGATTAGATGTTGTTCCAATGAGGGCGTCACGCGTTACTCAGTCTGTGGCGCTGAAAAACAATTGAATTCCGCGCTCGATAATAAAGTTTTGGAATTCTTGAGATATTTTAAGCAACAGTTTGGTCACACCAGTTATTTATGTTCTTAGCAATGCAACTTGAAACTTACTTATAAGTGGTAGGTGCAAATACATGAATACAGTTCTGTCAAAAATATTTGGAATGTGGCAGTTAAGTTCAATTTGACGCTACATTTTAATTAGAAAACGTTTGTATGGGGAAAGAAAAGGGCTGTTCCATTTCGCGAATGAAAAATCCGCCAGATGGCAATACCTAGACGCGAGGTCCAAATGCTGCATGATTGGTTATTTTTGACATGACATTGACAGATATGTCAAAATCCACCAATCACGCAGCAGTCAGACCCCACATCCACGTCCCGCCATCTAGTGGATCTTTCATTCGCGAAAACCCTCACCTATATTACTTTTGACAATTCAGGCCGGATCTGGCCGGTTCTTCAGATGTTTTGCAGCATGTTCTTATTGCCATGTTTCAGGGCAAATATCATTCATCAACCATTTGGTGTGGTTCGAACCCGCTGGTAAAGCCGAGGAGGAGGTGACCGCTCTTGCCATGGAATATATCGTAAGTTGCTTAGCAAATGTCTTTTTAGAGAGCTCACAGACGAGCGACAGTTTGTCGGCGACTGCTTGCGATAGTAGGCGACAGTCAGTGACTGAGGTGACTGTCCTGGAGGCGACAGTCTTCCACTGATACTCTTAGTGACTGCCCGTCTTCGAGAGTCGCGATGCATCGGCGACTGTCAGCGACCAAGGGCGGTATTCGCAATGCGTCGGCAACAGTCGTCTAATTTAAATATCTGTCGTACTTAGGCGATTATCGGCGACTGTCGCCGATTTAAAGTTAAGTCGCAAGCAGTCGCCGATGGTCACCTGTTGCTCGTCTGTGAGCTCCTTTAGCGTCATTACTGCAAATGTACCAAGAAAATCCAATAAAATTAGAAGTCACGTACGGTTTGAATTTGAATCTGAGACCCAGTCAAATAAAATAAAGAAACCGGTTCTTTTTCTCAGGCAAGTCGGTACTGCCATCCCATCTTCTCTGAAGAAGGAGGCTGGCCTCCAGCTTTGGAGACGTACCTCTTCACAAAGAGCATCAAGGAGGGCTACAAGAGGTCCCGACTGCCGGCTTTCACGAGCGAGGAGATAGAACTTATTCGAGGTTATTTAATTTTTAAACCTATAAAATATACAACCGTTCCCTGTCAACTGCGCACCTCAGGAATGCGACTCTCCCTCGCACTCACCCGCACATCTCCCCGCATTCGTCCCGTTCGTACCAGAGCGTCGACACAAAATTGTGGCGTCGATGTGACGTCACGGCCGCCAGGTACGCAGTTAACTCTACCGGGTTGTAGATTATCTCAGGCGTGAGAATGCAAAATTCCTATTAACAACATGTATTTTCAATTTCTGCTAGCAGATGTTACTATCACACTCATTTTTGGTTTACGTAAAAATTATCAAATTCTAGTTCCCTTTCTGAAAAAATCATTTGGTAAAAGGGGCTTTTTGCCTTCAGTTTGAAAACTATTATTAACAGTCGTAAAAAGAGTCTTTAATTATAATTCCAGGAACATACGACTTCTACGCCCTGAACCACTACACCAGCAAGGTGGTTCGTTTTGCTAGATCTGGGGAGAAGGTGGGCGGCTGGCCTTTGGACGGCTCCGCAGAACTGGGCATCGTCCTTGAGGCTCGCCCTAACTGGAAACCTACCAGCTGCTGGTGGATAAAGGTGTGTAAGTATACCCTGTGGCGACATCTACGATACGCCACTACAAAACTAGTGACCAACAGATGGCGCTGTTACAACCTCACTATGGCATACTCCACCGCGCGTACGTACAATCCTGCATCGCGGTGTCGGAGTTTTCTGCCCTGCCAAGTATATATAGGAAAACCAAGATGGTAGAAATTGGACCTTGGTCCCCGAGCACAACACCCGCTCGGAAGGAAGCTCTAACACCTTAGCTCCCTTATTGTGGACTAGCGGCCGCCCGCGACATCGTACGCGTGGATCCCGTTTTACCCCTTTCATCTATCTTACGCGGTTTAGATTTGTTCATACAAATGTGTTTTCCCGCTAATTCCCGTTCCCGTGGGAATTCCTAAGTATACTATAACCTGCCCAGGAGTACGAAGAATAATTGTACCAAGTTTCGTTAAAATCCGTCGAGTAGTTTTTGTTTCTATAAGGAACATACAGACAGACAAAAATTTTACTGATTGCATTTTTGGCATCAGTATCGATCACTAATCAACCCCTGATAGTTATTTTGAAAATATATTTCATGTACAGAATTGACCTCTCTACAGATTTATTATAAGTACTTATAGATGAACATCATATCCCACAACCCCATCAATAGACCATAACTTCGAACTTGTCCTATATTCTTCTGATTAATTTTGTTGCAAGTTCAATGACAGTTTAACTTTCCCCCTGGATAAACTTGACCTTCACTGGTTGGGTTTTTATTGGCGGTCAAGCTGTAGATCCTGGCTACACAGGAGTTGCAGCGGTGGGAGCGAGAGGTCAGAATAGTCCCGTGTCAATAGGCCTCCGTCACTCACTAAACGTTGAAGAAGTTGTAGCAGCAAGTTTTTAGGTTTCTGGGTTCAATTCCGCTCGGTTTTTGGATGGCTCAAGGTGGCAAGGCATTGAGGCAGTAACCGTGCGTTTACGGTTTGATGCAAATAAACGAAAGCTTGCCCAGCAACCGCGCGATTATCGCTGTGTCTGAACCAGGCTTAATTGTTGTATTACTGCCTTAGCAAGACAGGAATGGCTGAAGACTGAAGAAGTATGTTACTACATTTCTCTTTCCTCACCAATGTAATGCTCAGTTCGCCCCCTCAGTGATGTAATGCTCGAATCTGTAACGTTACATTATAAGCAATGCTCCACCTGTAACAAAACTATATACACATCTAATGCAGCAACATCCAGAAGGCTTCCGCAACGTTCTGGTATGGCTGAAGGAGCAGTACGGAGACCAGAAGTTCCTGGTGACCGAGATTGGCTACCCTTCGAAAGGAAGCAACCTGGACGACACTGAGCGAGTGCAGTACTTCCAAGACTACTTGACTCAGGTATTTTTTCCCATTCCCTGTCCTTTGATAGGGTTTTAAGTTGCCCAACTCGGCCAACTCCCAAAGTTGAGCTGACAACAAATAAGTTGTGCCATAGAAACGGAAACGATTAAGTAGGTTCGATAAAATTAAATTATATTTCTATCCAATTGCGTACTTTATTGGGGGAGGCCTTTGAAACGAAGGAACGAACTTTGTATCTAAAATAAAAATGTATGTAAATTGGAGAAATCATGGCACTAGAAATCACGTGGTTGAGCTGAATACATTTTAAAAAAAATGTTAAGATGTTAGAACATTAGAAGTCTGTATAAATGTAGTTTAAAACATTATGTTTTGTGTTATGTAGATGCTGTTAGCCATCCAAATAGACAAAGTGAACGTCATTGGTTTCTCAGCCTGGTCTCTAATGGACAACTTCGAATGGATGGACGGTTACAGGTACTTTTGTTTCAATATAGATTAATTAAATATTGAACACTATTGCTATCAATTAGCACTGATCAAAGTTTTGATGAACATCAATACCTATTATAGAACGGTCCTATCATTGTCATAAAATAACATTGATAGCAAATTGATGCAGCTTGCTTGATGACCTTTCAGATAAAGTTGTAGGTCGGTTGATAAAATGTTATTTTATATAAGTGTTGATATCATCAATAATTCATAAAACTTTGTCAACAGCACGAAAGCCCGCGCTCTCCCAGACTTTCAGCTGCGTTCTACTCTGACGTCATCAAAAAGCGCTCTATTTTTTTTGAAGATAGCTCTGCTTACGTCACTTGGATAGCCATAGGTTGTACGCTGGTCTTTGTAGCAGTAGCTGTGGTGCTTTGTCGGTATATCACGAAATTTAGCGACAGGAAAGAACAGGAGTATGAGAGCGTTGCGTTACATGGTTCAGAACAGAAAAATTGAATAATTAGAAAGAAGGATACAGAATTGTGATGGTATAGACTGGGGCAAGGATTTCAGGATATATTTAGTTGAATAAAAGTTGCTTTTACCTAAATGAAGGAGGGATCACGAAATTAAATCTGTCTCGAATATTAAACAAGGTCTGTTAATTAATTTCTATCAAGAAAAGAAATTGATATTAAAGCCAGCTGCTTGTATCAGCAAAAAGGACTTATTTTGCCGTTGTCTTGATTTGTGTTATGGAGATAACTGTAGTAAAGTAGGATAAGTAACCTATTTTTAAAGCGATTGTGTACCAACGTAATATTGTAAATTGTTTACAATTATTTCATTTAACCCTAGAGTGCTCGCGCTATGAGCATTTTGCCGCCCTCGGCAAAAAGCGATCGAGTTATTTTCTACACGATGCGTTTGTTAAAGTCAAGCGTTTCAGTAGCTGCCTCCCCATACTTCACCTCCATGTATTAGAAATTAGAAGAAATTTAGTGCGCAGGTGACCGCAATAGAGAACGATTGTTGAACGTATGTCACGTTTTGCGGCAAATTGCTCACTGCGCGACTACTGACGTAAGTAAAATTTGTGTGTCTGGTTTTTAGTGTAGTTGGAAAATTATTAGTTTTCATTGCGTATAATGTTGTTTTGACATTAATGACGTCATAACATTGATAAATTACTATTAGTGCTTAATTTATTTCATGTCGTTTTCGGTAAAATTCACGTAAAATACAAAAAATGAAAAAACAAGGAAGATGTCGGATTTCGAAGAAGCTGGTGCACTAAAACTAGTGGAAAATGTATACTAAAGTTATGAAGAAAGTAAACATAGTCATTACAATACTGTTATAGAACAATCAGCGGCAGAATCTGAAGATGATGTGCCAAGGGTGCAATAGTTGTGCAAATTTACTGTACAACGCACATTAAATGCACATGTGACAGGCCTGTTTTGTTGAAGCACATGTCATATGTAAGGAAAACCTTTAAGTGTGCTAATAAGTTTAATATTTGATGATGTATGTAGGTAAAAACAATAGTGTTTCTAAGATTTCTATAAATATTTCCTAACATTTCCAAAATATATTTTTTTTCTTTAAATGTTAACCACAAATCTTTAATAAGCGTTATTTTCTAATAGTGTATGCTTTATTCTATCATTTTTAACTGATTTTCATATTTTTAAACTGTTATTTGACACACAACCGGACTTTAAGTTTGGGCGGCAAAATGCTCATACGCGAGCACTCACGTTTCACGGAAAGGCGCGACTACTCTAGGGTTAAGTACCTATGTATACATATTATGTATAGAGTTATTGAAACAATCAGACTATTGATCAGATGCTAATTATTTTAATTGTCATTGTCGTAAATACTGTTCTTAATAAAATAAATTAATTCTTGGGAATGAATACTATGATTAATTACAAAGTAAACAGAGCTGTAAAATACCTAAAGATCCCGATAACTAGAACCATTCAGTCACATTCATTGACTTGTAGGTAATAAGTTTAATTGAATTATCTATACTAGTATTATAAAGTTGCTTGTTTGTACACGCTTATCTTAAGAACTACTGGTACTATATTTCAGTAGTAGTATAGGGTATAGGTACCAATGGTACAGTCAACGTCAAATAGTTCGTAACACCCAAAGTGGCCAAAATGTAGAACCACACAACCTTATTCCAATTGTAACAAAGACGTGTTGCAAACTTTTTGGCCACTTTAGGTGTCACGAACTATTGATGCCGACTGTACTAGCAAACCCAAAATTTTCAATAACTCTTCTTCAAATAGTAATGTACTTATGATGTATTCTGCAGGAAATTTTACATTTTCTTCACCTATTTATTTGCTAGGCGCAATGAACTGGGTTAAAAGTAAAAGCGCAAAGTAGCGCAAAGTCTGAAATGAGATAAGAATACATATAGGATAGGTACACCCACCGCACGACACGTATTAATGTAAAATACCCAATACATAAAGCGACTTTTAACCCTAAACGTTTGTAGAATATCTTGGAAAACCCAGACTTGGAAATAGGTAGGCATCAGGCACGTGGGAGTCTTCCTGCGTGCAAACTGGGAGTCTTTCAGCGCCCACTCTAGATTCTAGAGTATTTTGTTGATTTGGTGTTTAATTTGCACATTAAAGGTGGGCCAGTTGCCGACAAAAATATTTAAAAAATTAATCCAGTGACTTGGCCCGTGGACCAAGCTAAAAGTGGGCCAAGTCGCTGAAAGACTCCAAAATGGGGCGCCTGCACCGGGCGGCAGTCTAAGGAGGGCGCCAAATGGCGCCTCGTATCGTGCGAATTGCAGGTCTCTCGATCGATACTAATAATTATTAATTTTGAAACGCGGTTTTTGTACACATCTTAACTCTAGTCGACCTTTTTTTAAGGTATCTCAAACTCTATCGAGTAATCGAGAAGGGGCGCAAAACTTTACCCCGGTTAGATTAAATCGTAGATCCGTTGCTGTAGGCCATAAGTCAACATTCATTGTAACTAAGTAACTCAACGTCAACGCGCTCGTAATATTTAATTAGATAATATTAATCACACTATGTCAATTCAAAGATTACTGGCAAGACCGAATCACTCACTTGAATCGGTCTCCTGTAGTGGGACGTGTGGGATTACCTATCTAAAATATTGTTTTTGTTATCACAAAGATAAGTGTGGATGAAGTGTTTAGTGAGCGAAATGATCGGTGTTCAGTTGGTGGTCTTCAGGTAAGTTTTTCATAATTTTATTTACTGAACGACGACTCTACATTTTCGGCCTTTTCAGTTCAGATTAGTTCAGTTAGAATTTAAAAATACTGAAACCGCGTGTTTTTAAAGAGTTCGCTAGATAAGATTTGTATTTAACAACAAGGCATTTTCAATAAGTTGAACGAAAAAACTTAAATTTCTTCATCTTCTTTTGGGGTGAACTCAACTGAACTCTATGTATAAACTCGGCATTGATGGTGTGGAATAAACAATAAAATAATACCTGGGAGTAGGTATTGTTTTTAATATAATAAATGCTCATAGGATGTTTTAATCATTGTGTTAGGTAGGTATTAACTAAGCTTACTTACTTTATTGTTTTGATCGTTAAGTACAATGTTATAACTTATCTACGAGATTGATAAAATGATATAAGTAATATAATATAAGATAATATCATTTTATTACTCGTATTATGACTTCGAAGGACGTTTCTACATTCTTGAATGACTTAGTTAAAATGTAGATTTGTATGCCTAATACTTATCCTATTTTTTCGAAAATAGACGCTGTGTGTCGCGCGTTTGATTCCCATTCTATTCCAATGATTTTATAACAACACACAATGATACATACTCGTACAAATAATATGTGCACAGTAGATAAATAATGTTCTATACATATAGACGATAACAACACATAACACTGCCCACTGCCGTAATATTTCTACCCTGTGTATCCAGGATTCAGGATCTAACTCAATACTAAAAGCTCGACCGCTAAAAAAGTCAAGTTTGGATGCTTACTATACTTAGTACCTACTCTATTACTATACTTAGTAATCTACTGATTTAAAGGGGCAATAAATGGAACTCACTTCATCATCATCATCATCATCATTTCAGCCATAGGACGTCCACTGCTGAACATAGGCCTCCCCCAATGACTTCCACATCGCACGGTTGGTAGCGGCCTGCATCCAGCGCCTTCCCGCTACCTTTATCAGGTCGTCGGTCCACCTTGTGGGTGGACGTCCCACGCTGCGTTTTCCGGAACTCACGGAACTCACTTGCTAGCTTAAAATTCACAGTGTGGTGGCGGCAGGGCTGGAGGCGCGGCTCCTGGAGTTCCCTCCAGGATTCAAGTTCGGAGCGGCCACCGCATCCTACCAGATCGAGGGTGCTTGGAATGCTAGTGGTAAATATTAACTTGCTTTTTGTGGACCACAAGATGTAGTGTTGGACCTCCCGCTAGGTGGACCGAAAATCTGGTAAAGTTCACGGGAAGCACTCAAAGGTAAAGGAAAGACAAACCGACAATCCTGTGAGACTTGCGGAAAGCACCTGGATGCGGGCTGTGCAGAACCGGTCGTTCAAATCCTCGGTGAAGGCCTTTGTCCAGCTGTGGACGTCACTTGAAACGACGATTGTGGACCATGTTTTGTGCCCTCAACTTTTTCACATAACTGTTGTTTTTGCAGACAAATCCGCAAACATTTGGGATGAGTTCACCCACAAGCACCGCAACCGCGTGAAAGACGGTAGCGACGGCGACGTGGCCTGCGATTCGTATCACAAGTGGGAGAGGGATGTGGAAATGGCGGCTGAACTTGGACTGGACTTCTACAGGTAGGTTAACAGAATGAGGCACCAGAGTAACTATACACCTACCAACTACGTAACTACACCGCCGAGGAATGAGGATGGAATGGACACCATGTGTCCTTTATGGCACAAGAGCAATGTATTTTTGTATTTTATTTTATAGGCTTTTTAAAAAGCACTTTTATGGCGACGTAGCGTGACAATAGCATTAGAATTACGCGAGAATGTGACACGTGCCGTAAGTTGAGAAGGCTGTCCAGTGGGCCTGGATTTCTACAGGTAGATTGAGAGCAGGATGAGACGTCTTTAATGCCTTTCAAGCAGCGAACCACGGTTTCACTTAGAGCAACAGCCATGTGGCCCGTGATTTTCTGCCACTTGTAGAAGCATGGTCTTCTAAAGGGCGAGTGGGTCACTTTAACCACGTAATTTGCGTCATTTTGCCACTATTCCAACAGAGACGTGAAAAGCAGCTGCAGATTTTGGTCTGAATTTGATCTCAAGTCAAAAACTACTAAGTAAAATTACATTATTATCTTTATAATTCCAGGTTCTCCCTATCCTGGACCCGCCTCCTGCCCACCGGCTTCGGACACGCAGTCAGCGAGGACGGGAAGGCTTACTATAATAAGCTCATCGATGCTCTCCTAGCGAAGGGAATAGAACCCGTGGTCACTTTGTACCATTGGGACATGCCGCAAAGATTCCAGGACTTAGGTAAATAAATGTTACATTTTTGCTAATGACATGCATTACGAGCTTGTGACGAGGATATACAATTTAACACACTATACTTACCATTCGTTAGGAACCAATTATCTTTTTGTAGACACAACTACAGGTAGGTATATCGTATACGAGTTTCTTCTTGCGGTAGAGAAGTGGTGCGAGACATGTCAAGTCTAACGGCCGGTTCACACATGTCTCCGTTTTACTGTTCCGTTTTATCGTGTACGTTTTTTTAACGTTCATAATAAAACGGAACAGTAAAACGGAGACATGTGTGAACCGGCCGTAACAGTCGACAAGACATCAGACTGCGCTGTAATTTTGTTGCAAACTCACTGCATAACTGCATAAGATGCCATTGTCTTGTTTGATGTGCTATCCTCCGTACCTATACCGCTACTGGACAGCTCAATTCACCCCTTTCGCATCGCTCTACTTACGCAGGAACTGACTCAGTTATGCGCATTCTAGCCTTGGAACCTATACCTACTTAATATAGGCTATACATTATCTAATTTACACTGGCTTGCGACACACAGGAGGCTGGGCCAACCCTCTCGTCGTTGACTGGTTCGCGGCCTACGCCAGGGTGGCATTTGACCTCTACGCCGACCGAGTCAAGACCTGGATCACCATCAACGAGCCCGTCATCGTCTGCGATGCTTCCTACAGCGGGTTTTTAGCCCCAGCTGTACGTGATGTTGAGGTGGGGGTGTACTTGTGCAATAAGAACATACTGCTAGCCCATGCTAAGGCCTGGAGGATCTATGACGTGGAATTCAGGCCTAAGTACAAAGGTAAGTGGGTGTGTTTTAGAAGAATATAGAAGCTTCTCAGATTAATGATTCTTTAGATCTGAATAAGACAAAGATGAATAAGAAAGATGGACATGATAAAACAATTTAGGGCCGATTTCGTGTTTGAGCAAAAATCACAGGCACAATTAATGATCTTTCACGCTACGTGACGATTCCTGATAGTGCTGTGTGTGTGTCAATTGAGCACAGTTTCAGCCTGCCTCAAAATGCAAACTCGTCAATGAATATAAGTAAAATATTATTGCATACTTATTGTTAATTTCAGGGCAAATATCTTGGTGTAACCACTTGGTGTGGTTCGAGCCTGCCAGCAAAGCTGAAAAGGAAATAACCGCGTTAGCTATGGAACACTGTGTAAGTTGCGTACGAGTACTCGGTAAATGTAATGTAGAATGATAATCTACGTATATTTTTATTGTGACTCCTTGTTGTTGCCCAAAGCTAAAAGTTTTAAATCAAGAAGATGTAACATTAAAGAACGTGCCTACTGCTTAGAAAGCGGTCATTCACGGGAACTTAAAAGATTTCTTGCATGTCGCAAAAGCTCCGGGATCATTGACAAAAACGAACATGACGGATTCTTTTCCCCAGGCAGGTCGGTACTCTCATCCCATCTTCTCTAAGCAAGGAGGATGGCCTCCAGCTCTGGAGAAGTTCATCGCTGAGAAAAGCATCAAGGAGGGTTTTAGAAGATCAAGACTACCTGCTTTCACGAACGAAGAGATAGAACTTATACGAGGTTAGTTACCTTATTGAAAAGAGATCTGACGATCGATGGGGTAGCAAGCTTCTGGAATTGAGGACATGTAGTGTCCATCTACAAGATGAATAGATGACCGTAAAAGGTTGCAGGAAGGCGCTGGATGTAGGCCGCTGCCAACCGGCTAATTGGGGAAAGCCTTTGTTCGGCAATGGACGTCCTGTGGTGGAAATAATGATGATGATGAAGAAGTCGTTTCCTTTCTTCTTAGAGAGAATTCCTGCTTCAATCTACGAAACACGAGACAAATAATGACAGTAGCAACTCTCACTCTCACTTCACTTTCTCGTTTACCTACAGGATAAAAAGCCGCTTCGTGTTAAAGTATTTGTATATCTGTTAAGTTATAAGTAACACAATGCATATTTACTTACATTTTATTATCAGAAAGACAGAAAGAGTAGATTCTACTCATTTCTTATAAGCCGCCACAAGGCTGAATGGAACAAGCCAATTTCGGCAACCATTCTTTGGACACCTATGTTCTTTTGATTAATTTCGTTGCGGGTCCAATGACAGTTAAACTTTCCCCCGGGACAAACTTGAGCTTCACTGGTTGGGTTTTTATTAGCGGTCAAGCTGTAGATCTTGGCTATACAGTACAGGAGTATGCAGCGGTGGGAACCACTATTTGGAACTTAATAAATTTGATGTCTCACAATTTCAGGAACATACGACTTCTACGGACTGAACCACTACACCAGCAAGGTGGTCCGTCTGCCGAGACCTGGGGAGACACCAACCGGCTGGCCCTTGTACGGCTCTCCAGAACTGGGCGTCATCCTTGAGGCTCGCCCGCAATGGAAACCCACTAGCTGCTCGTGGCTAAAGGTTTGTTTGAGATTTATACCTACATAAGTAATGGTATCATCATCAGGTCTCTAAATCGAAGGCAAATGAAGGATTTTTTTACACTCTCTACGATGGCCAGAAGGGTTGGGGAGGCTATTTGGATTACTGCTTTGAACTGAGATATTATTGACAGAGGTAAATGGAGGATTTGTTCTACATTCCCCACGCTGTTCAGAAGAAGACTGTAAGACAGACTGCGTTGAACTGAGATATTGCTCACCGAGTTTATTTCCTACTAAACGTAACTATATCAGACTCCCAACAAAAACAAAGATGAAGTTATACCTATCTTTACCAACTCTTGGATCATAATCTAAGTAATCAAGCAGGTGATGGTTATTCTCTCTTCCTCATTTCACTAAGATCCACTGAACCCCTAAACCCTAAACCATTAGGACGAAGAATGGCACTAGTTGTAACGATGAACCATTTATAAAATAGAACAACTTTCCTTTCAGCAAAACCCCAAAGGTTTCCGCAATATCCTGGTGTGGTTGAAGGAGCAGTACGGAGACCAGAAGTTCCTGGTGACAGAGAACGGCTTTCCTACGAGAGGCAGCAACCTGGACGACACTGAGCGAGTGCAGTTCTACAAAGACTACCTGACCCAGGTATTGAAATCCCTTTTTTTTAATCGTCAACGAAGGAGCCCTTGGCCTGATGGAAAGTGATGATCAGGCCAAAGTGAAGGATCCTCAACAACAAATGAACTGGCTATCTTACTTCCAACTGCTGGAACTCAACAATGCTGTTTACATTGTTTTTATTGTGACAACTTAGGAACTTATGGTGGTAGCTAGCCAGGCAAACTTAGAATAAATTCTACCACCAACCAAACCGCGCAGAAAATGCCCCCACTATAAATTGAACCAGGGACCTCTGGTTCAAAATAATGGCCTCATCTACCCTGTCAGTATACTCAAAAAGACCCCACTTCACAGAAACAAATAAAGATGAAACTGTTGTTTTAACTAACCTTAACAATTTATGCAGATGCTGCTTGCCATGAAGAAAGATAACGTGAACGTCGTCGGGTACACTGCCTGGTCTCTCATGGACAACTTTGAATGGGTGGACGGTTACAGGCAAGTGCCTATAGTTAAGTAGATGATACTTAGATAAGCAAAATATTAGAACAGTAGTCAAGTCACATTGCAATCGTATAAGGTAGGAGACAGATCCATTGAGGAGCATGATAAGAAATGTGTTTTTGTTTTGACAGCTTTTTATGGAAATTCGCCCATTATGGAACATTTTAAACAATCAGATAATTTAGTTTCCACTGCAGGAGCACGACCTGTCCTTTAGTCGCCTCTTATGACATCTAGGAAGAGTTGATCTGGTCCTATTCTAATCTGCAGTAAGTAAGTCACACGACTTAAATGATTTAATGATCATATAACCTTTTTCCACAGCAACAAATTCGGGCTATACGAAGTTAACTTTACGGATCCTGAGCGCCCGCGCGTTCCTAGGCGCTCAGCTACATTCTACGCTGACGTCATCAAGAACCGGGCTCTGGACGAGTATGAAGACAGAACAGCATACGTGGCGTGGGTCGTCATAGGTAAGTTTTTTTTTTGCTCTGTATGTGTTCGTTCTTTTCAGCCAAATGACGTCCACTGCTAGACAAAGGCCTTCCCTAAGGATATCCACAAAGACCAGTCCTGGGCTGTCCGCATTCAAATACTTCCGCGACCTTCACCAGATCGTAGGTCCACCTAGTGGAAGGCCTGCCCACACTACATACTTCAGCTCGTGGTCGCCACTCAAGAACTTTTCTACCCCAGCGGTCATCAGCTCTATGAGCTATGTGCCACCCGTCCACTGCCATTTACGTTTGGCGATTCTGTGGGCTATGTTGGTTACTTTGGTTTTCCTGCAGACCTACTCATTTCCGATTCGATCACGTAGGGAAACTGCGAACATAGCACGCTCTATTGCCTTTTGGGTGACCTTGACCTTTTCTTAAGAGGCCCGAAAGAAAGCTCAAGATTTATGTACATAGTGGTGGTAGGGCAAGCTATATTTGGGACGTGTATAAGTGCCCTGGAAAGGGGCCATGTACTGAATAAACTGTATCATTTAATTTCATAGCACAGAATCCCATAGTTTTGCTTGTAAACCTTCTGGGAAATAAATAATTTTCTATTCTATTCATAGGATCGCTGCTGGTCTTTGTGACCGTAGCTGCGGTGCTGTACCAGTACATTAAGAGGATAAGGGACAAGAGAAAACCAGAGTATGAGAGCGTTGCCCTGCATAACACGACCCCGAAGAGTTTGTTGACTCAGTAAGAGCGCTTTCACATTTAGGCGATTTAGCAGCGCGACAAACGCGCGACAGACGCGCTGCCGAAAATTTCATACTATGTGACAGCGGATGCATTCCTTCACATTATAAAAACGCCGCTGCCGCGCTGCTGTCGTGCTTCTAACGCAATGTGAAAGCGCTCTGGCTTTTTGTACACGCTAAGAAATTTCACCGTGTCTGCCGCAGACAAGACAAGAGTTTCGTCGGACCTAGCTACGAAAATTATGCCCGTTTTCACCATCAATCCCTAATTTTTAAGTGACCCCTATGATAACACAACAGGAATTTTGTTTACGGGCATTAGTCACACAGTGCGCGTCCGCCGCGTGTCGTATCCAGCGCAGATAAGAATTATTTCTTGGTCAGCGCCGGAGCAATGTACAGTCACGGAATGAAAAGGTTCGTCAGTTTTCAAATTGATTCCTTCAACGAATCGCGAGCACATATTACCTTTTGAAACTATGTTACAGAATAATATCGAGTTAGAGAAAATAATCTTTAACTGTTCGTCAGTAAAGTTCAAAATTATTCAGATCAAAGTTGTTAGACGATTTATCTTGTCAAGATGATTACATTGATAAACTAAAATCTTCTTGTTGGTTCAACCTGCCATTATTATTTCTATTAAAAAAAACTACATTTTGTAACATTGCACTGATGGGATAGAAAAATAAACAAGCAAAACCTTATTCGTTAGCAAACGTCATATTTATTTAAATGTTAGCAGCACTGTTTCTTCCACGGTTATGTTGGCAGGTTTGACTCTTACAGTACCTAGTGCAAGCGAAAACCGACACTAAGGTGACGAACCTTTTCATTCCGCGACTGTACACGCTTCGTGTGTTGAACGACACGAATTCTTGCGTAGGCCCGGCGACTTTTCTTAGCGTGTACAAGCGGCCTAAAGATGCAGTTGTGGTAAATGGATCAAGGGATCAAAATCAGAATAATACTCGTAAGTTTTGAAAAAAAAAACAGTGTCAATGAAGAATGTTCACTAATTTTGTTTTTTAGCTTTCTGTATTCTCTGTTAAAAATAAAAAATACGCGTGAAAGAATTATTTCGATACGTCAATTAGTTTCCAAGATATTGAATTTTAAAAGTGCGGGCGGCGGCCGGCCCGCCATTGTATGCGCGTGACGTCATATTACAACGACTGGCTCATATTTGTATGGGTGGAATCTTGCAAACTAAATTAAGACCCACTTCCAGGCAACCGATTAAGCTGAAATTTCGCAAACACATGTGATTTGGATGACCATGCAATATTATGATGACATGGAGCTGATCTGATGATGGAGCTGGAAGGTGGCCATAGGAACTCTATAATAAAACGACTTAAATGCATCGAGTTTGGGCTCGTTCGTTTTGTATTGATGAGTATTTTAATTCTATATAGTAATCGGGGTCTAATGATGGAGCTGGAAGGTAATTCGCAATAAAACGACACAATCGCATCAAGTTTGGGTTTGGTTCAATTTTAATTTCTGTGATGGGTCTGGGTGTTAATATGTATAATAAGTTTGTATTTACAAAAAAAAAAAAAAATTAAGTATGTTTATATCCGTTTTCTAGTGAGCGGACGCTGTGAATGTACGTCACACGGGGTCACGTGACCGTCGGCGGGACTCAATATTTAAGCGAACTTTGAATGCCTATAAAATTATAACTACTGGGTATTTTTGAATGAAATAAAAACTAATGTATTTGTAAATGTAAAAGCTTAACTGTAACATAGGTTTCAAGTGATTTTGCATACCTAGTAACATTCTCAATTGCATTTGCTCTCGGAAAAGTAGTTATTATGGATAACATGTTATAAAGCAGTCTTTCCCAAAGTGGGCGATAACGCCCCCTTGTGGGCGCTGCAGGCTTAAAGGGGGGCGGTAAGAGACCCAGAAAAAAAATCGGGACGTTGTGTAGAGGCTTGGGAGGCGTCATCTACTAGGAGGACTCTTAGACACCGACTGAGCTCGACTCTTGACTACAAAAATGGGGGGCGCTAAAAAATAATTTATTCTCAAAGTGGGCAGTAGACTAAATAAGTTTGGGAACCGCTGTTATAAAGTCTCAACCAAAAAAGAGTCAATCATTTAACCCAGTAATGGACGTTTAGCTTTCCCAAAGGAAAGCCAGAAAAAACTCCTGTTTTTTTTTACTCGACAGCGCCAGAAGGAGGTTATGTTTTTTTAATGCTAGCTGGAGTTCTGTTCAAGTGTTCATCAAAAAGAGTAGCGTCTTATCATTTAATTTTACTAATATAATCTTTGAAGTTTTCTTGTAAGTAAAATGTGTGATAACTAGGAAATTATGTAGTGAATTATTGTATGATTATAATTTATTTTTGTATTAAAAGGTTTTTTACTAAATTTTTGTGCCGTTTCATTGCTTTCATAAAAATACTTTTATAACTACATAATAATACTTTATGTTATGGATGATTTGATAGAAACTTAAAAGACTTATTCAGGTGTAAAAATATATTTATTTCCTCTTTTGTAATTTCAACAACGATGAGTTTTTACTTTTCCTTTTCTCTTTCTTTAGTTCTCCTGATTCTAGTGCTTTTTTCATGACCTGTAAAAAATTGATCAATATTTGGTGTAAATATTCAAAGAAAAATGAGCTCAATTTCAGTTACATAAAATCTATATTTCTTTAAAAATTATTATGTCAGTCATGTGAAAACTTCATAATGACAATGTTAAATGAAAGTAGATTCTAAACCCAAACTTCAAGGTACATTTTGCTACTAACCTGTAAAGCATTTTCCTCAGGATAAGCGAAGACCGCAGGATCGTTCAACGTAGGGTACTTGAACGAGAATCCCTTTGGAAAGAGAGGGCGAGTGAGCATAGACTCTAGCTGTCTCTTTTTCGCCTGCAGAGCCTTGTCTATGGACGGGTCAACTTCCTTTACTGGTCTGTGTCGTCGAATTAAGGGTTTATTGTAGACAAATTCATGTTGATAAAAAAACAATGACTTAAAATGTATCGTTCGTCGTTTGAAGAAAATATTAAAAATTAAAAAAAATAGAAGACGCTAGAAAATGGCGGCCATGTCACTGTCATTTCAGTCATTTGTTTTTGATTTGATAGGTACTGTTTGTTTTATTTTAACTGCGACGACGGTGCCTCAATGTTGAATTTTATTTTATGCCCATTGAGAACTAGTAAGTTAAAAATTTAAATTCATCATTAAGTATAATCGTTTAAATTAGTTGTTCTATGTTTTAATTCCTTAAATTGTTACTGCCGACATTACGGGGTATTACCACAGAATAATAACAAGTACTACGTACAGAAGTTTTACTTTGCGAAGGTATTTAAATAAATGTATGCTCAATGTCATTAACAATATGGTGTAATTTAGCCTGTCTCAAGAGTCAAGGACCATTTTGTTGACAAACGTCAGTCATCGGCACTGCGCCGAAGCTAAAGGGCTGACTTCGGTAAAATGATGTGACGTGAGGTGCCAAATTGCGGAAAATGGCGGAGGAAATAAGGGAGAGTCCGCTAATTTGGACCAGTTTTTTTCAATCCCATTTTACACATAGTTTTCTTTTGTTTTTGCTAATATCCATGGTATATAATAAAAGATACATTATTCAACTTACTATTTCATAAGTATTAATTAACATGATTGTTGTATATTTGGCACAAATCAACAAAGTACGAGTTCAGAGCTTCGGTCCAATTTAGCCAACCGGTTCGATAATTTGTACCACAGGGTTACTAAAATGGATTTCAATAAATTTCAAGCCTATAAAAAAACTATGGCAAAATATTATACGATACATTCTTAACAAATTAGGAAACGAAAAGGAACAGTAGTTAATAACATAGACAATCGATATTGTTTTAGACGTTATCACGATTTTGAGAACAAGTTTTGTAATTCCAATTATCGTAACGCACACTTGTACCTAATCTACTTTGCCAGTCTTTTGCTTTCATTTATTGTTAGTCAAACATAACTACGCTATTATAACTTCAAAATATGATTTACTAAAAAAAATTCAAAATCCTTGGGTAAAGTTCCATACAACTTGATGTGGTACAATTTAGCCGACTAGGTGATAGTGCTTTTAAAAAATCGGTAAAAAATATAGCTTATAAATACCGGAAAATGTTTCAAATAATTGCAATCCACACTAATTTACGCTTCTAAATAATATATTAGAAACACCCTGTGATTAAATTTAACAAAATTACAAACTAAATATGTATTGTCAAAAGTTACTTGAAAACAATGAAAAAATACTTTTCAAAATAAAACACACGTGTTTGTTGTCACGGCAAAAACCACATGGCCGATATTAATTGATTTTAGTTGTGTATCGCTGAGTGTTGCAATTACAGACATTCAATAAATACTTTACGAAATATGAGGGTGGTACAATTTACCCGGCGGTACAATATACCGAACTCTCCCCTACATGATTTAGCATGAATTATCATGAAGAATATTAACTACTTATTTACCTCTCAGTGTCTTGAGGCAACTTAAAAAAGTACATTCTGTGTTTTTATTATTAGTTATTTAGGCAGTTAAATACTGCACGGTATTTAGTACACCATTTTTTTTATTTTCTTCCATCATACACAAGAATTACGCGTGCGTGAGTCAATGTTCGCTCGTATGTGAGGCCTTGTCGAATAGTATCCTGTAGATGGGCCATCGTGCGTGTTTTGTGCGATGCGTGCGATGTAAACTCGCGGAGATGAACAGGCCTGGTATTACGCGCACAATGGCCCAATCGAGAAGCTAAGTGCGACTCGATTGTCCTGCGAAAGTAACTAACTATACAGAGAGTTAAAATAGTACCCAAAAAAAGATTTTTCTGAAAATTTTACCACGATTTTCAGTAAAATTGCTGGATTAGCATTTCGTTTGTTCGTTCTTTTCAGCCAAATGACGTCCACTGCTAGACAAAGGCCTTCCCTAAGGATATCCACAAAGACCAGTCCTGGGCTGTCCGCATTCAAATACTTCCGCGACCTTCACCAGATCGTAGGTCCACCTAGTGGAAGGCCTGCCCACACTACATACTTCAGCTCGTGGTCGCCACTCAAGAACTTTTCTACCCCAGCGGTCATCAGCTCTATGAGCTATGTGCCACCCGTCCACTGCCATTTACGTTTGGCGATTCTGTGGGCTATGTTGGTTACTTTGGTTTTCCTGCAGACCTACTCATTTCCGATTCGATCACGTAGGGAAACTGCGAACATAGCACGCTCTATTGCCTTTTGGGTGACCTTGACCTTTTCTTAAGAGGCCCGAAAGAAAGCTCAAGATTTATGTACATAGTGGTGGTAGGGCAAGCTATATTTGGGACGTGTATAAGTGCCCTGGAAAGGGGCCATGTACTGAATAAACTGTATCATTTAATTTCATAGCACAGAATCCCATAGTTTTGCTTGTAAACCTTCTGGGAAATAAATAATTTTCTATTCTATTCATAGGATCGCTGCTGGTCTTTGTGACCGTAGCTGCGGTGCTGTACCAGTACATTAAGAGGATAAGGGACAAGAGAAAACCAGAGTATGAGAGCGTTGCCCTGCATAACACGACCCCGAAGAGTTTGTTGACTCAGTAAGAGCGCTTTCACATTTAGGCGATTTAGCAGCGCGACAAACGCGCGACAGACGCGCTGCCGAAAATTTCATACTATGTGACAGCGGATGCATTCCTTCACATTATAAAAACGCCGCTGCCGCGCTGCTGTCGTGCTTCTAACGCAATGTGAAAGCGCTCTGGCTTTTTGTACACGCTAAGAAATTTCACCGTGTCTGCCGCAGACAAGACAAGAGTTTCGTCGGACCTAGCTACGAAAATTATGCCCGTTTTCACCATCAATCCCTAATTTTTAAGTGACCCCTATGATAACACAACAGGAATTTTGTTTACGGGCATTAGTCACACAGTGCGCGTCCGCCGCGTGTCGTATCCAGCGCAGATAAGAATTATTTCTTGGTCAGCGCCGGAGCAATGTACAGTCACGGAATGAAAAGGTTCGTCAGTTTTCAAATTGATTCCTTCAACGAATCGCGAGCACATATTACCTTTTGAAACTATGTTACAGAATAATATCGAGTTAGAGAAAATAATCTTTAACTGTTCGTCAGTAAAGTTCAAAATTATTCAGATCAAAGTTGTTAGACGATTTATCTTGTCAAGATGATTACATTGATAAACTAAAATCTTCTTGTTGGTTCAACCTGCCATTATTATTTCTATTAAAAAAAACTACATTTTGTAACATTGCACTGATGGGATAGAAAAATAAACAAGCAAAACCTTATTCGTTAGCAAACGTCATATTTATTTAAATGTTAGCAGCACTGTTTCTTCCACGGTTATGTTGGCAGGTTTGACTCTTACAGTACCTAGTGCAAGCGAAAACCGACACTAAGGTGACGAACCTTTTCATTCCGCGACTGTACACGCTTCGTGTGTTGAACGACACGAATTCTTGCGTAGGCCCGGCGACTTTTCTTAGCGTGTACAAGCGGCCTAAAGATGCAGTTGTGGTAAATGGATCAAGGGATCAAAATCAGAATAATACTCGTAAGTTTTGAAAAAAAAAACAGTGTCAATGAAGAATGTTCACTAATTTTGTTTTTTAGCTTTCTGTATTCTCTGTTAAAAATAAAAAATACGCGTGAAAGAATTATTTCGATACGTCAATTAGTTTCCAAGATATTGAATTTTAAAAGTGCGGGCGGCGGCCGGCCCGCCATTGTATGCGCGTGACGTCATATTACAACGACTGGCTCATATTTGTATGGGTGGAATCTTGCAAACTAAATTAAGACCCACTTCCAGGCAACCGATTAAGCTGAAATTTCGCAAACACATGTGATTTGGATGACCATGCAATATTATGATGACATGGAGCTGATCTGATGATGGAGCTGGAAGGTGGCCATAGGAACTCTATAATAAAACGACTTAAATGCATCGAGTTTGGGCTCGTTCGTTTTGTATTGATGAGTATTTTAATTCTATATAGTAATCGGGGTCTAATGATGGAGCTGGAAGGTAATTCGCAATAAAACGACACAATCGCATCAAGTTTGGGTTTGGTTCAATTTTAATTTCTGTGATGGGTCTGGGTGTTAATATGTATAATAAGTTTGTATTTACAAAAAAAAAAAAAAATTAAGTATGTTTATATCCGTTTTCTAGTGAGCGGACGCTGTGAATGTACGTCACACGGGGTCACGTGACCGTCGGCGGGACTCAATATTTAAGCGAACTTTGAATGCCTATAAAATTATAACTACTGGGTATTTTTGAATGAAATAAAAACTAATGTATTTGTAAATGTAAAAGCTTAACTGTAACATAGGTTTCAAGTGATTTTGCATACCTAGTAACATTCTCAATTGCATTTGCTCTCGGAAAAGTAGTTATTATGGATAACATGTTATAAAGCAGTCTTTCCCAAAGTGGGCGATAACGCCCCCTTGTGGGCGCTGCAGGCTTAAAGGGGGGCGGTAAGAGACCCAGAAAAAAAATCGGGACGTTGTGTAGAGGCTTGGGAGGCGTCATCTACTAGGAGGACTCTTAGACACCGACTGAGCTCGACTCTTGACTACAAAAATGGGGGGCGCTAAAAAATAATTTATTCTCAAAGTGGGCAGTAGACTAAATAAGTTTGGGAACCGCTGTTATAAAGTCTCAACCAAAAAAGAGTCAATCATTTAACCCAGTAATGGACGTTTAGCTTTCCCAAAGGAAAGCCAGAAAAAACTCCTGTTTTTTTTTACTCGACAGCGCCAGAAGGAGGTTATGTTTTTTTAATGCTAGCTGGAGTTCTGTTCAAGTGTTCATCAAAAAGAGTAGCGTCTTATCATTTAATTTTACTAATATAATCTTTGAAGTTTTCTTGTAAGTAAAATGTGTGATAACTAGGAAATTATGTAGTGAATTATTGTATGATTATAATTTATTTTTGTATTAAAAGGTTTTTTACTAAATTTTTGTGCCGTTTCATTGCTTTCATAAAAATACTTTTATAACTACATAATAATACTTTATGTTATGGATGATTTGATAGAAACTTAAAAGACTTATTCAGGTGTAAAAATATATTTATTTCCTCTTTTGTAATTTCAACAACGATGAGTTTTTACTTTTCCTTTTCTCTTTCTTTAGTTCTCCTGATTCTAGTGCTTTTTTCATGACCTGTAAAAAATTGATCAATATTTGGTGTAAATATTCAAAGAAAAATGAGCTCAATTTCAGTTACATAAAATCTATATTTCTTTAAAAATTATTATGTCAGTCATGTGAAAACTTCATAATGACAATGTTAAATGAAAGTAGATTCTAAACCCAAACTTCAAGGTACATTTTGCTACTAACCTGTAAAGCATTTTCCTCAGGATAAGCGAAGACCGCAGGATCGTTCAACGTAGGGTACTTGAACGAGAATCCCTTTGGAAAGAGAGGGCGAGTGAGCATAGACTCTAGCTGTCTCTTTTTCGCCTGCAGAGCCTTGTCTATGGACGGGTCAACTTCCTTTACTGGTCTGTGTCGTCGAATTAAGGGTTTATTGTAGACAAATTCATGTTGATAAAAAAACAATGACTTAAAATGTATCGTTCGTCGTTTGAAGAAAATATTAAAAATTAAAAAAAATAGAAGACGCTAGAAAATGGCGGCCATGTCACTGTCATTTCAGTCATTTGTTTTTGATTTGATAGGTACTGTTTGTTTTATTTTAACTGCGACGACGGTGCCTCAATGTTGAATTTTATTTTATGCCCATTGAGAACTAGTAAGTTAAAAATTTAAATTCATCATTAAGTATAATCGTTTAAATTAGTTGTTCTATGTTTTAATTCCTTAAATTGTTACTGCCGACATTACGGGGTATTACCACAGAATAATAACAAGTACTACGTACAGAAGTTTTACTTTGCGAAGGTATTTAAATAAATGTATGCTCAATGTCATTAACAATATGGTGTAATTTAGCCTGTCTCAAGAGTCAAGGACCATTTTGTTGACAAACGTCAGTCATCGGCACTGCGCCGAAGCTAAAGGGCTGACTTCGGTAAAATGATGTGACGTGAGGTGCCAAATTGCGGAAAATGGCGGAGGAAATAAGGGAGAGTCCGCTAATTTGGACCAGTTTTTTTCAATCCCATTTTACACATAGTTTTCTTTTGTTTTTGCTAATATCCATGGTATATAATAAAAGATACATTATTCAACTTACTATTTCATAAGTATTAATTAACATGATTGTTGTATATTTGGCACAAATCAACAAAGTACGAGTTCAGAGCTTCGGTCCAATTTAGCCAACCGGTTCGATAATTTGTACCACAGGGTTACTAAAATGGATTTCAATAAATTTCAAGCCTATAAAAAAACTATGGCAAAATATTATACGATACATTCTTAACAAATTAGGAAACGAAAAGGAACAGTAGTTAATAACATAGACAATCGATATTGTTTTAGACGTTATCACGATTTTGAGAACAAGTTTTGTAATTCCAATTATCGTAACGCACACTTGTACCTAATCTACTTTGCCAGTCTTTTGCTTTCATTTATTGTTAGTCAAACATAACTACGCTATTATAACTTCAAAATATGATTTACTAAAAAAAATTCAAAATCCTTGGGTAAAGTTCCATACAACTTGATGTGGTACAATTTAGCCGACTAGGTGATAGTGCTTTTAAAAAATCGGTAAAAAATATAGCTTATAAATACCGGAAAATGTTTCAAATAATTGCAATCCACACTAATTTACGCTTCTAAATAATATATTAGAAACACCCTGTGATTAAATTTAACAAAATTACAAACTAAATATGTATTGTCAAAAGTTACTTGAAAACAATGAAAAAATACTTTTCAAAATAAAACACACGTGTTTGTTGTCACGGCAAAAACCACATGGCCGATATTAATTGATTTTAGTTGTGTATCGCTGAGTGTTGCAATTACAGACATTCAATAAATACTTTACGAAATATGAGGGTGGTACAATTTACCCGGCGGTACAATATACCGAACTCTCCCCTACATGATTTAGCATGAATTATCATGAAGAATATTAACTACTTATTTACCTCTCAGTGTCTTGAGGCAACTTAAAAAAGTACATTCTGTGTTTTTATTATTAGTTATTTAGGCAGTTAAATACTGCACGGTATTTAGTACACCATTTTTTTTATTTTCTTCCATCATACACAAGAATTACGCGTGCGTGAGTCAATGTTCGCTCGTATGTGAGGCCTTGTCGAATAGTATCCTGTAGATGGGCCATCGTGCGTGTTTTGTGCGATGCGTGCGATGTAAACTCGCGGAGATGAACAGGCCTGGTATTACGCGCACAATGGCCCAATCGAGAAGCTAAGTGCGACTCGATTGTCCTGCGAAAGTAACTAACTATACAGAGAGTTAAAATAGTACCCAAAAAAAGATTTTTCTGAAAATTTTACCACGATTTTCAGTAAAATTGCTGGATTAGCATTTCGTTTGTTCGTTCATTTCAGCCAAATGACGTCCACTGCTGAACAACGTCAGCATTTAATTACATAAAATTCTATAATCTGGTCTGCGAGCACGTAGAATTTTGTCCAGTAACCCCAAGCTACCCATCCTTATCGCTCGCGCGTAATTATATTGCTGTCGCGACTGTGCGACGGGCGCCCGCAGTGAATGTGCGAGCGCGACAGCAACATAATTGCGCGCGAGCAATAAGAATGGGTAGCTTGGGGTCATTGGACAAAATTCTACGTGCTCACAGACCGGGCTTTAATAACATACAAGTGATATTTCAAATACAAAAGGATACAAGTCGTCATCATCGATGATCATGTCCATCTCCCTCGCAGCTCGCTCGCGCCATCCCGCCGCTTGCGACGCGCGTCTTCGTTGCAACGTCAGCGAGTCTAGGTCCCGCGCTACTGATACTAGGTCCTTCAGTGGGGCCAGTTGTTGTGGCGGCACCGGGAACGTGGGGACTTCAGATGCTGTAGTAATATAGAATAACAATATCAGACGCTGCCGCGCTGTGGTAATACAGAATAATGTTCAAAACGTCGCCGATGTAGCGTTAGAGCGTCTAGGTCCCGCGCTACTGACACTAGGTCCTTTAGCGGGGCCAGTTGTTATGGGAATGTGGAGACTTCAGATGCTGGGGTAATACAGAATAATATTTATAAACGTCGTGGTAGTAAAGTTAGCGAGTCTAGGAGGTCCCGCGCTACTGACACTAGGTCCTTCAGTGGGGCCAGTTGTTGTGGCGGCACCGGGAAGGTAGGGACTTCAGACGCTGGGGATACACACAGAATAAATATATCAACATCATAATCTCAGGTTATTTGGTCTCGCTTTAGCGGGGCCAGTTGTTATGGCACATAGTGTGGTAACACAAGCAAGCCCGTTGCAACGTCAGCGAGTCTAGGTCCCGCGCTACTGACACTAGGTCCTTCAGTGGGGCCAGTTGTTGTGGCGGTACCGGGAAGGTAGGGACTTCAGACGCTGTAGGAATACAGAATAATGTTTATAAACGTCGTGGTTGCAACGTCAGCGAGTCTAGGTCCCGCGCTACTGACACTAGGTCCTTCAGTGGGGCCAGTTGTTGTGGCGGTACCGGGAAGGTAGGGACTTCAGACGCTGTAGGAATACAGAATAATGTTTATAAACGTCGTGGTTGCAACGTCAGCGAGTCTAGGTCCCGCGCTACTGACACTAGGTCCTTCAGTGGGGCCAGTTGTTGTGGCGGTACAGGGAAGGTAGGGACTTCAGATGCTGTGGGAATACAGAATTACATATGTTAATAAACGTCGGGTAGCGTCTAGGTCCCGTGCTATAATGTTTATAAGCGTCGTGGCTGTAAAGTTAGCGAGTCTAGGTCCCGCGCCACTGACACTAGGTCCTTCAGTGGGGCCAGTTGTTGTGGCGGCACCGGGAAGGTAGGAACTTCAGACGCTGGGGATACACACAGAATAAATATATCAACATCATAATGATCAGGTTATGTCTCGCTTTAGTAGGGCCTGTTGCTGTGGCACATAAGCGAGCCCGTTGCAACGTCAGCGAGTCTAGGTCCCGCGCTACTGACACTAGGTCCTTCAGTGGGGCCAGTTGTTGTGGCGGTACCGGGAAGGTGGGGACTTCAGACGCTGTAGGAATACAGAATAATGTTTATAAACGTCGTGGTTGCAACGTCAGCGAGTCTAGGTCCCGCGCTACTGACACTAGGTCCTTCAGTGGGGCCAGTTGTTGTGGCGGCACCGGGAAGGTGGGGACTTCAGACGCTGTAGGAATACAGAATAATGTTTATAAACGTCGTGGTTGCAACGTCAGCGAGTCTAGGTCCCGCGCTACTGACACTAGGTCCTTCAGTGGGGCCAGTTGTTGTGGCGGCACCGGGAAGGTGGGGACTTCAGACGCTGTAGGAATACAGAATAATGTTTATAAACGTCGTGGTTGCAACGTCAGCGAGTCTAGGTCCCGCGCTACTGACACTAGGTCCTTCAGTGGGGCCAGTTGTTGTGGCGGCACCGGGAAGGTAGGGACTTCAGACGCTGTGGGAATACAGAATAATGTTTATAAACGTCGTGTAGCGTTTAGGTCCCGCGCTACTGACACTAGGTCCTTCAGTGGGGCCAGTTGTTGTGGCGGCACCGGGAAGGTAGGGACTTCAGACGCTGTGGGAATACAGAATAAATAGAAATAGAACAAATAAAAGAAGAGAAAAAAAATTAAACACACATAATAATATTACATAAATATGTTGTTGGTATTTCGTGCCATAAAGGCGCTCGCTCAGTATTTATCGAATAACATTTTTAAACGTCGCTGATGTAACGTCAGTGAGTCTAGGTCCCGCGCTACTGACACTAGGTCCTTCAGTGGGGCAAGTTGTTGTGGCGGCACCGGGAAGGTAGGGACTTCAGACGCTGGGGATACACACAGAATAAATGTATCAACATCATAATCTTCAGGTTATTTGGTCTCGCTTTAGCGGGGCCAGTTGCTGTGGCATCGGGAAGGGACATAAGCAAGCCCATTGCAACGTCAGCGCGTCTAGGTCCCGCGCTACTGACACTAGGTCCTTCAATGGGGCCAGTTGTTGTGGCGGCACCGGGAAGGTAGGGACTTCAGACGCTGTGGCAATACAGAATAATGTTTATAAACGTCGGGTAACGTCTAGGTCCCGCGCTACTGGCACTAGGTCCTTCATTGGGGCCAGTTGTTGTGGTGGTACCGGGAAGGTGGGGACTTCAGACGCTGTGATAAATAAATATCATTTATAAACATCGTATGGCGTCTAGGTCCTATTCTATAATATTTATAAACGTCGCCGTTGCAACGTCAGCGAGTCTAGGTCCCGCGCTACTGACACTAGGTCTTTCAGTGGGGCCAGTTGTTGTGGCGGTACCGGGAAGGTAGGGACTTCAGACGCTGTGGTAAATAAATATAATTTATAAACATCGTATGGCGTCTAGGTCCCGTGTTATAATGTTTATAAACGTCGCCGCTGCAACGTCAGCGACATTAGGTCCTTCAGTGGGGCCAGTTGTTGTGGCGGCACCGGGAAGGTAGAGACCTCAGACGCTGGGATAATACAGAATAATGTTTATGAATGTCCCCGCGTCTAGGTCCCGCGCTACTGACACTAGGTCCTTTAGTAGGGTCAGTTGCTGTGTGGGGTCATCATCAGGTCATTTTGGTCTCTTTTTCTTTAGTGTTTTTTGAATAAGGTTCTGTTGTCAATCGTGGCCCGGCCCTAAATCACACCAAACTATACAGGTCTAGCGCAACTGAGTTAGTGCCTGAGGTATGATAACGACCCAGGAGTGTGTGTTGGGACGTTTGACGTCACAGCGAGACTTCAGGTTGTGTACTTCAGAATTCAGACTAGTATGTCATTCACGTCATATTGTCACCTCTCCCGTGCCGCTTCCATACCTCAGGCACTGGCTCAGTTAGACTAGGACAAGACTACTCCTCTCACTTTTTCTTAAAGGTTTTAAACCTTTGTTTGTCACCTGTCATCCGCTTTGCAATGGAGGGAAGTCGAACCTTAATTTCGAACTCCTCCTATGTTCTTCTGATTAATTTCGTTGCGGGTCCAATGACAGTTTAACTTTCCCCCGGGACAAACTTGACCTTCATTGGTTGGGTTTTTGTGGCGGTCAAGCTGTAGATCCTGGCTACACAGGAGTTGCAGTGGTGGGAACGAGAGGTGGGAATAGTCCCGTACTCCTCTCACTCCTAGAACTAATTACTCACTCTTATTGAGCGTGCGGCAAAGCTTGGAGTACAGGAAGGCTTCCGATGGCTCCATCATCAGGATCGTCAGCCCCTCCTTGCAGGCTCGCGCGGTGCGCCCGCTGCGGTGGACGTAGTTCTAAAAAGAAAGATAATAAAATGAATATGTTTTAAAATAATACATACTTACTTACTTTTTTTTAACGTGATATTTGTTTACATCCATAATAGAGATGAGACGTATTTACTAGAACAGATCCACACACTAGGTATTTTACAGTACTAGGCGGCACCTATTCCAATTTTTTAAATACTTGATCCACCTAGTATTTTATAAATTACACGATTTCCGACCCTATCATCAAAGCAATAGAGGTTATTATTCCGTAATCCGTAGTCGAGTATTACGCGCACCTAGTATTTCTCGCTAAGCTTATGTGCGAACGTAGAGATTCACTCCGTCTCTGTCTGACCAAACAAATTTGAGCGCGACGAAGCAAACGCACACAAACGTAGTCAAACCATATTCATGTAAATAAGAAAAAATATGTAAATATTTTTATGAAATTGATATCTTTTAAATACGCCAACTTTTAAGATGACAGTCCTAAGCCTGTTGAAGTATGAAGGGAGGAATTATTATTCAATTTCAAATTGCATTATTAATACTACGGTTGTATCTTTTAAAAAAAATTGTATTTTAAAGTCATATTACGTGGATTAGTCCGCACTAGTCGCGTCAAGTATGCTAAATTACTACGTACTAGCACAGAATACATAATAGTAGCAACAGAAATTGCACTCCTTTGTGTAGGATCAGATGCCGGCATTTTAACGGTAATAATAATAATAATGCAAAATATCCAACGCACATGGTGCATTCGAAATCGCACCTTACTACTACGCTCACAAGAGCGCTATTTTTTTGTGTTCAGAATTGATCTACCTCACAGCTCAAGCGTCAGGGTTGTATAAGCAAAGTAAAATAAATAAAAACTTAATTTTAAGAAGCATTTATTGTATTTACGATTGGTAAACTTTAATCTAGTGGTGTTTGTATAATCGTACCATCTCTAAAGTACCTACCTATTAATAAACTTCAGTGTTGCGACAATTCGAAATTGGACAAACAATTTTAAAAGGTGTAGTGTCGGAAAATAGACACGGTAAAGTAAAAGTTAATGTTTTTATTAGGTAAAATATTTTTTTTTGCTACAGTTTTTTGTCATAAGTATTTCAAAATTATTTAAAAAGTGTAGTTTTTTTAATTATTTAAATCACTACAGTTAATTATTATTTCTAAATATTACGATTTCCATTAAAGAAGAATAACAGTGCTGTTGGAACAAAAACCTTGATTGCAACGATGATCGACCGAGCGTGTATAGAAATACGCGTGTGCTCACAGGCGCGTCACGGCGCGTGGCGGTCCTGACTGATTTGCAACTTGAAGTTGTCGCGCGCTGTAGGTAATTATCTCGGCCGGCATAGGCGAGTGACGGAGGCCTGGTACTAGGTGGAATAGGTATTTGGATCGAGTATTAATAAATACTAGGAATAGGTGCACCTAGTATCAAATTTACCTAGTATAACCCATCTCTAATCCATAATACATCGTATCAGGACACTTGCGTGACACCACATGCACGGAAAGCCATTTGCGCACACAGTCATTCGCGCGATAAGACATTAGCGCGAAAGACACGAGCACGAAAGACATGTTATTATACGCGAATAACGTTTTCGCGAAAGACATTTTAGGTTAAATTATTCTTTTTACTTTTAGTGGCTCATCGGCGTCGGGAAAAAAACTTGACTGAACTAAAAAAATACAAATTTTATCAGGTGGACCAACTACAAATACCCGGACTACGTATTAACTAAATTAACTTGCATGAAACGTATCTTCTTAGAAAAACCCAAACCAACCAGTGTCAGAACTAAATTTTAAATAAACAACTTGAAGTCCTTAGGCAGTTCTCTAATCGCAAAGAAATTTTAATTACAGTGTCAGAACTGACTAAAACTCTATTTAGCCTATACAAATAAATACACAATAAAATCTTACCTCAGCAGTCCTAGGGACCTGATAGTGTATGACGTGATCTACATCAGGTATGTCCAGTCCCCTAGCGGCTACGTCTGTAGCTATCAGAACGCCGTGCGGGTCGTCGCGGAATCTGTGGCAATAGAAGTGGTTCATATCCGGCTTGGAGGACCAAATTACACAGTTCATTGCAGTAAATTAAGTTTTACCGTGCCATTTAATGTTTAAAGCTTTTGAAACTTTTATTGTACGATTATCAAAGAGATTGTTGAAGTTTTTGCAAAAAATTCACCACTTTTGAGATGTTTTTACTTAACAAAGCATGTTTTCTTCTCGCATTTATCTACAACATCATTTCAGCCACAGGACGTCCACTGCTGAACATAGGCCTCCCCTAATGACTTCCACATCGCACGGTTGGTAGCGGCCTGCATCCAGCGCCTTCCCGCTACCTTTATCAGGTCGTCGGTCCGCCTTGTGGGTGGACGTCCCACGCTGCGTTTTCCGGTACGTGGCCTCCATTCCAGAACCTTGCTGCCCCATCGGCCGTCAGTTCTGCGTACTATGTGCCCTGCCCACTGCCACTTCAGCTTGCTGATCCGTCGGGCTATGTCAGCGACTTTAGTTCGTTTACGGATCTCCTCATTTCTGATTCGATCTCGTAAAGAAACACCGAGCATAGCCCTCTCCATAGCACGCTGTGCAACTTTGAGCTTCTGTATAAGGCCTATAGTGAGGGGCCACGTTTCCGAGCCATAAGTCATCACAGGTAACACACATTGGTTGTAGACTTTCGTCTTCAGGCACTGGGGTATTTTGGACGAAAAGATGTTGCGTAGTTTCCCGAACGGTAAATATAGTAGTAGTATACTTAATATTAGTAAAAAATATCACTGAAAACCCTAAGCCTTACTTTTCCAAGTTCTTCAAGCGTTGTCTCTGCGGCATGCTGGCATGTAACGGCAGCGGATGACACTTGAGCATAGAGAACAGCTGCGCCAGCCGTTTGACGCTGCCAATAGAGTTGCAGAACACTATGGTCCTTCCAGGGTGCCTCTTTAGGATGTAGTAGAGGACTAGAGGTACGTTTTATTTTACTTAGTGCCCCGCCCACTGCCGTTTAAGTATAGCAATTCTGTTGGCTACGTCGGATACTTTGGAACTCCTCATTTCTGATTCGATGCGTAGAGAAAACACGAACATAGTTACATCGAGCTTTAGGTGACTTTGAGCTTTCTTATGAGGCCCACAATAAGTGTAATATAGGTAACTAGCGGCCGCCCGCGACTTCGTACGCGTGGATGCCGTTTTACCCCCTTAGGGGTGGTTTCGTAAAATCCCGGCTTAGTGAGCACCTACGTTCTAAAAGGAACCCCCATGCAAAATTTGAGACTCTTAGCACTTGTAGTTTTTGAGATTTCGTTATGAGTGAGTCAGTCAATCAGTGACCTTTTGTTTTTGTAGATATAGATAGATGTAGATAAAAATATCTTACTTTTCCAAGTTCTTCAAGCGCTGCCTTTGAGGCATGCTAGCATGTAACGGCAGCGGATGACACTTGAGCATAGAGAATAACTGCGCCAGCCGCTTGACGCTGCCTATAGAGTTGCAGAACACTATGGTCCTTCCAGGGTGCCTCTTTAGTATGTAGTAGAGGTACGCGTCTTTGTGCTCTATGGCACACGCTATGCGGCTCTCCGTTAAGGTTTCTGCTGTACCTGTTTGAAAAAGACAAGGTGAAGTGTTTTATCCGACTAAAGCCCGGTCTGTGAGCACGCGACTGTGCGACGGGCGCCCGCAGTGAGTGTGCGAGCGCGACAGCAACATAATTACGCGCAAGCGATAAGGATGGGTAGCTTGGGGTCATTGGACAAAATTCTACGTGCTCACAGACCAGACTATACCAGATATAGTGACTCTTGCGCTGCTTCTTCTCAGCACTGGTCCATTTATTGTCCCGAAGCAATTAATACTGGGACGTGTAAAAGTGCTTTTTAAAAGCCATGCAAAAATAAAATGAGTATTTTTACAAAAAGGGTTGTTTCACCCGACTGTGAAGGAGGGTTATGTTTTTGGGTGTTTGTAATTTGTATTTCTTTAAAACACTCTGTAGCCTAAACGGCTTCATGGATTTGGGCATAAAAGTAGCGTAGTGTATTCGTGTCAATAATAAAATTATAAGTGACACAGGGTATATCAAAATTATTACTTTTCAATTCATTAATGAAAATTAAGTCTACAACTTTTCACTTTACGCAGTCGGGTATTCATTCGGGATAGTCGGGCATTTAAAATACAGTAGAATCCGATTATAAAGACGCTCAAGGGACCGATGATATTGCGTTGTACTATCCGGACGTCGTCGTGCTAAAGAAGCGTTATTTCTTAACAAATCAACCAATCAAATCAAAAATTTGCGTCGTTAAAAGCGGTCGGTCGTTATAAGCGACGTCGTACTAAACGGATTCTACTGTATCTCATAAAGACTAATTTCAGAGTGTATAATCTACATTTCACGATAGATTGTAGATACAACACTTACCTAAGTTCTGAGTGGTGATGTCCACGACCTTAGGGTCGGTCATGCCGATCTTGGCCACCAGCCGCTTGATCTTCTGCTGCGGAGTCATCTTCTCGACCTTTCTGTTTATTATCTTGCCTCTTTTTGTAACCTGTGGTTACAAATAAAGTTAGGTAAGCTAAAGATCCTGTGTTAAAGTTAAAAATATTTTTGGTCTTGTTACCGTGACTCTTTTTGTAACCTATGGTTACAAATAAAGGTAAGTAAGTTATAGTCTCTGTGTTAAAGGAGAATTCATAGAAATTATTACGTATAGTAATTTAGTTTAATTTTTATTATTCGTTGTCATAATCGCAACACAGTGATTCACACTCCGAAAAGTTGAAGTGTCTACCTAAATTATTCATTTCATAAAAACGGTCAGCGATATCATGAAATGATAAATTCTAAGAACTAGCTGGATTTTCTATAAGAAATCATGTGCTATTAAGTTCGCCTTTTGTGTCTTATTTTATGTGCGATAAAATAAAATCTGGTCCCAAATTACCTTCTTTCCTCTCATATGCGCCGGCAGGTCATGAACCATAGTGAGAGTGGCAGAGAACACGAAGTTCTGCCTCGTTCTGCTTCGCTCTTCGTCCGCGTTGAGGCGTTCTAGTAGAGGCTCGAGTTCTTCAAAATGGTTACGCTCCACCATGCGGTCTGTCTCGTCTATGGCTAGGAACCTAGTAGGGGTGGAAGTATGATCATTATTATCAATAAAGATTGGATTTTTGGGCTATAATATAAGGTTGAATTATTAGTTAGAGCCAAGAACTCAATTATACATATTATTTTTCTTTTCCGCGCAACATGGCGCCGGTCTAATGTATGTTTTTTATCATCATAGCATATTTCTTTAGTCAATTCATCCAATGCTTTACATTTATAAAAATCTGTAAAAAATACCCAATAATTGGTTATTGGCTCTTATGACGTTTTTTTACATCTTCAGGATTATTTCTATCGTATTTTTTGGGTCTACAACCAAATTAACATTTTGTCTTTCTTTCAAAAGGATTTTAACTGCCCGAGCCCTCGAGGTCTGTGAGATATCCAAAACTATACTCACTTAACACAGTCCAGCTGTTGCAAATGCGGCTGGCCCTGCGATATCAGCTCCCACAGCCTGCCGGGAGTCGCCACCACCACCTCGGGCCCTGAGCGGAGCACCCTCTCTTGTTTGACGGCTGCCATGCCGCCTACGATTGTCGCTATTCTTATGCCTGTAACCACACACCAGAAAATTACAAATTTTATCTATTGATTTTGCTAAATGGTTAGAAGTTTAAAATCTCTATTCCTGTCAACACATGATATTTACAGTAAAGTTAATAGTTTATTTTTCAAAATCTCTATCTGTAACCACTAGTTACAAATTCAGTGAACAGATTTGCAAATGCTGGGGTATAGATTTAAAAAATACAACTCAACACTGGCCAGTAATGACTTACCAGCGTTCACTTGTTTTTTTTTTTTTTGATGGAGAAAAATATGAAAAACACTGTTCTATTTTTAAGTTTTTAAGTAATGTTTAAATTACCTGTGTATTTGGCAACAGCTATCAAATGCCTGCTAATCTGTATGGCCAGTTCTCTAGTGGGAGTCAGGATCAAAGCATACAGAGGCTTGCCAGTCTTCACCACCACATGTCCAGGTATCTCTATATTGTCTATGACCTTCACACAGCCAATGCCTTGTTCATTCTCATTACCTTCGTCCATTTCTTCATCATCTTCATCACTGCCACTTTCAATGGACTTTTCATCATTGGCATCAGGATTTTCATCATCGTTTATTGTTGTATCTTCATCGATTTCATCATCATCATCATCGTCACTCTCGTTTACTGTAGTGTCTTCATCATTTTCGTCATCATCATCGTCTTCACTCTCATCCACAGATTCTTCTTCATCATCATTAATTTCGCTCTGACTTTCCTCATCACTATCTTCATCAATTTCGTCCTGAGTCTCATCATTGCTGTTCTCAGAATTAGATTCATCAGCACTTTCAGTGTCACTATTATCTGTTTCTTTGTTTTCTGTTTCGGACACAGTTTTATCATTTTCGTCATCACTAGAGGCAGCCAAATCGTCTGAATCAAACATTTCTGAGAGATGGATGTAGTTGGAGCTGTCATCACTGTCATTACCTTCATCTGCTGAAGTTTCTTTACGTTTTATTGGTACTACAATTTCTTCTACATAGTCATCATCCTCTTTAACATTGTCATTAGATTTCTTAACATTTTTAGTTGGCTTAACTTTTCTAGAAGTTTCATTTTTAGATTTATTTACAGGTGCACACTTTTTAGCTATTTCAGATGTTTTGTTTTCTTCTTGTTCTGAATCAGAATTCTCTTCATCAGAACCATAGCCATCTTCAGAAGACTCTTTTGCTTTCTGTTCTGTTCTTTTCTCTTGCTTCTTCTTATTAACTTTTCCCTTTTTCTTTACAGGTTCAGGTTTTATATATTTCCTTTTCATTGAGGTCTTTTTGTAGGGGATGTCATAGACGTCTAGGCCCTTCAGTTCTGCCTTTTCCTTCAGTCTTATGATTCCAGTTAGTATAGGAAGGCCGAAAGCTAGAGTTTTTCCGCTGCCTGTTTCAGCTGCTCCTAGAATATCCCTACGCCCTGTAAGAAAAAATATTATATGCATTATCATTACAATTAATTCAGACAGATATTCTCATCAAAATATACAAAACAAAAAAAAATACAAAACATTTGGGATAGAACATCTCCATACATAATGAAATAAGATTATAAAATTTTAAAAATACATATTTTTGGTCTATCTGGACCATAGAAATGAGTGACATCACTCACAGGACAGGGAAGCAATGGGTTAATCTATACTTATAATAAATCTGTAGAGAGGTCAATTCTGTACATGAAATATATTTTCAAAATAACTATCAGGGGGTGATTAGTGATCGATACTGATGCCAAAAATGCAAATTATTCTTCATACTCCTGGGCAGGTTATAGTATACTTAGGAATTCCCACGGCAACGGGAATTAGCGGGAAAATCCTTTTGTATGAAAAATCTAAACCGCTTAAGTTAGACGCTTAAAATTTGGCATGTAGGTACCTTAGTAAACTTAAAGCTTAGTTACAACAGTATATTGCAAAATTCCCACGGGAACGGGAGTTAGCGCGAAAAAACATTTGTATGAAAAAATCTAAACCGCGTAAGATAGACGCTTGAAATTTGGCATGCAGGTACCTTAGTAAACTTTAAGCTTAGTTACAACAGGATATTGCAAAATTCCCATGGGAACGGGAGTTAGCGGGAAAAACATTTGTATGAAAAATTCTAAACCGCGTAAGATAGACGCTTGAAACTGGGCATGCAGGTACCTTAGTAAACTTAAAGCTTAGTTAAAACAGGATATTGCAAATTTTCCACGGGAACGGAAGTTAGCGGGAAAAAACATTTGTATGAAAAATCTAAACCGCTTAAGTTAGACGCTTGAAATTTGGCATGCAGGTCCCTTAGTAAACTTAAAGCTTAGTTACAACAGGATATTGCAAATTTTCCACGGGAACGGGAGTTAGCGGGAAAAAACATTTGTATGAAAAAATCTAAACCGCTTAAGTTAGACGCTTGAAATTTGGCATGCAGGTCCCTTAGTAAACTTAAAGCTTAGTTACAACAGGATTTTGCAAAATTCCCACGGGAACGGGAGTTAGCGGGAAAAAACCTTTGTATGAAAAAATCTAAACCGCGTGAGATAGATGAAGGGGGTAAAACGGGATCCACGCGTAAGAAGTCGCGGGCGGCCGCTAGTTGCTAATAAAAATAAAGCACTTTTCTAGTGACTAAGTCATTTAAATAAGTTATTTAATAATTTTCCTCCTATCATATAAAAAAAAGTATTATAACTCTCTCATCACAACTAGTAAATTACTTACCATGTATAGCAGCAGGCAATGATAGCTCTTGTATCTTTGTTGGTTTTTTAAAGCCTAGTTCTGTTAGGGCCTTCATTATTGGTTCTGGCAATTTGAACTCTGCCCAAGTCAGCATGTCTTCTGGTGTCAGGTCTGACACAGTTTCTGACATATTCTCTCCTAATTTGGGCTTTGATTTTTTATTATTACTATTATTTTTCTTTGGAGATTTATTTTTGACTTCTTTTGGGTTTTCTTCTGGGTTTTCTGGAGTTTTCTTTTTGTTTTTCTTATTTTTCCTTCTCTGCTTCTTTGTTTTATTTTTTTCTGGTTGTACCTCGTTAGTTGTGGAAGGTTTAGTCACATTGCATGATTCTACGATGAATCCATTGCTAAGTTTTACAGGTGCTTTAGGTGCTATCTCTTTCTTTTTATCTTTTTTCACCCTTTTAGGAGCTACATCTGATATTTCTGTATCCTCATTTCTCCTCTTTTTTGTCTGTTTTTTCTGAAAGAATGGTTATGAAGATGGTAAAGTACATGTGGCATTTATATTAATTTATCTATGTTTTCGTTAATGTAATGCATTTATATTATACATAAAGGTTTCCTTAATATTTAAGCCTATTAACTTTGTAAATAAATACCTATTTTATTACCTTTTTACGCGATTTTAGTTCTTTATCCAAACCATAACTGGTGCACTCTTCTAAGCCCACAAATCCTTGGAATTTGTCGGACATAGATACCGGAAACCCTTCTAATGCTACAGACTGCCATTTTAGATTGTATAACTTCTTACTCATTTTAATATTTCACATAGATTAATAAAAAATAAATTAATACCACCACTCGCAAGAGATAACCTCAATCAACGTAGGGATATTCCGATACTAATAAATACGAGTAGGTACTCGATACTTTTGATTCGATACCAAGTATTTATTGTATCGAATCAATTTTGCGATACATAATCGGTATCGAAACAAAAATACTTGGTATCGAATCGAATCAGCAAAACAACCGAAAACAATAAAAAAAACCGAGAACGCATCATACAGAACTGAGAGAGCAAAAATATCATCGGTTTATTCAAATGTTATCATGTCACCACCAAAATCTATAATATGGACACATTTTACCAAAACAAACGAAACAGTTGCAAAATGTAAACAGTGTTATGTGTATTATGTGTTTTCTCAATTTTGTTTAAATTATTGTCCTTCAACGTTCATTGATAGCACCCTCAAAATAATAAAACAAAATAAAAGTTCCAAAAAGTATCGATATCAGTAACTATCGATACTTTAGGAGTACTTATTTAAGTAGTATCGAAAAAAGATTTGAGTATTATCGAAATGAGTAGGTATCGATACTTAGGTGGTATCGGAACATCCCTAAATCAACGTGGTTTTGACATTGACGTTTCCTTGTAAACATTCGTTTACGAAGTCTGTTCAGTTTTTTATCGTTACATATGTGCTCCCTTTTCACCCCTTAACATTATTATAGGGGTAAATCATTATGGTGTAAATAATTTTCTTGTAAAATGATTTTCAGTTGGATTTCTAGAAGTATGAAATTGCTGAAAAGTCAGCAATTTTTACGAACAATTTTTAAAATTAAGGTAAATGTTTAAATTAAGCTGAATAAAATGGCTGTCATTGCTGTCAAATGACAAGAAAAAAACTGAATAGCACGCTGCCAACCATAGACAAAAGAGGGAGGAAGTTTGTGAGTGATCGATTTTACACCGGCCTCCTAAACTTTTCAACGGCATTTTTCTTTGTTTGCCCTTACGCGTGTGGACAATATTTATACAACATCCGCGAGCCCGTGTCCAGTGGTCGAAATGGCGAACACGTTTCGCGGTGTGACGGTGTCGGCCGTCAACAACGAAGGCGCTTTGACGCCCCGCTTCAATTTTCCTACAAACGTAAACGTGGATTACGATCCACAAGGGTTGAGTGTAAAAGTGATCCGTGCTGACCCTGTGCTAGCACAAGAGGTGCTCGAGTTCCCCGTCCACAGCCAGAGCGAGTGTTCCCGCGTAGCCGGCCAGTCGTATATCTTCACGATTGACAATGAGACTTTATTCTTCAAGTTTGCGTCGGATGCCGATTGTCAAAACTTCCACCTGCTCGTCAGCAAAATCAAGGCGGGCAGGTCGTCGTCGGTGTTCACAGTGCGCACCGAGGACTCGTCAGCGATGCAATACTTTCAGTTCTATGGGTACCTGAGTCAGCAGCAAAACATGATGCAGGACTATGTGAGGACTAGTACGTATCAGCGCGCTATCTTATCCAATATCAATGACTTTAAGAACAAAGTGGTGCTAGATGTGGGTGCGGGGTCAGGTATTTTGTCATTTTTTGCCGCCCAAGCAGGCGCGCGGAAGGTTTACGCAGTAGAAGCGAGTAATATGGCGCACCACGCTCAGGCTTTAGTTCGCGCCAACGGTCTCCACGACCGCATCACAGTAGTAGCGGGGAAAATCGAAGAAATTGAGCTCCCTGAAAGCGTTGACATTATCATATCCGAACCCATGGGCTACATGTTGTACAACGAGCGTATGCTAGAAACATACCTGCATGCAAAGAAATGGCTGAAACCCAACGGTAATATGTATCCCACCCGAGGTGACCTCCACATAGCACCCTTCACAGATGATGCATTATTCATGGAACAATATAACAAAGCCAATTTCTGGTATCAAACCTGCTTCCATGGTGTTGATCTAAGTGCACTCCGTACCGCTGCAATGAAAGAATACTTTAGACAGCCAATAGTAGACACATTTGATGTACGTATTTGCATGGCACGGTCCGTGAGACACGTGGTAGACTTTCTCAATGCCCATGAAACCGATTTACATCGCATCGAAGTGCCGTTTAGATTTGAGCTGACGCAGTCGGGCACTTGCCACGGCTTGGCGTTCTGGTTCGACGTGTTGTTCGCGGGCACCACGCAGCACATATGGCTATCGACGGCGCCGACGGAGCCCCTCACTCATTGGTACCAAGTGCGTTGTTTGTTAGAAACGCCGATTTTTGCTAAACAAGGACAGGTGTTAACAGGCCGTGTGCTGTTATTGGCTAACAAGAGACAGAGCTATGATGTGACGATGGAGATTAACTTGGAGGGGACGAATATTTCGTCGTCCAACACGTTGGATCTGAAGAACCCGTACTTTAGATATACCGGCGCGCCCGCTGCGCCGCCTCCAGGCGTGAACAATACATCGCCGAGTGAATCTTACTGGAACTCCATCGAGTCAACCGCCACTTTGAGCAACGGGCAGGGAGTAATTCTCGCGGACGGCACACAGCAGTACTGCTCGACGCCCGACCAGACGATCGCGTACGGAGCCCCCAACATGATCAAAACTGTGATGCTCCAGGAGGAGTTCATCAAGCGGATCGGGATCAGCCAAAATGGCGACATTTAATCGTCAAGGTCGCGCCGAGCGCGCCTTAGGGCTATAAGAAACCGTCGTAATCGGTTGTGAGCACTCTTCCGTTCAGACTTTGCTAGTGTGTAAGCAGACTTATTTATTTCAAAACAAACATCACAGTGAAGAGGACTATGCATATTTAATAGGAACTTCGCATCTGGCCTTGTAAATTAAAGCAAAGTGAAAAGGCATGAAATAATAAAACTGTAAGTTTTGGTGGATGTTTGGTTTTCGAAGTTCGAATGATGCTTATTAGTGTAATTTGGATTGTGTAACTTGTTTGGACGAGCTAGGGTTAAAGTTAACCTTGACACAGCTCTGCGGCAACCCAATAAAGATCATCACAACTCAATTGCACGTCCTGTGGTCGTCAAAACAAGCCGTAATACACTGCTTTAATTATAGAAATTCAATGTAAATATTGTGGTGAACAGAATCAGCATCAAACCTGGCCAGAAAGAGTGTGGTCTTCATTGGTTGTATTCTCTTGCAGAAATGTCTACTACCGAACTAGTTTTGGTAATAATTAACAAGTTTTCATCACAGCCATGACTTGGACTCGAGCTGTGGCAGCTCTGGGCTAGAATAAGTAATTTAGCAAGTGAAGTACACTTAGGATAAGCAATAAGTGCTGATTTTAATGATAATGCTTACCATTGTCAATACTCATTTATCATATTAGACCAGGCTCAATCATAGTTAGGTAGAGGAATCGTTGACACCAACCAGTTATAAATTGCCAGTGGTTTTACGGATCTAAATGTGATTTTTGACGATTGATTCCTTTGTCTGCCAGTCTTTCAAGAGATTGTGGATTACATCCGGAATAAATTTGATAGTTAAATATTTTTATACAATATGACTAGCCATATGTGTTATGTATGTTACATTCTGTAAATATAGGATTAATATCCCTTATTTCTTACAGTTGATCAGTATTGGTTTTGTGTTCTGTTGTCTAGAATGGTCTAGCAGATGTCTTAGTTGTAGAATATAAAAGAGGATATAGCACCACTTTTGAGATCTTGAAGCAATTGATATTTTTCCTAAACTGAAAAATAGTGGTGGTGTATCTTTGAAATTACTTAATTATACTGCTACTTAAACACTTTGTTGAAATATTTTTTTGAGTCTTAACGTCTCGATGTAAACCCCAGTTTCAGCAGTCCTATATTACATTATAAAGTATGAATATATTTGGTGCTCTATCTTTTTGCACAAAAATAGTTTTTGCATAACATACTACCTCATGATTTGGCAGACAATTTGGGACTTTATGACATAGCTCTTAAAACTTTGTATTGACTATCCTTTATTAGGGTTGCCAATTTTAAAATTAACACAGCAACATCTACTTCCAGTGTCACTGTCATATCAATAAGGATTTGAAAAGGAATATGATTGCACTTATGACAATTTTAGAAAGTTAAGTTACATAGGGGGATAGTTGTAGAGGTAATTTTAATTTTTAGAACCTTTAGATGGTATTTGGCAACCCTATTGAGTATTCCTTGTAGTTTAAAGCCAATATCACTTGCCATTATGGTCTAATTAAGATATTAACACTTGTAATGCGGTGACTTTAGTAAGGAATGGTCAAGAAGGCAAATAATAAATTTCAGTCTTCACTCGATCCATTTCCAAAGACTGTAATACCTTTTGGGTTATTATTCCTCAACGTTTCATCAAATAGAAAGCAATATTTAGATTGTAATGTAGAAAAGGTAGAATGTAAGGCGCAAGTGTCGCAACATTATGGATGTTGCTTGTTACAAAAATGTGCTGTGAAAAGCTAGAGCCGGTGTTGCCAGCGTATGTTTTGTACTAATTATGTATTTTTTTTAATTGAGCAAATAATTTTGTCAGTTGATTGTAATAGTTATGTATGTATATTTGTTTATTTTCTATTTGATGTAAACAAGAAGCTGAAGAAATTGACAATTAAATCTGATCGAATCCATTCAATCGTGAAACTGATTGTGTAAATAAGAACAATATTTGTAAAACAGTTGGTTTTTTTTTGTTCAAGTATCAAAGAGCATTATGGTTGTGTATTTAGGAGAATTGATTGAATCATGGTGATTACTTACTTATGCTGACTATACTTTTTGACTGATTTCACGGCTAAAAACTAGACATTAAGGTGTATTCACATGACACGCGGGCTTGACTCGTACGTCGACGACGAGGCAATGTAGATACACTTTAATTTATCTTTATGTGGGTGTAACACAGACCAGAGATGTATAAATAGATTTGGCAGCTCTGTATAATAACTGATTTACGAAAATATCAGAAGAGTCTGATCTCTGTATTTTTCAGTGTACAAAAGTTCAGTATAACTTCCCTTAATTATTCAGTATCTACCTGGAATTCTGGAACTTTAATATTTTCAACCACATTATGCAGAAAATAGTCTAGATCCAAAGTTTCAGAGTGAAATAAATAAGTGTGATTAAAAAAATTTCACAAAATGAGGTGTTAATTGAAAATTCAAAACAAGCTTAGATCAATGTGTACTTATAATTTTTGGTGCGAAAATTGAACTTATCTTTATGAAATCGGTTAAAAAGTGTACAGCTTTTTGAAATCATGCAGTACTATTTTTAATATTGACGTAATAATATTGCATGCACGAGCTTTATTTGGGGGAAGATTTTGCCAAATCATTCTGCCTGCACACGCAAACTATTTTCTGTCTCTTTCCATTTAATAAGGCGAGAAAGAGACGGATTATACTTAATATTTTTGTAAAATAAGTTAATAACAATTTCATAATAATGTGAATGCTTACTGTGACTTGTATGTTTGTGACTGGGACATAGTATATCCAAATAATTTTGTCTGACCAACTTATTGAACTACAGTTTGTTAGTGTGATGAATGAAACAGATGACAATCTATGTCTCAAGCGATTGTGTCGCCATCTTCGGCAAATTTGAAACATTGTCGTCTCTTTCTTTTATGTTCCGAGCACGACTATATAATGCTGTCAATTTGTTAAATATGACTGAATATATAATTAATTAGGACAGTCGTATATTTGTAACCCTGTAAATATTGTCGCGGAATGGTTTCGCAAAATATCCCCGCGAACACTGTAGTTTGAAATGTTACTGCATTTTTGTAACATAGTTCTGTAAGTGACGAACATGAAGGTAGAACAATTTATTTTGTTTGTCAGCCGTTTAGGAAATTATTTTTGAAATGTGATCAGTACTGGAGTTTGTATTGGAGGGTTATCGCGATGTTTTCAATAGAGAATTGTTTTGAAATTTCTATATTTCAACTGTGAAACAGTTCGGTTTCATTTATCCATAAACACATTTCAATATCTCTTTCTTACGTTAGTAAATGAAACAGGACAAAATACCCCTCAAATAACTCGTTGATGTTCCATATTGCCATGTAATAAATGTGACTTGGCGGAATTTGGCGAGGCCAAATCGTAGACCGAAATATTATTCACCGTTATAACATCAAATAATTCAGTCACATATTTCATTTGAATGACCAATTTGCTAAGAAAACGTAAAATTGAGATCAAACGTGAACTAGATCGTATTCCGAAATATTGGTTGCGTTTCAAGTCATATTTGGGGGTAGGTTATACAGCCTTTAGGTCCGTTTCCAGTACCAAGACTGAGCGGAGCGATGAGTGATTCGTATAAACAATTTCATTATTCAAAAAATTGATTGGTTATTCACAACACCTCCGCTCCGCCATGGAAACCAGGCCTTAGTCTTAGTTATGTCCCTTTCCATTCAATAACGTAGGAAAGAGAGATCCGATACCTTAACGATAGCCCTGCATTGTATGCAGATCTTGCATGCGGACTATTAACTAGTGCAGTATTACACAGTTAATGTTATTTCAAAACGTGCACGTCCATTATTGTTTGTTTTGTACAGCATCAATTGAATGAACTATTGTACGCATCTATCTTTATTACGACGATTATATGAAAAGAGTTTGGACGGCAATTTTCGGTAATTATATCAAGTAATTCTAATCATACGTCATTGTGGTTTAATTTATTTGAATAACCTTGTCCCTGCCCTAGTTATGAATCTCATAGGAAAAATGGGGGTAGTTTGGTAGTCACTGTAAAAATAGCCCATATTCCACCGCGATAAGGGTAGTTTTAGAAGGTAAATGTATGATTCTATTCTAGGTACTTTACATAAAACAGCATAAAAGTATAAATAATTAATTTTATTCACCTAAAAACAATATCTTAACAATAATTAATTACAGAATGTAGGTAATCACAATTTTTTTGTGTCTGTTAACATTTCTAGACTTCTAATAAATAAAACTTTAGGGAATCAGCAGCTAATAATTTTTTTTCTAGTCATCTCTACAAATTATAAATTCCATTCCATTGTAGCCCATTCAAGTATGGATTTTTACATCACAAATTACATAATCTATTTTTACTTTTATCAACTAACTAACCATAACTATATTGATCTAGCACAACTGAGTCGGTGCATGAAGGTTTGGGAGGGTGTTTTTGTGACGTCAAACGTCAGCGATACTTCAGATTAACATAGACTAAGAGCTAGTGAACGCCAGACCTACGTCATTTTATAAAAGCTGAAAGTTTGTCAGCGTATGCTCCCAATATGTTAGAATGTTGGTGAATCATGAAGTTTGGGTCATAGCTGTCAAAGCCACGATGACCCAAACTTCACGGTCTGGCGTTCACTAGCTCTTAGTCTATCACGTCATATGTCACCCCTCCCGTACCCTAACTCAAACACTCACTCAGTTACGAGTTAGTCTTGTATTTAACTACTTTAGCTCAACTTCAAACACTCCAAAACATCAGGGACCGTATCACTCCGATGCCTACACAGCATCCTCAACAGATGGAGTTTCTTATCATTAGTCTTCGAAGACTCGAGCTCATACAGCGTACAGAGGTTGATAAGTAGGGATTCGTTGAGGCCTCTCTCTGGGTTGGAGTTGATGGCTTTCTGCAGGACCGCGATGGCTTCCTTGAGGCGGCCCATGTATAGTAGGCAGACGGCTATGTTGTTCGCTACCTGCGAGTTGAAATAGAGAATTCGTTAGTTTCTACAACACAGGAAAAAAAAACTGAGAGCACAGATCATAAAGGATTTTTTTTTCAGGAAAAGACACGGCATAAAATATGACATTCCTTCAAGTCAATGGGGGCGTTTGACGGATAAAAGCGCATATTATGCAAAATAGCGATCACTACAACAGTTTTCGGCGAGGACACGTTTGCTAACTTCAATAGTGACGTGTTTCACACATTTTTAGCAGTGACAGCGCTTAGCGATCGTCATTTTGCTTACAAGCGCTTTTTTACGCCAAACGCCCCCATTGTTTTGATTGTATTTTTTATTTAATGATTGAACCTAGTTCGTTTATATAATTATAGAGGTCGTTAGGGGCGGAAAAAGTGTTGTCAGAAATTGCCATAGACGTTTCCGAAGCGTAGTCTTATTTCTTTTTTGAACCATTGATTCAATTCAATTGTGGGACACTTAAGGAATAAACCCAGAACCCCCAAGTCTCTTAAGACTGAAGACTATTATAACTAAGATAAGCAACAACAATCTCACCATAATATTGGTAGGTTCCTGGTCAGCGGCCGTCGCGAAGTTGTTGTATGCGTCCTGGTACTTCCCGTTGGCGATGTCGATCAGTCCCATATCCACGTACTCCCGGACGTCTGGCGTGGGGCATCTAAAAAAGACAAGTAAAAAATTATACTGTGTCAAAGAAATTATTATTTTTAAAGCGTATTCAGTAAGCTTCAGCTTCGACTACTTTCTATTATCGGCTATGGACTTCAGAGACACATAAATACAAAAATCTGGCTTATTCCACTATTCCCCATTGACAATCCCCGTCAACGGGGAATAGTGAACTTTTTGTTCACTAATCCCCGTTAACGCCAATGGAGCTTATAATGGGGAATAATGAACTAACAAGTTCATTAATCCCCGTTATATTAGGATTTGCCAATGGATAGCAAAAGTAGCCATAGAAAATGTATTTTAACAAAAAAATAATGTTTTAAACCACGTGCCACGTACGGTCAAGTTCTCTCTGAAAAGCGGGACCGACGAGCCTGTCACGCGCGGGACATTTAAATTTGATTTAAAAATCGGGACGTCTGGCAACGCTGCCCGCGAGCAGCCACAGCCGACAGAGGGCGCTGGAGACGCTCGCGTCAGCTGTGACGTCACTCACATGTGGTGGCGCGCCTCCCTGCCCGCGTCGAGCTGCGCCCGCGCCGCTCTGACGTGTCCGGCGAGCAGCCACAGCCGGCAGAGGGCGCTGGAGACGCTCGCGTCAGCTGTGACGTCACTCACATGTGGTGGCGCGCCTCCCTGCCCGCGTCGAGCTGCGCCCGCGCCGCTCTGACGTGTCCGGCGAGCAGCCACAGCCGGCAGAGGGCGCTGGAGACGGCTCGCGTCAGCTGTGACGTCACTCACATGTGGTGGCGCGCCTCCCTGCCCGCGTCGAGCTGCGCCCGCGCCGCTCTGACGTGTCCGGCGAGCAGCCACAGCCGGCAGAGGGCGCTGGAGACGCTCGCGTCAGCTGTGACGTCACTCACATGTGGTGGCGCGCCTCCCTGCCCGCGTCGAGCTGCGCCCGCGCCGCTCTGACGTGTCCGGCGAGCAGCCACAGCCGGCAGAGGGCGCTGGAGCGCTCGCGTCAGCTGTGACGTCACTCACATGTGGTGGCGCGCCTCCCTGCCCGCGTCGAGCTGCGCCCGCGCCGCTCTGACGTGTCCGGCGAGCAGCCACAGCCGGCAGAGGGCGCTGGAGATGGCTCGCTTTTGACTCGGGGTGGACGCTTCGGCTTGGAGGGAGGTTAGGATCTTGCCGGCTAGGCGGTAATCCTGGGAAACAAATTAAATTAAATAATAAATAAATAAATCTTTGGACAATTTCACACAGCGCCAGCTAGCCCCAAAGTAAGCAACTTAATGCTTAAATTGATTTTTGTATTTTTTTACGAGCAGCAGAGTAGAATACATTCGTCACCAACCCCTACTCTTCCCGCGGGTGTCGTAAGAGGCGACTTAGGGACTACACATCAAACAGAGAACGAGCAGCAGCGCTCTCTGATAAACATTAATCTTTTAAACTGCGATCTCCAACCCGCCTGCCAAGCGTGGAGATTATGGCAGAACCCTTCACTAAAGTGGAGGAGGCTCATAGTCCAGCAGTGGACTGTGTAAAGGGCTGTTGATTGATGATGACGACACTATTGTTTTGGTAACTGCTGCAAAGAAAGCCTCTCTTTTGTCAGTTCATAAAAGGTACTTCGAAAAGCTTGATATCGAGCTTCACGAGCTTACTAGCTGTCTCCAAATAACAAGATGCACTGCAATTTGTTTGTTGCGGTTTTTAGAAAATCTCAAAAATGATACAAAACATCATATGTATAAAAACAAAACATGTCCAACAATTGGACTGGAGTATTGGAGGTGTGATTTATTTATAGGTGATCAAAGGAAACTAAAATAATAATTTAACTGGAGTCCCTTTGATCACCCAGGTCATCTTATCCATAGGTGATCAAAGGACACCAAATTGTCGCTTGGACCAATTTATTTATCATCCATCCATACCATCGAATTTTCAGTAGGAGATTCCCGAGGAAGTTAGAAAATCATGTTACCTTCAAAGTGATAGCACAGTTGACAATAGAATGCAGAACCCTAGTCTCCCGGCCGCTCCACAGTCGTATAGACTCGGCTTTATCCTGCTCAGAAGTTAGGACTCCCGTGCCGTCTTCAGTCTTGCCCTCGCGCAAGTTTGATAGCATCTGTGGATTTAGATGGCGTTAGTATAGTCCAAAGATTTTGAAACGTCAAGTCAAAAGCAAAAACTAACAACCCTGCTTTGTTAAAAGTCCAACGTGGCAATAAGGGGTAGGTCATCTTTATTAATCAATTTTGACAGATGTCAATAGGAAACCGTAAAATCCCCGCAGACTTACAGACTTAATCAGTCGATAGTTTAGTCGGCTTTTTGTATACGATATCGGACCGATACCAAATCTGTGTAATGAGCGCACTTTCATACATGTTCATACTGATTAACAGCCGGGTCGGGTAAAGCCTGGTCCGTGAGCACGTAGAATTTTGTCCAATGACCCCAAGCTACCCATCCTTATCGCTCGCGTGTAATTATATTGCTGTCGCGACTGTGCGACGGGCGCCCGCAGTGTGTGTGCGAGTGCCACAGCAACATAATTACTCGCGAGCGAGAAGGATGGGTAGCTTGGGGTCATTGGACAAAATTCTACGTGTTCACGGACCAGGCTTTAGTTAATCAGAATAAACTTGAAAGGCAGGTAGGTTCCTCATACAAAAGAACTCCCTAAACAGAACTAGGGTAGAGACAGTCCTGCCAAAAAAAAACAGGGTAGAATTGTGGACCTTATTACCTTCTGTATAACGTCGATCATCGCGTACAGCCTGTCCACGGCCTCCTCGGCCTTCCCGACGTGTCCTGGGAGCTCCGCCACCAGCAACCTTAGTGAGAACGGGACTAGACTTCCGGTACGGCCTTCGTATGTGTCTGGATAGAACTGTGGACATGTTTATATTAGTTTAGAACTTTATTCTTTTGGTTTCATCATCATTTCAGCCAAAGGACGTCCACAGCTGAACATAATAGGCCTCCCCCAATGATTTTCACATCGCCTTGGTAGCGGCCTGCACCCAGTGCAGTCTTGCTACCTTTATGAGGTCGTCGGTCCACCTTTTGTTGTAAGGTTCGAAAACATTGCAGGAATATGTCATCTTGTAGCCGAGTGATATGCTCTTCATTCTACACACAATAGTATAACGACGATTGTTGACAGACCAATAAAATAGACAAAAAAAGGAAACGGTTGCAAAAATTACATCGTTCGTTCGTTCGTTTCAGCCAAATGACGTCCACTGCTGGAAAAAGGCCTCCTCCAAGGTTTTCCAAAAAATTACATACATAAAATATAATATAGCTCGTAGAGATGTTGGCCGTTGGGGCAGAAAAGTTCTCGAGTGGCGACCCTGGGCCGGAGAACGTAGCGTGGGCACTAGGCGGTCCCGCCGTAGGAGAACCGCCGATTTGGTGAATAAGGTCGCGGGAAGAGCCTGAATGTGGGCAGCGCAGGAACGGTCATTATGGAAAACCTTGGGGGAGGCCTTTGTCCAGCAGTGGACGTCATTTGGCTGAAACGAAGACGAAGAAGAAGAAATACCTCATAGAACATGTCAGGCTTGCTAAAGTCCCCGAACGGCTCGGCCTCCTTCACCAGAGGCTCGTGGAGGCGGATCCTCAGCATCACAGCGAACCTCGTCAGCCAAAGCTGCAGCGTGCGCGGCGTGTGCTTGGTCTGCCGGTGCATGCGGCCTACACCTGGTCACAAGTGTCACAACAAATAAGATCACAGAAACTAAAGGGAGATGTGACAAGGGGGCGGGGCCGATATCGCAGCAATATGCCCATAAACAGAACACATTGCTCGTGAAAGTAATGATGACAGCAGCGACGTCATAATGTAAACAGTTTACATTGCTTGCGCAATAGGTACTAAAGATTATTCGAACGTTGAGTACTGATACCGCAGTGGATAATGAGCACATATTTTGATTACTTTGTGTGTGCGAATTTCTAATGCGACACTGAGTCGAACTCAGCGCATTAGTTGGCATCTCTCTATATCTCTATGGTTAGGAGACTAGCTCAGTACAAGTCTCTGACGGCTCAGCCTTCATCAGAGGCTCGTGGAGGCGGAACCTCAGCATCACAGATCTGTAGCGTGCGCGGCGTGTGCTTGGTCTGCCGGTGCATGCGGGCTGCACCTGCACAACGAACTAGTGTTAACGAGGCTAAAGTACGGTCGCCGAGCACGTAGAATTTCGTCCAATGACCCCAAGCTACCCATCCTTATCGCTCGCGCGTAATTATTATAGCTGTCGCGACTGTGCGACGGGCGGGACAAGAGCGGAAAGACACTGGGGCGAAGACACTAGCGCGAAAGACACTTGCGCGAAAGACACTTCCCTGAGTCACATGCAGCGCGCCCGTTGAGCTTGCTCTGTGCCACTTCGCTGTTCGCTTGCAGTGTCCCTGTCCTCCGAAGGGTCTGTCGTCTCACCCTGTCCAGCGGCCGCTAGCAGCCCGGCAGTGAGGTTGACGGCGGCGCGGAAGTAGCCAGTCCGCAGCAGCTCGCGCAGCCCGGCCTCGTCGCGGCTCACGTGCTCCGCGCGCACCACGCCGCGCGCGCCCGCCGAGCTCACGCCGAGGTACTTTACTGCTGCCTCTTGGAGGCGGCGGCCTGGGAGGAAGGCGCGCGAAGACAAGAGCGAAAGACACTGGGGCGAAGACAGAAGCGCGAAAAGACACTTGCGGGCATGGACGCTAGCATGAAACACTTGCGCGAAAGACACTGGGGCGAAGACACAAGTGGGAAAGACACTTGCGCGAAAAGACACTTGAGCGTATGGACGCTTGCGCGTAAGACACTCGAGCGAAAGACACTTGCGGGAACGGATACTTGCGCGTAAGACACTTGAGTGAAAGACACTTGCGCGAAAGACACTCGGGCGAAAGACACTTGCGCGCATGGACGCGCAAGCGCGTAAAACACTCGGGCGAAAAAAACTAGCGCGAGACACTTGCGTAAAAGACACTTGAGTGAAAGACACTTGCGCGAAAGACACAAGCGCGAAAGATACTTGCCTGAGTCACATGTAGCGCGCCCGTTGCACGTTACACTGCGAGCTCCTAAGGAAAGTATCATCCCACTCTAGTTAACAGCGCTCTGCTGTCTATCTCACCCTGTCCAGCGGCCGCTAGCAGCCCAGCAGTGAGGTTGACGGCGGCGCGGAAGTAGCCAGTCCGCAGCAGCTCGCGCAGCCCGGCCTCGTCGCGGCTCACGTGCTCCGCGCGCACCACGCCGCGCGCGCCCGCCGAGCTCACGCCGAGGTACTTTACTGCTGCCTCTTGGAGGCGGCGGCCTGGGAGGAGGGCGCGCGAAGACAAGAGCGGAAGACACTGGGGCGAAGACACAAGCGTGGAAAGACACTTGCGTGAAAGACACTCGAGCGAAAGACACTTGCGGGAACGGACACTAGCGCGAAAGATAATTGCGAAAAAGACACTCGGGCGTAAGACACCTACGCCTACAGACACTTGCGCCTATAGACACTTGCGCCTACAGACACTTGCGCCTACAGACACTTGCGCCTATAGACACTTGCGCCTATAGACACTTGCGCCTAGCATGAAAGACACTAGCGCCAAAGACGCTTGCGCGAAAGACACTTGCCTGAAGTCACATGCAGCGCGCCCGTTGAGCTTGCTCTGTGCCACTGCTGTCAGCTTGCAGTGTCCCTGTCTCCTAAGGGAAGTGTATCTCTGTCGTCTCACCCTGTCCAGCGGCCGCTAGCAGCCCGGCAGTGAGGTTGACGGCGGCGCGGAAGTAGCCAGTCCGCAGCAGCTCGCGCAGCCCGGCCTCGTCGCGGCTCACGTGCTCCGCGCGCACCACGCCGCGCGCGCCCGCCGAGCTCACGCCGAGGTACTTTACTGCTGCCTCTTGGAGGCGGCGGCCTGGGAGGAAGGCGCACGAAGACACAAGAGGGGAAAGACACTGGGGCGAAGACACAAGCGCGAAAGATACTAACGCGAAAGACGCCAGCATGAAACACTTGCGCGAAAGACACTAGAGCATAAGACACTTGCGCGAAAGATACTTGCGCAAAAGACACTTGTGCGAAAGACACTTGCGCGCATGGACGCTAGCATGAAACACTTGCGCGAAAGACACTTGAGCGAAGACACAAGCGGGAAAGACACTTGCGTGAAAGACACTTGCGCGAAAAGACACTTGAGCGTATGGACGCTTGCGCGTAAGACACTCGAGCGAAAGACACTTGCGGGAACGGACGCTTGCGCGAAAGACACTTGAGTGAAAGACACTAGCGCGAAAGACACTTGCGGGAATAGATGCTTGCGCGAAAGACACTTGTGTGAAAGACACTTGCGCGAAAGACACTAGCGCCAAAAAAACCTGCTGAAAGTCATAACCAAGACGCGTGCGTTGAGCTTATTCTATGATTCTTCACTGCCACCTCTTGGAGTGTGTGTAGCTCCTAAGGGAAGTATCTGCCATCTCACTCTAGCCAACAGCGCTCTAAGGAAGTGTATCTCTATCTCACCCTGTCCAGCGGCCGCTAGCAGCCCAGCAGTGAGGTTGACGGCGGCGCGGAAGTAGCCAGTCCGCAGCAGCTCGCGCAGCCCGGCCTCGTCGCGGCTCACGTGCTCCGCGCGCACCACGCCGCGCGCGCCCGCCGAGCTCACGCCGAGGTACTTCACCGCTGCCTCTTGGAGGCGGCGGCCTGGGAGGAAGGCGCGCGAAGACAAGAGCGGAAGACATTGGGGCGAAGACAGAAGCACGAAAAGACACTTGCAGAAAGACACTTGGGCGAAGACACAAGTGGGAAAGACACTTGCGTGAAAGACACTTGCGTGAAAGACACTTGCGCGAAAAGACGCATGCGCGTAAGACACTCGAGCGAAAGACACTTGTGGGAACGGACGCTTGCGCGAAAGACACTTGAGTGAAAGACACTTGCGCGAAAAGACACTTGAGCGTATGGACGCTTGCGCGTAAGACACTCGAGCGAAAGACACTTGCGGGAACGGACGCTTGCGCGAAAGACACTTGAGTGAAAGACACTAGCGCGCATGGACGCTTGCGCGTAAGACACTCGGGTGAAAGACACTTGCGCCTATAGACACTTGCCTGAGTCACACGCAGCGCGCCCGTTGAGCTTGCTCTGTGCCACTTCGCTGTCAGCTCGCAGTGTCCCTGTCCTCCTAAGGGTCTGTCGTCTCACCCTGTCCAGCGGCCGCTAGCAGCCCAGCAGTGAGGTTGACGGCGGCGCGGAAGTAGCCAGTCCGCAGCAGCTCCCTATTGCTTGCGCAAAAGATACTAGCATGAAAGACACTAGCGCGAAAGACACTTGCGCAAAAGACACTTGCCCAAAAGACACTAGCGCGTAAGACACCTCATTGAATTCACAAGCGCGAAAGACACTAGCCTGAGTCACATGCAGCGCGCCCGTTGCACGTTACACTGCGAGCTCCTAAGGAAAGTATCATCCCACTCTAGTTAACAGCGCTCTGCTGTCTCGCTCACCCTGTCCAGCGGCCGCTAGCAGCCCAGCAGTGAGCAGAGAGCAGAGCTCACGCCGAGGTACTTTACTGCTGCCTCTTGGAGGCGGCGGCCTGGGAGGAAGGCGCGCGAAGACAAGAGCGGAGAGACACTGGGGCGAAGACACAAGCGTGAAGAGACACTTGCGCCTACAGACACTTGCGCCTATAGACACTTGCGCCTACAGACACTTGCGCCCACAGACACTTGCGCCTACAGACACTTGCGCCTACAGACACTCGCGCCTAAAGACACTCGCGCCTACAGACACTCGCGCCTACAGACACTCGCGCTTATAGACACTTGCGCGAAAGACACTTGCCTGAGTCACATGCAGCGCGCCCGTTGAGCTTACTCTGTGACAGCTTGCAGTATCCCTGTCTACTAAGGGAGCGTATCTCTGTCGTCTCACCCTGTCCAGCGGCCGCTAGCAGCCCGGCAGTGAGGTTGACGGCGGCGCGGAAGTAGCCAGTCCGCAGCAGCTCCCTATTGTGGTCTCACTCTAGCGCTCTAAGGGAGTGTATCGCTGTCTCGCTCACCCTGTCCAGCGGCCGCTAGCAGCCCGGCAGTGAGGTTGACGGCGGCGCGGAAGTAGCCAGTCCGCAGCAGCTCCCTATTGTGGTCTCACTCTAGCGCTCTAAGGGAGTGTATCGCTGTCTCGCTCACCCTGTCCAGCGGCCGCTAGCAGCCCGGCAGTGAGGTTGACGGCGACGCGGAAGTAGCCAGTCCGCAGCAGCTAACTATTGTGGTCTCACTCTAGCGCTCTAAGGGAGTGTATCGCTGTCTCGCTCACCCTGTCCAGCGGCCGCTAGCAGCCCGGCAGTGAGGTTGACGGCGGCGCGGAAGTAGCCAGTCCGCAGCAGCTCGCGCAGCCCGGCCTCGTCGCGGCTCACGTGCTCCGCGCGCACCACGCCGCGCGTGCCCGCCGAGCTCACGCCGAGGTACTTTACTGCTGCCTCTTGGAGGCGGCGGCCTGGGAGGGAGGCGCGCGAAGAACGGAGAGACACTGGGGCGCGAAGAACGGAGAGACCCGAAGTCACAAGCGCGAAAGACACTTACCCGAAGTCACAAGCGCGAAGACACTTGCCCGAAGTCACAAGCGCGAAGACACTTGCCCGAAGTCACAAGCGCTAAAGACACTTGCCCGAAGTCACAAGCGCGAAAGACACTTGCCTGAAGTCACATGCAGCACGCCCGTTGAGCTTGCTCTGTGACACTCCGCTGTCAGCTCGAAGTGTCCCTGTCTCCTAAGGGAAGTGTATCTCTATCTCACCCTGTCCAGCGGCCGCTAGTAGCCGTGAGGTTGACGGCGGCGCGGAAGTAGCCAGTCCGCAGCAGCTCCCTATTGCTTGCGAAAGATACTTGCGCAAAAGACACTCGGGCGAAAGTCACTTGCGCCTACAGACACTTGCGCCTACAGACACTTGCGCCTATAGACACTTGCCTGAGTCCCCTGGAGCGCGCCCGTTGAGCTTGCTCTGTGCCACTGCTGTCAGCTTGCAGTGTCCCTGTCTCCTAAGGGTCTCACCCTGTCCAGCGGCCGCTAGCAGCCCAGCAGTGAGGTTGACGGCGGCGCGGAAGTAGCCAGTCCGCAGCAGCTCCCTATTGCTTGCGCAAAAGACACTAGCATGAAAGACACTAGCGCGAAAGACACTTGCCCAAAAGACACTAGCGCGTAAGACACCTCATTGAAGTCACAAGCGTGAAAGACACTTGCCTGAGTCACATGCAGCGCGCCCGTTGCACGTTTCACTGCGAGCTCCTAAGGAAAGTATCATCCCACTCTAGTTAACAGCGCTCTGCTGTCTCGCTCACCCTGTCCAGCGGCCGCTAGCAGCCCGGCAGTGAGGTTGACGGCGGCGCGGAAGTAGCCAGTCCGCAGCAGCTCGCGCAGCCCGGCCTCGTCGCGGCTCACGTGCTCCGCGCGCACCACGCCGCGCGCGCCCGCCGAGCTCACGCCGAGGTACTTTACTGCTGCCTCTTGGAGGCGGCGGCCTGGGAGGAAGGCGCGCAAACACAAGAGCGAAAGACACTGGGGCGAAGACACAAGCGCGAAAGATACTAACGCGAAAGACGCCAGCATGAAACACTTGCGCGAAAGACACTTGGGCGAAAAGACACTTGAGCGTATGGACGTTTGCGCGTAAGACACTCGAGCGAAAGACTCTTGCGGGAACGGACGGACGCTTGCGCGAAAGACACTTGCACGTTAGGACACTTGCGCGAACGGACAATTGAGCGAAATACATTACCGCGCATGGACGCTTGCGCGTAAGACACTCGGGCGAAAGACACTTGCGCCTATAGACACTTGCCTGAGTCCCCTGGAGCGCGCCCGTTGAGCTTGCTCTGTGCCACTGCTGTCAGCTTGCAGTGTCCCTGTCCTCCGAAGGGTCTGTCGTCTCACCCTGTCCGGCGGCCGCTAGCAGCCCAGCAGTCAGGTTGACGGCGGCGCGGAAGTAGCCAGTCCGCAGCAGCTCCCTATTGCTTGCGCAAAAGACACTAGCGCGAAAGACACTTGCGCAAACGGACGCTTGCGCAAAAGACACTTGCCCAAAAGACACTAACACACACATGCAGCGCGCCCGTTGCACGTTTCACTGCGAGCTCCTAAGGAAAGTATCATCCCACTCTAGTTAACAGCGCTCTGCTGTCTCGCTCACCCTGTCCAGCGGCCGCTAGCAGCCCGGCAGTGAGGTTGACGGCGGCGCGGAAGTAGCCAGTCCGCAGCAGCTCGCGCAGCCCGGCCTCGTCGCGGCTCACGTGCTCCGCGCGCACCACGCCGCGCGCGCCCGCCGAGCTCACGCCGAGGTACTTTACTGCTACCTCTTGGAGTGCGTCGGCCTGGGAAGGATAGTTAAAAGATCACATTGACAAGGAAACTATTTGAAGTTTTGAACAGCCTCTAGCCCATGTAGCGCCTGTGAACAATCATTACTCTAGCACTATCTAAAGCCCGGTCGCCGAGCACGTAGAATTTCGTCCAATGACCCCAAGCTACCCATCCTTTATCGCTCGCGCGTAATTATGTTGCTGTCGCGCCCGCACACTCACTGCGGCCGCCCGTCGCACAGTCGTGACAGCAATATAATTACGCGCGAGCAATAAGGATGGGTAGCCTGGGGTCATTGGACGAAATTCTATTTGCTCGGCAACCAGACTATAGTTATCAAATAATGGCCAGAAGTTAATGGTGCATCCTATGACACCTGTGTGCAATGCACACCCTGCACTATAGGTAAAGCTGCCTCTGCAGAACAAAGGTCTATTATAGAACTAATATGGTCTAGGTACCTACTCAATAAAATTCATAATTCAAAGGTGGCCTAATTTTTCATGTCCATCTTTTTACCATCTATCTTTCAATATTGAATAGTTACACTTACCAATTCTTCCTCTAGCACCAGTCCAGGCATTGTTAGGACTTCCCTCTCGGGGAAAAATGATCCTTTTGGAGATGATTGAGCCTAAAACAATTATTATAATGATACAAGTGCTATTTAAAACATCTAGCAATGTTACTATTTAAAATGTTATTTATTTTATTTACCTTCATGAGGGTCTTTTTAGCTTCTTCATTTGGTATCCAAGCATCTCTTCTTCTAACTTCTTCTTTGTCTATAGGTTGATTCTATCACAAAAAAAATCTATTGTTATAACATGTATTTTACATCATCATACCTACATCAACTTTGTAATAACTTGCCAGGAAGCTGATAATATTAAAACAGACGCCCAACATTGTAATGAAATTGTATTTATAGTAAAAGAATAGAAACGCACTTACCTTTATGCTCAAACCATCTAATGCATCAGCTATAATGTTAGGATTGGTCATGCCACTTTTAGGCGGCCCCAAAGTAGGCTCAGGGCCTATGGTGTCGAAGAACGTAGACGGGTCAGGTAGGCTCTTAGTTGAAATAGTCGTGGAACCACTAACAGTCGGCACAGGAGGAGAAAATGAGACTTCTTGCGCACTGCTGAGTTGAGAAAAAGAAGTCGTCATATTTTGTGGGAACAGATTCGGTGCTGACGGCTGACTGCCTAGAATAAATGATACACTCGTTAGCACTATACGTAAAGACTAGAAACGTAATAATTTACATGTAAAGTAGACAAATTTCTGTGAAAACTTACCACTACTGTCCCCCAAGTAAACACTTTGTATCATATCACTAGGAGAGGTTCCGATTTCGTCAAAAAACTGTGATGCGGGCGGCACTTCCGTATCACCAAAATACTGACTCAGAGATGGTTTATTGTTATCCATTCTGGAGTTTAAAACTGATTATTTATATATTTATTTGTGCCAGTCTCCCTGGCAGGATTTTTTTTTGACAATTTGAGGCAGACTGACAGTGACAGCAACTTAATGTTGCTATTTATTAATAATTTACTACTATGTAGGTAGTTTATTGAATGTTTGTTATCGTTATTTTTGTTCCAAGGCTTTTTTATGACCAAGAATTTTTATTTTCCAAAGGCTGAAATTTTAATTTATCATGATAGTTACACTAAGTAAATATAGAAATAAATGCTTGATGATAAAAAACTTATTCAATGTAAGCAGTGTGTCTGTGTGTGTTATCAATGATTACTCATATTCATATCACCTACACAAGCGTTTAATTATAAAGATGGAATCAACTTTAGCACTCAACACTTAGATAAACTAAGTTTACTAAGTTAGTTTACTAATGACTCAATCAACAACATAGTAAATATTTTTCAATAATATTATTAATTGGTAGTAACCTAGATACTATTTATGGTAACATCGGCTACACCCGTCAAACCATTTCTTATGTCAAAAAAATCTGTCAGCGAGGGCCTTTAGACATACTCTCTAATCTGTGGCGAGGGCCTCTTTTATGCTCTTTGGCGAGGGCGATCAACAACACCTACGATTTCGTAAAATTTTATGAGAATTCGCTTATCAGCAGCTTTCGCTTGCCGCTACCGTACATTCAGGTGCGTTACCGAACTGCACTATTGTTAACCAACACCGTATTAGCTCAAATGGCGCATATGGACCACCCTTTTCTGTATATTTGGTCCACTGTTAGTTGATTACAAAATTGCTTCTTATCGTGCCCGGAACTGTATTTTATAGTGATCAATTGCTTGTTTATGTGCAGGCACAAATGACGAACCAGGCTTCCCCCGTGGAGGAGCAGGAGAAGCTTCTGGAAGAAGCTTTGAATGTTGTCAAAGTTCAGGTAAATACAGTTACTACCTCCATGATATCCAGTGGTAGAAGTAGGCGTGTAAGTAGGTAAACATTTTATTGATAAAAATGTATAAACTTGTCTGGAAGAATAGCTGTGGTGCAATAAATAATGTTTAACATTTTTTTATATAAATTAATAGAAGTCTTATAAGACTGTATATTTATTTTGCTTATAATAAAACAGGAAATAGTTCATTATTTATTACATTTCATATTAAATAAATAAACCTTAAACATACTTAATACTTACAACTTAACAATAAAACTTAAACACAGCTTAACTATTACTCCTCTAGCCTTGCTACTTATTATACTTAAATTCAATTGGATCATTTATAATTAATGATTTTTCAACCAATAATTAGGTAAATTAATTTTTACAGGCCTTTCAAATGAAGAGATGTCTGGACAAGTCCAAGCTGATGGACGCTCTGAAGCATGCGTCTACGATGCTCGGAGAGCTGAGGACGTCTCTGCTGTCGCCTAAGAGCTACTACGAGCTTTGTATCCTTTTAAAACAATGAAGGACAGCCTCAGTTTTAACCCTAACTATTACTGGTGGTTTGTATAGTTTGATAGACTTGATATTTGTTATAACTAATTTTAGCTAAACATTCTCACTGTCTGTACCTAACATCTTTGCATATCATATTTAATTGCAAATAAATGATTAAGATTATTATGATTATAGTTAAAGTATGATGGTGCAACGCATGCCTAAGTTTATTTTCATTTAGTTTTCTATAATTCACCATCATAAACCAAAATTAATTGTTTCAACACAGTCCAGTGAAACTTAAATAGAGTATTGAATGACTTGAAATTGATACAGTATATTGAGTTACTATGATCAATGATCATGCATGATTGATTTATTTTAATGAGTTTTATACTTATTCAACATACAAGTACAGTTAGTCTATGTATGTATGCAACACTGTCGGATTGCAAGCGTTTTCGACGAGCGGCGACGCAGCGAACACGTCGCGGATGCGCATCGTTTCCGCCTCGTGTTCGCCGCGCAGTCGTGACGTCTCCGCCGTTTTGAAAACGCTTATAATCCGCCAGTGTGGCAAGGCCTTAAAGATTAGCCTGACTTGTTTAACAAAAACAATATAAACCTGAACAATAAACAGACATGGCAATAACAGACGAGCTCCGTCACCTCGAGTTGTACCTTCTAGAAGAGTTCCAGAAGGGACGGAAGGTGGCGGACTTGTACGAGCTTGTCCAGTACGCTGGCAACATCGTGCCAAGACTGTATCTGCTCATCACTGTGGGCCTGGTGTATATCAAGACTAATACCAACTTGAGGAGAGATCTGCTGAAGGTAAATTAATAGTTGTGTTGACGAGATCGTCGTACTTTTTAAAAAAGAGACTCCCATAGATTTTGTAAGGCGATACAAGCAAGTTATGTCACTATTTTGTCAACTTAATTAAACTATTTTTTTCAATTACTACAATGCAACCAAAAATCTGAATTTACATTTAATTTAAAATTAACTAGCGGCCGCCCGCGACTTCGTACGCGTGGATCCCGTTTTACCCCTTCCCGCTTTTCTGTTGAAATTTTTCCTGAATTTTCTTTGCTATAAACCTCACGGAGCCCGAGACCTTTCCAACGAATGCAAAACCGTGGAAATCGGTTCGTGCGTTCTGGAGTTATAGCGTCAGGGAGGAAAACCCGACTTATTTTTATATAGTAGATTAAGTTTTTATGACCAGAATGAAGTGCCTTTTTAAAAAAGTTGTGCTTTAGAATTATTGGGGAGTGGTGGAAAATACCCAATTATTCTACTTTTCTTGGTGGAGAAGAATAAAAAAATCTGAGATAATTAAAATTGGTCCAGTCGTACTTGAGTTACAAATGGTGTGACTAAACACTACTTTGTTTTATAGAAATTGATTAGAACAGAGATGGAATTGTTTGCTCGGCTTCACAGCGCAGTAGAAATGTTATTGGGCTTTAGAAGAGGCGCACACCGTTGATTTTTCGTCGGCCGATAGTTTAGTCGGGCAGTTGATCAGTATGGGCATGTATGGGAGTGCGCACACTACGCCGATTCGATTTGGCCGATTTTTCACACAATTTAAAATTGGGCACAACTATCGGCCAACTAAAAATCAACGGTGTCCGCCTACTCTTATTCTTTAACAAAAATTGCCAGTTTCTTTCTTTCTGGTTCGTTAAATGTCTTATGTATTATAGGATTTGGTGGAGATGTGTCGCGGAGTGCAACACCCTCTTCGCGGCCTCTTCCTGAGGAACTACTTACTACAGTGCACCAGGAACGTTCTGCCCGACACAGCTGAAGCCCAGAACGAAAATGAGGGGACTGTGAGTTTTCTTCTACTGTTCGTTCGTTCGTTCGTTCGTTTCAGCCGAAAGACGTCCACTGCTAGACAAAGGCCTCCCCCAAGGATTTCCACAAAGACCGGTCCTGCGCCGCTTGCATCCAGGTACCTCCCGCGACCTTCACCAGACCGCCGGTCCACCTAGTGGGAGGCCTGCCCACGCTACGTCTTCCAGCTCGTGGTCGCCACTCAAGAACTTTCCTGCCCCAGCGGCCATCAGCTCTTCATCCTACTTACAAAACATCATCCTACTTCCGCGTTCTACTGTATGTATAATAATAATAATAAGCCTTTTATTTCCGAAACATTTTTACATTTTACATTTGACGCTTTCTGAATTTAGGATAACACTTATATAGAACAAATGCTTCACTTAAAAAAACTTTCACAAAATGTCTAAGATTTCGGTGTGCCTATTGGCAAAGGCCTCCTCCAACTCCTTCCATTGCCTTCTGTCCTCCGCCACTCTCATCCATAGAGGTCCTGCGGTCACTGTATGTAACTACTTACAAAAGATGGATGCGGGCAACGCAATGTTGTGGACATCCTTGGGGGAGGCCTTTGTCTAGCAGTGGACGTCATTTAGCTGAAACGAACTTACTAAAGTTCATCATTAGGTTATCCAAAGCAGGAACAGTACCTTCTAGTTCACCAGAGGCTAATGGAGGATTTGGCCTACGCTCCTCTGCTGGCCAGACGGATTGGGGAGACCTGATGTTCGCATATTTTCTCTCTTGATGGCCTCTTACGATATCCGCGAGAAGAGTGGGGGTAGTTTTCTATTCTACTCTGCCGGAACGGAACCACGCTACTTAGTTACTGTTTGATATTTCATCAGGGTATAACTGTATTTAGGGGGTAATTCATCATTTTTGTCCGTGTCAGCACCTCGTTATGAGCGAAAGAGATAGCCTAATCCAAAAATGTACTGATACCTGATACCTATACTGTATCTTGTAATTTTTCTAGGTGAGAGATGCGATTGACTTCGTATTGATGAACTTCGCTGAAATGAACAAACTCTGGGTCAGAATGCAGCACCAAGGTCATTCACGGTAAGAATATTTTCGTTTTACTCTTTTAAAACTAGCCCGCGATTTCGTCTGTCCAGTCAGTAGTCAAAATTCTAATAGTCTAGTTACTAGTTAAAATTCTAGTAGCTTTTTGTAGATCCACCACTAGTTGATGTTAAAACCCATATTTCTGATTATATTAATTGAGTTATTTACGGCTAAACAGATACCTCTGTCTATCCATAGTGTAACTTAATCCTCAATAAACATTGGTTGACCACAACGTTACCTTCGATGCGGCCTTTAACTAGACTAAAGGATCTAACCTTTAGTGCTCAATGAACCGGTAATCATCTCGCTTGTTTCCGTACGTAAAATACGTAAATCCAGAGTGACACCATTTGGCAAATTATTTGGTCTAATGGATCGGGGTGACATGATATTCGCATATTTCACCCTTATTCAATTTTAACGACATCCTGAGAAAAGTGAGTGTAGTCCTGTTCTGCTCTTTTAATATTTTCTTCTTATTTGTTACGCTCTTGGCAGAGCGGTCGTGGTCACGTTAAGGCGTTGTTCACATCGGTTGTAGAGGCGGATACAATTCTCCGCACGATCTCCTGCCATCTCTCTCTATTGGCAGACTGTCTGGTGCAGTCACATACGCCGTCTCCCACTGCTGATTTCACTTGGTAGGTCCAGCGCATTGGTGACCTGCCACGCGATCGGGTTCCTTCGACTTTTCCTTGGACGACCAATCGTTCTATGGAGTTGTCATCCCGCCTTGAGACATGTCCGAAGTATTGCAGTATGCGCGACTGTACTACGATTGATAAACGCTGAGTGACATCGAGCTCCTGACGCCTTTTAATATACTAATAAGGAATTGGAATTTATTATTTCCTACAGCGACAAAGAACGCCGTGAGCGCGAGCGCTCCGAACTTCGCATTCTAGTCGGTACAAACCTGGTCCGTCTATCCCAGCTGGAATCAGTGACAGTGGACGACTACAGACGCCTGGTGCTTCCCGGAATCCTGGAGCAGGTCGTCAGCTGCCGGGACGCTATCGCGCAGGAGTATCTCATGGAGTGCATCATCCAGGTGAGACTAACGGGACTATTCCCACCTCTCGTTCCCACCGCTGCAACTCCTGTGTAGCCACGATCTACAGCTTGACCGCCAATAAAACAACCAGTGAAGGTCAAGTTTGTCCCGGGGGAAAGTTAAACTGTCGTTGGACCCGTAACGAAATTAATCAGAAGAATATAGGAGGAGGATATAAGGTTCGACTTCCCTCCATTGCGAAGCGGATGACAGGTGACAAAACAAAGGTTAAAAAAAAGTGATGGTAGTAACTATTTAAGAACGGATAGAAGCCACGGACAGTAAATATCAATCATGAGGACCTACGAACACTAACAATAATAAAGTTCATTGTCCAACAACGACGCAGAATGAAGTGAAAGAGAAATGCAGGTGACGATAGCTCAATGGTGCCGATTCGAGGTTGGGTAGTGAATCCGGTAGTCGAATCGGTGAATCCATTCGTACAACACAATACAGTTCCCTCAGTTAACATAGCTTTAGCGCTCGGAACTTCTCATCTTAGGGAGCTCACAGATCGGCGACAGTATATCGGCGACTATTTGCGACTTAAGTCGGCGACGTCGTATCATGTCATGATAGCAAAAGGCGCGTGTCGGAGACAGTCGCCTACAATCGCTGACCGTCGCCTACAGTCCTATCAACTTAAGCTGAGAATTGCATTTGTGTGAGTGATCGCCAAAAGTACAGTTAGTAAAACACATACAAATAAAATTAATGTTTTATTAAAAGGAAGTCCATAAAACACAATGTGACCAACTGTACAATTCTCGACCTCATAATGACTGAATCTTATAACTCTTCTACTCCGGCTCATTGCATCTTCATCTTCACTCTCGTCTGATGACTCATCAGAGTCAGAGCCTGTGTTAATAATTATTCAATTTGCATAAAATTTCTTTCACTTGGCTGCTTAATGGTTTTCGTACAGGAAATTCACTTACAATAGGAGCCATTTCACTAATATTTCGAACACAATCACATAAAATTACACGTCTATCTGCTACCAGTACCGGGGGTGAAGTGAAGTATGTGAGCGGCAGGGAAGTGACGCGTGGCGGACGCGGCGCGCCTCAGGCCGCTTGCTATAAACTAGTATAAACCGGTTTAAACCATGCGCGGGACGCGCCGCGCCTCAAGCCGATTGCCACTCTACACTATCGGTGTGCACTCACACAAATGCAATTCTCAGCTTAAGTTGAGAGGACTGTACCACTATCACAAGCAGTCACCGACATAATGTCGCTTGCCTGTGAGCTTTCATAGTCGACACAAGTTACCTCAATCGTATATTCTTTCTATCCAGGTGTTCCCCGACGAGTTCCACCTGGCGAATCTCCAGCCGTTCCTTAAGTCGTGCGCAGAGCTGCAGCCTGGAGTCAACATCAAGAACATCATCATAGCACTCATCGAGAGACTAGCGACATACAGTCAGGTCAGTCAGCCATCTATACTTCTGAAACATTTTTCTTTCAGGGCAGTTGCCAACTCGGCGAACCGACGATCTGGTGAAGGTCGTGGGAAGTACCTGGATGCGGGTAGCGCAGGACCATCATCAACATCATTTCAGCCATAGGACGTCCACTGCTATACGTAGGCCTCCCCCAATGACTTACACATCGCACTTGGTAGCGGCCTGCATCCAGCGCCCTCCTGCTACCTTTATCAGGTCGTCGGTCCACCTTGTGGGTGGACGTCCCACGCTGCAGGACCAGTCGTGGAAATCCTTGGAGCAGGTTTTTGTCCAGCAACAGACGTCCTTTAGTTGAAATCATGAATGGACACCCTTCGTGACTAATCCCATCACTGATTCTGGCTGTACTGTAAGGCTCGATTCGACCCAACTTTTATCCGAGAATAACTCCTGATATAACTGACACATTGACAGTTTCAGTCGACTAAGCACATGATTTCGTGCCCTGCGTGCCCAAACAACTGCACGCAGGAAGATTTAATGAAGGCTACTGACAACGCCTTTCTTGTGGCGGAGTTTTGGGCTGACGCTGTGTAGGTTTGTTTTCGACACGATAAGAAGAAGAACAGTTTCAGTATGGGAAATAAATATGTCATAACTGACGATTTATTCTAAGATGAATATTAATATTTACTCTTGTTTGGACGAATCCACCCTAATTCGTGCATAGTTTGAATACTGATAAAACCCAACCAGTAAAGGTTGAGGAGTCCAGGGTGATTCCCGTTTGCAGGGCCAGAATGTTTTTTTTTAAGAAAAAGGGGCCTTATTACATACACTTAAACGCGCGTTGAGCACTTGTTTAGATTGGCATTGGTATGGAAATGCCATTTTAAACGATATTCAATTATTGATAACGTAATTATTTTGTAAACAGAGAAACGAAGGCAACATCAACTTAAGTGTAGTGATGGAAGACGGCAAAGAGCAAGAGGTGCAGCTATTCGAGGTGTTTTCAGACCAAGTGGCTGCCATTACTCAGGTAATACAAGATTGATATCATGAATATGCCTATTTTCTTGTACTAAGTACAAAAACATGTCATCAAGAAGTCGCAACAAATAATTTCTGATACGTAATATTATTGAAAGGCTAAACATAGAGGCTTTCGCGCTTTTTCTTAAATCATTTCAGTTTCTTTGTCTTTTCCTTTTGCCAATCAACATAACGCTTATTTTTTGGCTTGAAAAGCCTTTACCCTGAGCCGTAAAACATAGTGTTAGTTTTTCTTCTGTAACATCAACCTGATACTATGAAAAATAATGAGGGTCGAATGAAAGATCCGCTAGATGGCGGGACGTGGATGTGGGGTCTGACCGCTGTGTGATTGGTGGATTTTGACATATCTGTCAATGTCATGTCAAAAATAACCAATCATGCAGCATTTGGACCTCGCGTCTACGTATTGCCATCTGGCGGATTTTTCGTTCGCGAAAACCCTCATTGTATTAAAATAATATCTTAAAAAACAATTGTATTGTTATGTTTAGAGTCGCACCGACATGCCTGCCGAAGACATGCTAAGCTTGCAGTTGGCACTACTGAAGTTAGCCCAGCGCTGCCACCCGGACAAACTCAACTACGTCGACCGAGTGTTGGCGCACACGGATAAGATATGCCAGGATATACACCAGAACAGGTGAGAAGAAGATATAGCCTATTTATATTTTAGATGATAAAGGGAGGGAAAAAGAGAAAATCTGTTCAATTGAATGCAGGAAATTTCCCCTAACGCCGATCGAATCCGTCTGGCCAGTGAGAGAAGGTAAATAGAGAAGGAAAGAGGTGAAAACTATAGGCTTTGACTAACTACACTGTATCTATGCAATTCATGTATTTGTACGCTGTTTGTTTTCTGAATAAAACTAAATAAATAAATTAGAGAGGGTCGTGCTCCTGCAATGGAAAATGACCTGTTAATAATGATAGGAAAATTAGTCATCATCATCATCATCTCAGCCATAAGACGTCCACTGCTGAACATAGGCCTCCCCCAATGCTTTCCATGTTACCTGGTTGGTAGAGGCCTGCGTGCAGACCTGCAGGAAAATTAGTAAGTTATGAATAATATTGATACTAAAGTAAAAACATGCCTGCCTTGATCTAGCTAGTGTCAGAGCACCTAACTTGTGCTCGTTTAGTTGCTAGCTGATAAAATGTTTTCAATTCTTACATGCGCATTTTTCCGATAATTTAAGTTACTTCTTGCGCTATTGAATTGAATTGAAAAAGTTTATTGTCAGACCGGGGTCCATAATCGAATTTTCACTTAGCCTATTTTAGTAAGTTACAAAATAATGTTATAATGTGGAGGACGCATTTTTCCCGTGCAGTTAATTATATTTCGCTATTTACTAAGAAGTGATGTCTTTGAAGATGTCCTCGCAAAGTCTAACTAAATAATAATAATTTATCTCCCCAACAGTGGCAAAACCCATCTAGAACACAACACGCCAGTCTTCAAGGAGCTGATGAAGATCCTCAAGCTGCCAGCAGACCATTACAAGAACATTCTGACCCTGGTGCAGTTGTCCACATACTCAGCCCTGATCAGGCATCTGAACCACCCTGGACGGACCATGATAGCACTCCATTTAGCTAATATTGTACTGGAATCTGACGCTAGCATCTCTACTCCTGAAGACGTAAGTATATCTTTACCCTGGTGTAGGTATCGTTGAAAAGTGCAGTTTATTTTTACAAAAGAAAATAATGGTCGTCTGAAAATTGCGCCGATAGTCTTTTGTTCTCAAACGACGTGGTTGAGACATTGATTGATAGTCATCTGTTTTCATAAATTGCTCGACATTTTTACGACTGTCATTTGTTAATTTGTAGTGTCGTTTGTCAAGTCAATGGCGGCAATACAACGTCAATGTATGTGCAATCGTCAGCGCATAGAATACATTTTTATTGTAAAATCGCGCCTATTACAACTGTCACAATATTTAATGCGCTGATTTTCATACTCAAACACACACTTTGTTTTTGACAGGTGGAGGCGGTATTGTCTATGGTAGACGTGTTGGTCAAAGACCAGCCCGACCAGCCTACAGAGGAACCGGATATGGAAGACTTTATGGAAGAACAGGGATTGCTAGCAAGGTACGATTTAAATAGCTTTCCTTTATAAAAACATGCATAAAATTTTATCGATTCCAGTGGTCCATGTGTCAAAAAGGCTCAAGGCCACTCAAAGGGTGATAGAGTTGGCTATGCTTAGAGTTTCCTTACCAAAGTACATAATCGTAAATTAAAGTAGCCGACATAGCCTTTAGAATTGTCAAATTTAAGTGCCAGTGGGCGAGGCACATAGTTCGTCGTAGCCGTTGGGGCAAAGTTATCAAGTGGCGACCGCGGACCAAAAGACGTAGTGTTGCCTACACTCCCACCTGAAGAACCGACGACCTGCCGGGTTAGGTAGATTAAAATATTATCGATGATTTTAGGCCACAAATGAAAGAAAGAAAGATAGATACATTTATTACAATAAACATCACACAAATACAGGCAATTACATAGACATGACAGTGGCACATAATAATAAAAGAAGAAAAAAATAAAAACAAGAGTAAACTGAGCAGTGCCACCCATTCACCAACAAGATGCCCACTGCAACGGGACCCCACTCAGCATATGCCGTGGCCCACGGTGACGAAGGCCACGGCGCTGGTTTTCAGTGTGCCCCATGCCGAGTGAGGGTCACGGACCATTGGTAAAATAATGTGTAGGCTTATCGCGTAAAATCGTTAAAATAGCGCAATAGAAGCATATCATAATATCCTGGGCCTACTGGTGAATGTTTCGGGCAATAATTATGTAGGAAGGACCGATCGTAGGGGATTTTTTTTTTATGCAGAGCAAAGCAATTGACATCTTTTGATTGAAAAAAAAAGCGCTATTTTCAAAGTACATTGTCCTTTCCAGACTCATCCACCACTTCAAATCAGACTCGGCGGACCAACAGTACTTGATCCTAAGCGCGGCCCGCAAAGCTTTGCAAGGGGGCGGGGCTAGGCGCATACAACACACCTTCCCGCCTATCGTGTTTCACGCCTACAGGCTTGCCTTCACCTATAAGGACTTGAAAGACCAGGTAATTATTGAAAAGACTGGGTAACAGACATTAGCTCATGTTGCTATACTAGATGATAAAGAAAAAGTAACTATTCTTTTTAAAGAGGGTTAGGTTTAAGTTTCCCGGTCAGTCAATTTTTTTAGCTTTATTGCTTTATTCTATTTTATTGCTACAATAATAGAATAAAGCAATGAAGCAGAAAAGTTGACAACACAACTTTATTCCAATGAGGATCAGTACTGTTGTAGAAAATTCAATAAAACTAGTATCTACGTTAATCTTTAAGACATAAGAAAGATATTATATCTTTTTGAATTATCCAAATCGGACCATTACTTACGAAGATATTAAGTAATAAACATAGGCCGTTTTTGCCGCTAAAAGTCAACGTACGCAGGGCCGCGTGACGTCACTATATCCGAATCGAGCGCAGCCGCCGTACTATTGGGATGGAAAATATTTTTTTCCAGCTAAACTATCAGTTTTAGAAAAAAACTTTTAATAACATTTATTCATCAAAAAAAGTATAATTAACTTTTAAAAAAAATAAAACCGACTTCAAATGCTTGAACACAAAAAAACTAAAAATTGAAAATATTGCGTATAAAAAAGTTCATCCCCAATTTTCCACCCTTGGGGGTGAAATATTTTCTTCAAATTCGCATGAAACCACCCTTTTGATAATACCTATTCAACAAAAAAATAATCGTTCAAATTGATTTATAATCGGCGGAGATATTGCGTATAAAAAAGTTTATCCCCAATTTTCCACCCTTGGGGGTTGTTTTTTCTATTATTAAATTTAAATGGGACCACCCTTGAGGTATTACCTATACGCCGAAAAAAGGCTTAGGCTAAGATTAAATAGATTTCCAGGAGGGAGCAGCTGGCCCGCCCATGAGAACGGCGAATAGATAGGTAGGTACGTAGGTTTAACTCAGAAAAACTAAATAACAGGTAGGTATTGCGTGTACATCGAAATGATCTTCATAGCAATGTCTTGCTTGTAGCCTAGGCAGAGTGTATCTGCCTCAGCTATACTTATTGTTAGAAGTAAATAAATTAATATTTATACATTTTTATATTTTACTTGGACGAAGATATGACTCTAACAACACTTATGAACACTTTATTTGAATAAATCGCCAAATATACCACCGCGGAGACCCTAATCGCGTCTCCGCGTTCCATTGAATCGTATGAGCGTATGGATTTTTTGCGATTTTTCTCTAAGGGCTGATTTTTCAATCGTCGGATAACTTTTAACTGAAGAAAAGTTTGGCACATTGACAGTTTTAATATGGGAGATATGTCAAAATGACAAGTTTATTCTTCCGTTAAAAGTTATCTGCCGATTGAAAAATCAGCCCTTAAACTGATAGTTTGGCTAGAAAAAAATATTTTCTATCCACGCAGTACGCCGTCAGCGTTCGGATCGGATATAGTGACGTCATCGGTCCCGCGCCGGGCGGTCAGTGAACTTTTTTAGTAATTTGGCCATAACTTCGTCAATTTTTAGAACAAAAATTTTTGGACTGTATATTAAGGATTTCTTAGACTTATAAATCTGCATTCACAGCTAAAAATCGAAATGATCCTCATTGTAACATAGACTTATGAACTTTTTGGTTACTTTGGGTGTCACGAACTATTTGACGCTGACTGTACATTCACTGATTGAGATTTGGAACTTAGTATTAGTATAAAAATCGCACCAGTTTGAACTAATGTGTCACAGTGTTGACCTTAAGTTCCATACATTATTAAAATTATTTTTTTTCATTGCTCAATACGTGTTTTATTTGCAGGATGAAATGTGGGAGAAGAAATGCCAGAAGATCTTCCAATTTTGCCACCAGACCATCACAATGCTGGCCAAAGCTGAGCTAGCTGAATTGCCCTTGAGGTACCGTATTTTGTACTTTATATCTTTACCATAAGGTCCAAATTCACTTGACGCAGTTCCCAATATCTTAACTGACAGTTAAATATTTGCAACAATATTTCTGTTACATGATTAAGGGTAGGTATACCCAACATTGATGATACAAACGCTGGCCGTATCATCTCCGCGAGTTTACATCCAAAACAAAACACGCACGATGGCCCACCTACAGGATACTATTCGACAAGGCCTCACATACGAGCGAACATTGACTCCCGCACGCGTATTCTTGTGTATGATGGAAGAAAATAAAGAAAATGGTGTACTAAATAGTGTGCAGTATTTAACTGCCTAAATAATAATAAAAACACAGAATGTACTTTTTTAAGTTGCCTCAAGACACTAAGAGGTAAATAAGTAGTTAATATTATTCATGATAATTCATGCTAAATCATGTATTTCCTCCGCCATTTTCCGCAGTTTGGCACCTCACGTCACATCATTTTACCGAAGTCAGCCCTATAGCTTCGGCGCAGTGCCGATCACTGACGTTTGTCAACAAAATGGTGCTTGACTCTTGAGACAGGCTAAATTACACCATATTGTTAATGACATTGAGCATACATTTTTTTAAATACCTTGGCGAAGTAAAACTTCTGTACGTAGTACCACAGAATAATAATAAGTACTACGTACAGAAGTTTTACTTCGCGAAGGTATTCAAAAAAATGTATTAGTACAGTACATTCTGTGTTTTTATTATTATTTAGGCAGTTAAATATTGCACAGTATTTAGTACACCATTTTAATTTTTCTTTATTTTCTTCCATCATACACAAGAATACGCGTGCGTGAGTCAATGTTCGCTCGTATGTGAGGCCTTGTCGAATAGTATCCTGTAGGTGGGCCATCGTGCGTGTTTTGTTTTCGATGTAAACTCGCGGAGATGAACAGGCCTGGTAGTACTTATTATTATTCTGTGGTATTACATTTGAAAATTTCGACGGGTTCATCTAGTGTCTAAGTAGCTCAGTTGGAAGAGCAGTCGCCCGGCAAGCGGAAGGTCGTGGGTTCAATTCCCGCCTTAGGCAGTTCGATTTTTTCAAGTTATTTATAACTAGCTTTCCGCCCGCGGCTTCGCCCGCGTGGTATTTTATCAGAAAAACTTTATCGCGCTCGTCCTTGTTTCAAAAACCGGGATAAAAACTATCCTATGTCCTTTCCCGGGACTCAAACTATCTCTATGCCAAATTTCATCAAAATCGGTTCAGTCAAAATCAAAATCAAAATCAAAAAATATTTATTCAGTTTAGACCACAAGTGGCACTTATGAACGTCAATAGAAAATAATAAAAAAAGAAAAGGTAGCCCTTATGGGGCACTTTACATGTCTCCTTATCTTTTGGGCCCTACCAGCGCTTTCAGTGGTTTAGGCGTGAAAGAGAGACAGACAGACAGAGTTACTTTCGCATTTATAATATTAGTATAGATTTGCAAAGCAGTTCCCATTATCTTAACACACGTTTCCCCAGGCTATATCTTCAAGGAGCACTAGCGATCAGCGAAATAGGTTTCGCGAACCATGAGACGATAGCTTACGAGTACCTATCGCAAGCTTTCTCGCTGTATGAAGACGAGATATCGGATAGCAAGGCGCAGTTGGCTGCTATAACACTTATTATTGCTACGTTTGAGCAGATTAACTGCTTCGGTAAGTCAAAAAACTAATTTTTATTGATGATGTTTCGGTAAGTCAAAAAACTAATTTTTATTGATGACTAGCGGCCGCCCGCGACTTCGTACGCGTGGATCCCGTTTTACCCCCTTCATCTATCTTACGCGGTTTAGATTTTTTCATACAAATGTTTTTTCCCGGTAACTCCCTTTCCCGTGAGAATTTTGCAATATCCTGTTGTAACTAAGCTTTAAGTTTACTAAGGTACCTACATGCCAAATTTCAAGCGTCTAACTTAAGCGGTTTAGATTTTTTATACAAAAGGATTTTCCCGCTAATTCCTGTTCCCGGGGGAATTCCTAAGTATACTATAACCTGCCCAGGAGTATGAAAAATAATTGTACCAAGTTTCGTTAAAATCCGTCAAGTAGTTTTTGTTTCTATAAGGAACATACAGACGGACAGACAGACAGACAAAAATTTTACTGATTGCATTTTTGGCATCAGTATCGAATTATCGATCACTAATCACCCCCTGATAGTTATTTTGATAATTTTTTTTAAAAAATAAAACCGACTTCAAATGCGTGAACACAAAAAAAACTAAAAATTGAAAATATTGCGTATAAAAAAGTTCATCCCCAATTTTCCACCCTTGGGGTGAAATATTTTCTTCAAATTCGCATGAAACCACCCTTTTGATAATACCTATTCAACAAAAAAATAATCGTTCAAATTGATTTATAATCGGCGGAGATATTGCGTATAAAAAAGTTCATCCCCAATTTTCCACCCTTGGGGGTTGTTTTTTCTATTATTAAATTTAAATGGGACCACCCTTGAGGTATTACCTATACGCAGAAAAAAGATTTGTTCAAATCGGTTCATAATTGGCGGAGTTATCGCGTAACAAACATAGAAAAAAAAAAAAACATACGGGTCGAATTGAGAACCTCCTTTTTTGAAGTCGGTTGAAAATATATTTCATGTACAGAATTGACCTCTCTACAGATTTATTATAAGTATAGATATAGATAATTTCCAGACTTTGTTCGTTTCAGCTAAATGACTTGGTTTGTCTTATGCTACTCAATGATAACTGAATGCTATTTAACAATTTATTATTACAATAACAGTAGCCCTTCAAGTACATATGAAGCCTACCATTTTTTAAACCATAGTTCAACTTGTAGGTTGAAAATGTTTAACAACTTTTAACTGAGTCATGAGTGTGACCATTTTGCGGATGAAACAAAATGCAAATGTGACCATTTTTGAATTCGTGACGAAATGCGAATAGATCTGCGTCAAACCCAATAGAAATCAATTGTTACCGCGATCTCAATCTCATGCGACCGCTTAGGGCCCTCGCCCACGGTGACTTTTTCGACTTCTGCGTTTACAAAACTCGCGACTGCATCGTTACAAAAAGTCGCCGTGGGCGAGGGCCCTTAGGGTTTCACGGCATAAACATACATTATCGTCAGCATCTGAAGGGTTAAAAATCTAGCATAAATAAAACATTTGTGTTTACATGTTCTCAAATTATATTTCCACCAGGAGCGGAGAACGCGGAGCCGATGCGGACTCAATGCGCTCTCGCGGCCAGCAAGTTGCTCAAGAAACCCGACCAGAGCCGTGCCGTGGCGCTGTGCGCGCATCTCTTCTGGAAGGGGGCTAAGGACGGCACACAGGTAAATAATAAATAAATAAATAAATATCCTTGGACATTTTACACTGCGCCTCTAGTCCCAAACTAAGCAAAGCTTGTACTATGGGTACTAGACAACGGATATAAACATATTAAACATACTTAAATACTTTTTTTTTGTAAATACATACATATTATACATAGAAAACACCCAGACCCGTCACAGAAATTGAAATTTATCGTTTTAATTTCTGCCCGGCCGGGAATCGAACCCGAGACCTCTCGGCATAGTAGTCCGTTCTGAACCACTACACCAAACGGCCGACAAAGGTAAGCACAGACATTTAAAAGCATTGTTTAGCTGGAATATTATGCAAAGTTAGAGCCTTCAAATTAGAGGCGTGAGGAAGAGTTTAGTCCAAAAATATTAGGGTTCCTCCGAAAGGGTGTCAATCGATCGGACTTTATTAATAATTATTAAACTACCTTCGTCGTGTACTGTATCTCATGAACCGCTACATTAAATATTGTTACTATAATGAGAAAAAATAAAGTTACATAAAATGGTTTTATTGGCATATTTGTAGACTTTTACGAATGGCAATAGATGAGGTTCAGTTTTGTACCTTAGCCTACATACGGAACTCGATGCCGTTTCGCAATGACACAATGTTATCTCTTTTTCATTTTATACTATTTTTCTACTAGGGTAAACCGACAGTCATTGGACGCTGCCAGTCATTGGACAAAACAACCCTTGAATTTTCCTAAAATGAATATTCCTTCAAATACAATGAATATTCCTTAAAAAAAAAAACGTCCTTTTATCTCCATCAGTCAGTCAGTCGGAATCTCTCAGTTGTTGAAATAGAAATGTTATTTTTAATTCAGTAAATAACTGTCCAATAACTTTCTTAAGTGTCCAATGACTGGCAGTTGATGATTTTGGAGACGCTATACTTTTTTACCAACAAAATGACTAAAATATATCTGAATGTTACTTACAGTGGCCCCTAAACGACGCATCCCGAGCGTTAGACTGCTTGAAGAAAGCGGCGCGTGTGGCGCAGCAGTGCATGGACGGCGGCGTACAAGCGCAGCTGTTAGCTGAGCTACTGGGCAGATACGCCTTACTACGGGAGAGGGGCAACGCGAGCTTGACCACCAACCTCATTGACGCTGTGAGTAATGCGTCCTTAACCAACAGATGGCGCTGACACAGGAGTTACTATGGTAATGAACACCGCGCCTACAATCCTGAATCGCGGTATCGGAGTTTTTTACCCTGCTAAGTATACAGGGTGTTTCTTGTAAGGTGTCAAGCCGAAGGCAGGTGATAGGTGAGGACTAGACCTATCGATTTCACCCCCATGTGTGTTCTACGATTTTTCGTAGTTTAGAAGTTATCGTTAATTTTGTGATTTTTTCAAATTTTATGACCTAGTAGGCTTTAATTTTTTTATCTTTTTTTTGGGTTGACTTTTCTCAGGTTTCTTTTTTTTGAAAGATTCCCTATTAATTGCAGATGTTTGAAAAAAAATAATCACCTTCCTATCTTTGATGCAAGATACAAAATTTTTGCTAGAAACATAAAAAATAAGCTTTTAGCAGAACATTCTAAAATTTTCAACTTAAAAGTTTGAAAAAAAAAAGAACTTCCAAAGGTCCAAAATAATTTTAAAAACTGCGCAGTTTTCTGAACTTTCATAATAACATAAAAAAACATGTACTTATAGTCTATCCAATATAGCTTGATTAGAATGACAGCTGCCATCAAAAGTAACGACATAACTTTGTAGTAGCGTTCAATGAGAGCTAAATATTAGCGGACAAGAAATAATTCACGTCTGACCTACAAACAATATTTTCGACGACAGTTCTTCCAATAAAAATGATAATTTCGTGTAAATGCAGCGTTAAATTACACCAATAAGTAGTAATTCGAAATTATAAAAATCAAGCTAGAGTATTAACGACGTCTCTACAAGGTTATCTCGAGTTACAAAAATGTTAGTGTTGGGACATATCGACAAATGTCATATTAAATTAAAACTATTTTTTTAACATATTTAACAAAAATTTTTTCTAACTAATTTTTTAACATATTTAAGTCAAGTTATACGTTTTTCTAAATGTTCACTATTAAAAACCAAAAAACATTTAATTCTTAAACAATCAAACATCGGAAATCAATCACCGGTAATTTTTTGGGTATTCATAGCACCGTTGCTCTAGAAGAGATGCCCACCGCCCTCTAGCGAGAGGAAAAAACCACTGAAGAACACTGATGATAATGACTACGACTTAGGTTGTACACCCTTGACATGAATTTTAAATTTTACTGTCTTTAAATTTAAATCATAATTGTCATTTTTATGAATAAAGATATGAAGAAAAATTGGGTGCATTTTTTTATATCATTTTTTCGAAAACTTATCGATACATCTATGTGAACCGTACGAAACATACCCATCACTAGTCACATTCGTTTGACAGCCGTCATTCTAATCAAGCTATATTGGATAGACTATAATAGACCATTATTTTCTGTAATCGCTCCACTAAAGTGGTAAGTCGGAGATTCCGTTACATGTTTTTGACTTTCTTAGGACTAATTAATGTTTGCAATCCCCTAAGTTTACGTTACGTAGAACACATTTAGAGACAATAACTGAACAGAACATTTTTTTATCCACAACGAGGAAGCTCTTGCCCTTCATCTGACCTGATGGAAACTGACGAATGATCAGCGAGCTTCACCCGGAATCCTATACCGAGGAATTGGCTGTCCTAAATAGGTGGTCTTACCACTAGACCACAGTGGTGATTGTTACTTTACGATAAAATTTGTTTTACCTACCTATTAGTGTGTGTGCGTGTGTGTGTGCGTGTGTACGTGTGTGTGTGGTGTGTGTGTGTGTGTGTGGTGTGTGTGTGTGTGTGTGTGTGTGTGTGTGTGTATGTGTGTGTGTGTGTGTGTGTGTGTGTGTGTGTGTTCAAAATGTCCGCCGTTGACCTGAGTGCACATTCGACAACGACGCAAAAAAATTCTTCGTAAATTTACAAAAGCTTCTTCTTGCATTCTAATGTGGTTTTGTGCTTCAGTCAGCTTTGTCCGCAGTTCATCAATATTTTCATATTCCCTGTTGTATACCAGATGAAGGGCAAGAGCTGGATAAAAAAATGTTCTGTTCAGTTATTGTCTCTAAATGTGTTCTACGTAACGTAAACTTAGGGGATTCCAAACATTAGTTAGTCCTAAGAAAGTCAAAAACATGTAACGGAATCTCCGACTTACCACTTTAGTGAAGCGATTACAGAAAATAATGGCCTATTAAGTACATGTTCTTTTGTGTTATTATGAAAGTTCAGAAAACTGCGCAGTTTTTAAAATTATTTTGGACCTTTGGAAGTTCTTTTTTTTTTTAAACTTTTAAGTTGAAAATTTTAGAATGTTCTGCTAAAAGCTTATTTTTTATGTTTCTAGCAAAAATTTTGTATCTTGCATCAAAGATAGGAAGGCGATTATTTTTTTCAAACATCTGCAAATAATAGGAAATCTGTCAAAAAAAAGAAACCTGAGAAAAGTCAACCCAAAAAAAAGATGAAAAAAATTAAAGCCTACTACGTCATAAAATTTGAAAAAATCACAAAATTAATGATAACTTCTAAACTACGAAAAATCGTAGAACATACATGGGGGTGAAATCGATAGGTCTAGTCCTCACCTATCACCTGCCTTCGGCTTGACACCTTACAAGAAACACCCTGTATAGGTGAACCAAGATGACATCAATTGGACCTAAGATAGCTGAGTAGTATTGTCAGAGACTTCCACCCGTATTCACAAACATTACTATAAGGTCTCACAGTGCGCGTAGACGCACAGGATCACACGAACAATTTGAAGAAAGAAAGAAAGAAAGAAGAAAGACACATTTATTACAATGGACATCACACAAATACAGGCAATTACATAGACATGACAGTGGCACATAATAATGGAAGAAGAAAAAATAAAAACAAGAGTAAACTGAACAGTGCCACCCATCCACCAACAAGATGCCCACTGCAACGGGACCCCACTCAGCATATGCCGTGGCCCACGGTGACGAAGGCCACGGCGCTGGTTTTCAGTGTGCCCCATGCCGAGTGAGGGTCACGGACCATTTTTAAAATAAATAAAATACTAAGCTGCATAAAATTGTCTAGATAAACATACATAAATAGTAATATTAGTGCACAGATAAATACAAAAGGCGGTAAATCGGTAAGGATGATAAGACTACGTTTATTAAGAATACTAATGAAAAGAATACTAATAAAAAATCTATAAACTGTTTCACTTAAGCAAGCATCGTTTGTGAATACACGGGCATTCGTCTTCAAACTTTAGACTTTAGATATTTAGATGTCGTAAGAGGCGTCTAGCGCTGACTGCTTGAAGAAAGCGGCTACAAGCGCAGCTGTGTGTGTCAGTAACAAAACTTGAAAAAAAAAAAATTACAAATTCTGTCAGATGTATTAACTACAAACCTAAAGATGTGTACCTCTAAATCTGGACGTAAATTAACTGCTCAATTCTTTCAACAGGTAATCCAAAAGATCCGCGAAGAGTTAGCCAACTTGGACCAATCAGAAGAAGTGGAACAAATCACCACTCATTTCCACAACACGCTGCAGCACGTCAAAAGCAGGATGGAGTGTCCTGACCCAGACCAACTGGGATATGACGGTTTAGTTCTATCTTAGGTTTAATAAAAAAATACTGAACTTCACCCATTTTTATTGCTGGTAACTTTTGGTTAAATGTATTTTTTGTGACTGGCAAGCATGTGCTGTCACTTTTATTTTTAGTGCAGGCAACACTGGAAATTGAGCGTTATTTTTGTGGTACGATCATTTGATGAAGCTTCTTGTGCAATATTTTGTTAACACATTTTTAGCATCAGATTTATTATACGAATGTTTATGTAATTTAGTACAAAATGTTATTATTTCAGTTCACCAGTGTAATTGTACCACATGTATTAATTTCATTTCTTTTCGTTCTTCCATTTGCCTCAGGTGAATTAGAGGGTCTTGATACAGCAGTGAACTTTATGCTTTGATGATAAGTTTCATAATCAATGGAATAGTATTTTGGATTAGATTCCAGAATTGTGGAATGTAAATAAAACGCAATTTTGTTATTATGCATTCCTAACTTTAAAATAGTTAGAACTTACTAATTAAGATCTGCAATTTGATTCAATGTTATCAATTTAACTGTAGAACAGTTTATTGTTATTATTATTATCAATAAGTTGTAGTTCAAATAATGATACAATTTTATTTTATATTTTACAATTAAACTGTATTACTTTTTGTATTTTTGTGATTATCAAAAGTAGCTTTAAGTATGAGAAGTCTATGATGTACGTGATCGAATTAAATGGACTAATAGTGTAATAAAGGTAATTTTAAATCAATATAATGTATTATTTCGTGTTAAATAAAATGAAGTTTCATTTCAAACAAGTTTTCCCTTTGTCAATGAATTTAGTCCCACTTTTTTGGCCAAATGTGACGCACTATATAAAGTCCGGTCGCCGAGCGCATAGAATTTCGTCCAATGACCCCAAGCTACCCATCCTTATCGCTCTCGTGTTGTTATATTGCTGTCGCACTCGCACTCACTGCGGCCGCCCGTCGCAGTCATTGGACGAAATTCTATGTGCTCGGCGACCGGACTTTAGGTAACTGTGTGGCAGAGTAGTAGAATAGGACCACGCCCACTTTTCCCGTGGATGTCGTAAGAGGCGACTAAGGGAGAAATGCGAACATCAGGCTCCCCCAACCTGTCTAGCCAAGGCACCTGGTAGGAAATGTACGTTGGATCCTGCATTTGCCCAGGGCCGGACCGTGAGTTTAGGGGGCCCTGGGCGAATACTACTTAGGGGCTCACCTACTATACTCTTTCCGCAGTATCGTCTATTGACTTAGCTGGGGGCTCCTTGAATCCACGGGGCCCTGGGCTGAAGCCCAAAGAATAATGTGGGAGATCCGGCCCTGCATTTGCCTCTGGTAAGTTACTGAGGGTCGTGTTACTATAGTGAAAACTAAATTATCTAATGATGATAAAGGCTTTTGATTCTCAAATAAAACATAGAATATCTTAAAAATAAAATATACTATAGATATGTCGCAGTCAGATTGTATAATCCGCCGTTTTACATTACAGCTAGGCATATTGCATTACAGCTCTGTTTTGTAATACGGCGGCTTAACGTTTAGCCGGATTGAATACCGCTGAATGAAAATCCACTGGAATGTATTCGGCGCCAAACGTTCTTCAATACGGCTAGCCGTAATGTAAAACAGCGTGTCATTACCCGCCGCTTTGACAGTTTTTAGTTCCTATTTTCAATACCGTGACGCTGTCTGACATAACAACAACAATGGCATCGGATACAGAAATTGTATTGCTAAATTGCGCAGTTATTTGTGAATTTAACAGAGAAAACGTGATAAATAATATGTCTGTCGACAGTGGCTTTAAGAATAATTATAATGTGCAATTAAATAATTCAATGTGGAACAGTAAAAAAACCGTGGACAAGGGGACGAGTTTTAGAGGTTATAACCCACATCAAAACAGCTAAAGTGGCTATGGATTCTGGTGTTCGGCGGAATCCTACACAATATTATTAGTGTAAAAATATGACATTATGGCTGTGGCCGGTGAAGATAATTATTTTATCTTAAAGAAAAATAACCCAGAAAAAATGACTAAAACTTTATTGTTTTGAGTTACCTGTCCCCTGTGATCATTTTTAATGTCTAAAAAAGACTAAAGCCAAATATCTAATTAATTATTAAAATGTTTAGAAAAGTTTAATTGTTTTGAGTTACTTTTTTTAGATTTATAAATAAGTAAAAAAAAAATACTGAAGCCAAATATATTATTTAGTATACAGTAACGAAGATAATAATTCTTAAAATCTGTCTTATTAAAATTTATTTTCATTAAACATAGTTTTATTTTGTAAGTATGGTCACCCTACAATCTAAATAGTAGTACGATGCGGCTAAACGTGGGCCGCCGTATTGAAGAACGTATCGCAATGACAATCCGCCTAAACGTTGAACCGCCGTATTACAAAACAGAGCTGTAATGTAAAATGCCTAGTGGTAATGTAAAACGGCGGATTATACAATCCGACTGCGACAGATATACAAGATACAACAGTTTTAACATATTTTATTCCCTTGAATGTTATTTCTGTTATTCATCATGATCTTCTCCTGGCGTTTCTTTTCTTCTTTGAACGCTTCTTTGTTCGCCTTCTTCTCTATCCGTCTTTCCTTTCTGTATTCTTTGAGGAGGCGCTTTCGTTCTTTCTTCTCTTCTGCGCTTTCGTCTTTGGGTCTGGAATAAAAATAGGTTTTATTATGTTACATTTACCTATGCAAAGTAAATAAAAGAATCAGAAAAAATATTATGAACGTTATATTTTAATGAATTACTGAAGTGGAAACGTGCGATAAACATTTTCAAAATAAATTAAACTGCAACTGAAAATTCTTATGTAGCAATGTGCCATTCTTGGGAACTTTTCCAGGAGTGTTCCCATTTAGTTTTGGGGAGTCATACCTGGAATATTCCTTACGTACAGTCTACCATACCATACAGTCTACCATAGTAAGTAGTAGTCAAATAGTTCGTGACACCCAAAGTGACCAAGAAGTTGATAACGCAACCTTATTCAACCTTATTCCAATTGTAACAAAGACGTGTTGAGAATTTTGGCTACTTTGGGTATCACGAATTACGTTTGTTAGTCGTATACCTCGAAATCAAAAAATCCTTGTAGCTTTTCACCTATTCGCATTTCACCGTGATAGCGTTTTTTGTTGTAGCGTGTAATATCGGTAGTATATTTTGTTACTAGCATTATATTTTTAACAGATTTTTACAACAGTAGCTAAGTGCTCTGAAATTACATCAGCAGTGGTTCGAAAAGTACAATTTCCAGTGTGCCTTTTTCGATTTCGATACAGAGCGTCTCGCTTTGTAAAAAAGGATGGTAATTTATGTGCATATTCCTCAGTCCGGCAGGAAAGTAAATCTTCTATGAATTTTTTAGACAATTGTAATTAGCGATCAAAAATTATACTACAAGAATAAAAATCTATTCAGAAATTTTGATATCGCGGCGAAATGCGAATAGGTGAAAAGCTACAAGGATTTTTTGATTTCGAGGTATACGACTAACAAACGACGAATTATTGGACGCTGACTGCACATAATAGTAAAACCCTCAATATTCCATTCTAAAGTAATTAGACACAACACATTTACATGAAAATGTTATTTAGATATTCTCACCTTATAGACAGTACGCTCAAAGTGCTAAGCACAGACTCGGCGTGCGTTCTTCCATCGTCATCGCTAACACTGTCTGAATCTTCGTTCTGTGCGTTGAACTTGGCCAAAGACTTGATCGTGAGTTTGTTGTCGTTGCCAAGTACGTCTTTGGGCATGCCCGTCTTTACGTTGATTCGGATCTTTTTGGGCTTCTGGGAATTAAAAAGATGAGTGTGAATTTGGCTTTAGGAAGTTTTTGGACCACAATTTAATTGTCTGTTCCAATATGATTACTATCTAATGTACAAAGTATAGATCTTGCGGTTAACTCAGTCAGTGCCTGAGGTATTCCAAGTGTCGGAAGTGGTGACATTGACATAATTACTATGACGTGATAGAGCATACAGGGTGGAAACGATAAGTGATCTCACTTGCTTATTTCTAAACTATACAAGGTATCCAAAAACTGGTTACTGATCCTGAAATAAAAAAAACACTTCTAATATTGTATGGCTGGTATAGTGGCATACATTTAGTATGGAGGTGAAAACATTGAATTTTCGGATGGATCCAGTTAATTCTGTAACCTATTACTGATATCGTTTGAAAGAGCTCGTGAAGCACTTTCAGGATCGGTAATATGTTTTTCGGTATAGTTTAGAAATAATCGAGTGAGATCACTTATCGCTTCCACCCTGTATATCATAAGGAGATCTGCAGTCTCACTGACGTTTGACGTTACAAAACACCCTCCTGTGCCGCTTCCACTCCTCAGGCTCTGTCTGAGTTGAGCGCTAGACTTATAAAGCCCGGTCTCCGAGCACGTAGAATTTTGTCCAATGACCCCAAGCTACCCATCCTTATCGCTCGCGCGTAATTATGTTGCTGTCGCGCTCGCAAACTCACTGCGGGCGCGCGTCGCTCAGTCGCGACAGCAATATAATTACGCGCGAGCGATAAGGATGGGTAGCTTTGGGTCATTGGACAAAATTCTACGTGTTCGGCGACCAGACTATAATAGTATACAGGGTGTTAGGTAAATGGGTATATGAGCCGACACTAGCCCATGTTAACACGGTCATATAAAAGATATGGTGAAGTCAGAAAATTGATATCTTCATTTCAATTATTTTAATCATTCACAGAATGTACTTTTTTAAGTTGCCTCAAGACACTGACAGGTAAATAAGTAGTTAATATTATTCATGATAATTCATGCTAAATCATGTATTTCCTCCGCCATTTTCCGCAGTTTGGCACCTCACGTCACATCATTTTACCGAAGTCAGCCCTATAGCTTCGGCGCAGTGCCGATCACTGACGTTTGTCAACAAAATGGTGCTTGACTCTTGAGACAAGCTAAATTACACCATATTTTTAATGACATTAAGCTTACATTTTTTTAAATACCTTCGCGAAGTTAAACTTCTGTACGTAGTGGAAAACCTTGGGGGAGGCCTTTGAGAAAATTGATATCTTCATTTCAATTATTTTAATTTTCATACAAATCGGATTTTATAAAATTTATTTTGTATGAAAATTAAAAAAATTAAAATGATGATATCAAATTTCTGACTTCACCATACCATTTATATGACCATGTTAACATAGGCTAGTGTCGGCTCATATACCCATTTACCTAACACCCTGTATAAAGTTCAAAATTAATTAGCAAAACTTCATTTAGGAAGACAACCTTACCTTAGGTTCCTCAATGAGTTTAGGATGGTTGTACAAGTTGGAGTAAGTTGATAGAATAGTCTCGCAGTCCCACTTTTCTTTGGGCTCCACTTCCATAGTCACCAGGTCGTCTTCGGACTCCTCTGATATCTCTTGTAGCCTTTGTATCCTGGGAATAAGGTTCAATTTAAATAATTTTTATACTATGGCATTTCTGTAATCTATGTACTTTGGGAATAGAGTTCAATACAACATAAAAAACATCATCATGAGAAGAGTGGTTTTATTCTGCTCTGCTAGAATAAGTAATCATGTACTTCATAAAAATGGTCGCATTAAACAGTTTGCGTTCACATTATATGGCATGGTATTACTATTGCATTGGGTCTGTCTCTAATTATAGTAAACAAACTTTCCGCCCGCGGCTTCGCCCGCGTGGAATTTTTGGGTTTTTTATACATTAACCTATGACACTCAGCAATAATGTGGCTTTCTATTGGTGAAAGAATTTTTAAAATCGGTTCAACAGATCCCGAGATTACCCCTTACAATTTAACAAATATACAAACACACAAACTTTACCTCTTTATAATATTAGTAAGTATAGATGTATATGTGTATAAATAAATCAAAGTTGCAGGCGGGACACATAGCTCGTAGAGTTGATGGCCGCTGGGGGAGAAAAGTTCTCGAGGGGCGATCACGGGCCGGAGAACGTGGGCAGGACTAGGTGGACCGACGATCTTGTGGAAATCCTAGCCTATATCCAGCAGTAGACGTCAGCTGAAACGAAGGAAACTGACAAACTATCTCCATCTCTCTCACCTGGCTATCTCCTTCTCCTTATCGAGCTGGTACCGCTTCCTGGACTGGTCGAAGTCCTCGGCTGCTCGCAGCAGCATATCATGGGTGTCAGGCATAAAGCCTTCGATCTCTTCCAGGTCTAAAGCACCAAGCTCTGTGTCGTCGTATTCCGCGAACATCTGCAAATATAAATTCATAAAAAACCCTTAAAACTCATTATTTTTGCAAATAACTATGTATGTGACTTTGTTGGTGTACCTAATAAATAAATAAATAAATAGGCTTTTAAAAAGCACTTTTACACGTCCCAATATTAACCCTACCACTGCTACGGGACAATAAATGGGCCAGTGCTGAGAAGAAGCAGCGCAAGAAACTCAGTCACTATTGTCAGATTCCTTTTCAAGGGTGATTTTCATGATCATTATCATCATCAACTCAGCCATAGGACGTCCACTGCTGAACATAGGCCTCCCCCAATGCTTTCCCCTTCTGACCCACCGCACTACCAAACCACACTACCAGTAGTGTCGTGGGGAATATTTTTTCCCTTCTGCACTACCAAGCCAGTAGTGTCGTGGGTATCATACATCTTCATTCCCATCGACACTACTACCATAACTAAATGTAAAATTTGTAAAATTTTGGATGGTTTTGTAATAAATTATGTTTATATGCAACCCTAACCTCTGTGCAAATTTGCAGTTTGACGGAATTTACTAAAAATAAAATATTACCTAAAAGGGCTTAGGTATACCGTATACCTCTATAACTTTGCGTGAAAGAAAAACAAAAATTAAATTATTTTTACCCGACTACGGCAAAGCAAAAGGAGGGTTATGATTTTGACAGGCTATGTATGTAGTTATGTTCATCTGTTCCCTCGTAACTTCTAAACTACTTATCAGAATTCGACAAATGACATATCATTAGAAGCGTCTTAATTGTCCGCTGGTTATAGGCTATATGGGGTTTCACAAAATCTAATGTGGCGCCCTCTAGCGGACAAACCATACAGAGTAAAAAAATAAAGTTAAGATAAATATGCCGTGTTTGGTATCATTTGAAAGCGCTTTACTTGTACATTTACCGTAACATGTATAAGCCCTTTTAGGTAATATTTTATTTTCAGTAAATTCCGTCAAACTGCAAAATTGCACAGAGGTTAGGGTTGCATAATTATAGACATAGTTTATTACAAAACAATCCAAAATTTTTCAATTTTTACATTTAGTTATGGTAGTAGTGTCGATGGGAATGAAGATGTAAGGCCATTAAAAATTACCCACGACACTACTGGCTTGGTAGTGTAGAAGGGAAAAAATATTCCCCACGACACTACTGGTAGTGTGGTTTAGTAGTGCGGTGGGTCAGAAGGGAATGCTTTCCATGTTGCCCGATTGGTAGCGGCCTGCGTCCAGCGCCTTCCTGCTACCTTTATGATGTCGTCGGTCCACCTTGTGGGTGGACGTCCCACGCTGCGTTTTCCGGTACGCGGCCTCCACTCCAGAACCTTGCTGCCCCATCGGCCGTCAGTTCTGCGTACTATGTGCCCTGCCCATTGCCACTTCAGCTTGCTAATCCGTCATCAGGCCGAAAGTGGAAGCGAGCTTCACCCTGATTCATTAACCACAGAACTGGCTATCTGGTAGTAGCTAGCCAAGTGGACGTAGAATAGCCCTGCCATTAACCAAAGCGAACAGAAAAATCTGCCCCCACTGGGAATTGAACCCGGGACCTCTGGGCTTAAGGCAGGTGGACTAAAATACTATCGTCTAAATTCAGCAGACCATTTTGCCCCCACTGGGAATCGAACCCGGGACCCTCTGGGCTTAAGGCAGGTGGACTAAAATGGATTACTAATGTTTGGCCAAAAAACGTTTCCCAAATTATCACATCGCAAACAACGTTTCGCAAATTTTCATTTGGCAAATTCTCATTTGGCAAAGCAACTTATTGCAAACTTTTAATTCGCAAATGTTTTTTTTGGCATATTATTGTTTAGCAAATTATTGTTTGGCAAAGTATGGTTTGCCAAATGTTTCATTAGGCAAAAATATTTCACGATAAACTATTTACAAAATAATTTGATTGGTGCATAGAATGGTATTCAAATTAGCTTGTGTTTATATTATTATTATTTTGTTTAGTGGGGAGTTAATATAGGTAAATTTGTTCTACATTAATTTCCTTATTTCATTCTTTGTATCGAAATTTCCAAATGATTCAATAACAATAGAGGTGATTCTAGCGCTCGGCGGCCGCTGCCGCGGCACGCTTCATTAAGGGTCACTGTTCTAACCTAACCTAACCTACTATTTTCTGCAATACCTACTTTTTGCGACCATACTATTTTCTGCAATGTTTTACATAAAATTATTGTGGAAACCATGATCATGTGCCTTATGCTTTGATTTGTGGGTAACGGTGGGTAAGTATGTGAAGTGTCAATTTGACCAAACAAATTATTTGGGATATAATATTTGGCAACATAAAACATTTGCTATATAAACATTTGCCAAGTAAAATTTGGCCAAATGATAATTTGACCAAATGAATTAGTTGCGAAAAGTACAGTTGCTAAAAGTTCATTTGGGAAATGAAACTTTGGCGATAAGTTGTTTGCGAAGTGAAATTTGGCGAAAAGTAATTTGGCCAAACGGAAGGATACCGACTAAAATCCTATCGTCCAAATTCAGCAGACCATTTTGCCCCCACTGGGAATCGAACCTGGGACCTCTGGCTTTAAGACAGATCTTACCACTAGGCTAATAAGCATAAATTCAAAGTACATACCCTTTCAAACCGGTTATCCAGTAGCGACAGGCCCTGGTTGCGGCGGATCACGCTTGACGACATCGAGTACTGTGAGAAGCGAGACTTGGTGTCGTCCTTGTCATCCCATGAGGCCATCTTGCCTCTTTGTCGGGGCTGGAATAAAATTCAAAGATGATAGAGAAACTGGCACTAATCACAATTAGTTCTTTAAAGTAAATCATACAAACTATGTTTAAATTATGTATGGTTCATTACAGCTTATTTATTTATTTATAAAAACCAACAGCGATACATAATTTGAAATAAAATCAGTGTTCAAAATAAAACTTAAAATAATTTTAACACTGTAGTTATTTATTTATTTTGGGTAAATAAGAAGTTATAGCACCAATACTTTTACTAAACGTATCACTTATTTTGTAATTTTACTATACAAGAGAGGAGCTTCCTAATACAAGCAAAACTGGTGGCTTAATAGGAAGCCCCAAATACTTGTAATTAAAAATGTGTAGAAGTTACCGAAATAAACTTTATTTATTTATTTATTTACTGTGAACTGTAGTATCTGACTGTATCTGATCTGATCCTCTTTTGTTTATAAATATCTGATTTATAAAGAAATAATAATCTCTCCTTTTTTAAATCAGTTATGTACCAAGCCTGTAGAGCTAAATTACTTACCTGATCGCTGTCATCATCAGAATCGAGGTCCGAAGCGAACGCTTTGTCGGAGTCATCGCCGTCTGACACGCTGTCGCCGTCCTCGTCATCTTCATCTTCACCGTCAAAGTCACCATCTCCTCCTATGCATAGTATTATAAATACTAAAGTCGGAATTATAATTAGATTCCACATTTGACATTAGCTACTGTCATTTTGTGAAATAATGATACCACATATAATAATGTAGTGATGTGTACACAAAAATCGATAAACAATCAGTGTGTGTGCCAATTAAAGGCTAAATTATTGATTCCTTCATGATGACATTTATTTATTTATTACACACACAATTATAAAAGAAAAGTCTCAGATCGTTAGTTAATCGTCAAAACTAAATTATCTGTTCAGAAATATTTAATTTCCTGATATACTTAGTTTACTAGAGTAAAATTATAAACGAGAAGAATCGATCCGGAAATATTCCATTTCCATATCGAATAATTTCGCAACGTCACTATTTAGTACTTGTCATAACGTTGCAACACTGAAATTGTCAAATGTGGAATCGAATTATAATTCCGAGTATAAGTGATTGTATGTTTATAATATTCTATAAAAAAATGTTATTAAAGTCCAGTCGCATTTCGTCCAATGACCCCAAGCTACCCATCCTTATCGCTCGCGCGTAATTATATTGCTGTCGCGACTGTGCGACGCGCGCCCGCAGTGAGTGTGCGAGCGCGACAGCAATATAGAGATAAGAATTATTTATTAGTTTTATTAATTTATTCACAAATTGCGTTACATGCGGCTAACGTTTAACATATGCAACTGTGTACTAAATAAATAACATGCATGCAACTAGAAAGGCATAGCAATGAACAAAAGGGGATACATTATAAAAATATATTTTTTAACCAGATGGTTGTCATTCAAAAGAAATTATCCAAAAACATAAAATAAAATCCAAACATACCTTCACCCATAGCCAGTTCAATGAAGTTGTCTTCCAACTGATTGTCAGGGTCCTCAAAGTCAAAGTCTTCATCCAGGGCTGCCACCACCTCAGGATCCAACTCCAGGCAGAGACCTAAAAAGAAATAAATAGTACAATAATAATAAATGTTGCTCTATAGAGTTTCGAGCAATACCCAGTTCAGTTCACTTTTCTAAGCATGTAGGTTTTGTTTTTACAAATCAATATAGGTATTTCGTTTCAGCCAAATGACATCTAAGAAAATCAATTTGAAAATAAGCTTATTATATTTTTGAGTGCCAATATTCCCATCAATACTTTTTCTTTGTGCATGCCTGGGATAAATCCTACAAACTATGGTACGGGACTATTCCTTCCTCTCGTTCCCACCACTGCAACTCCTGTGTAGCCAGGATCTACAGCTTGACCGCCAATAACCCAACCAGTGAAGGTTAAGTGTGTCCCGGGGGAAAGTTATACTGTCATTGGACCCGCAACGAAATTAATCAGAAGAACATAAGAGGAGTTCGAAGTTAAGGTTTGACAAACTATTATTATTATTATTATTGGTTTTGGGCCTTCATTTGCGCCAGCTCGACCAGGTTTGATCTATTGTGGCAGCCCTTGTCTTTAGAGTTCACTGCTTAGTCCAAACTATGGTAGTAAACAATAATTTAAAGTGGCAAATACCTTGTGTAGCAGCCTTGTTCAGCAATCCCACATCCTCCTCGACTTCCGAAGCAAACACCGAGCTGGGCAGTTGAAGTGTTCCTGCAACAGACTTGGCTGGTTTCTCTTCATCATCCTCATCATCAAAGTCCTCTGGGTTCTCACTTGTGACTGCTTTTGGTCTCCTTTTGTGAACTGTTTTCTGTAATTATATTAAATTAAAGTTTAGTTGAATTTTATTCACTTGAAAAGGCCTAACTTTATAGACTACTAGCTTTTGCTTGCGACTTTAGCCGCGTGAAATTTAGTGCCACAGATTGGCATAAATTATAGCCTATATGTTATTCTGGGTTATAAACAACTAGCTTTTGCCCGGGGCTTCACCCGCGTGAAATTTAGTTTGTCACAAATCGTCTATATGTTATTCTGGATTATAAACAATAATACTGTAAAGTTTCATCAAAATCCGTTCAGTAGTTTTTGCGTGAAAGAGTAACACTGTAACAAACATCCAGATATACAAAAATTCATATTTATAATATTAGTAGGATGTTATTAGTAAGTCTTTGAGAATGATGGTAAAATACCAAGTTTTTCATCGGGTCTATTAGTTGAATCAAACATAACTTCACAATACTTTTAACACTGGAAGCCTCAGTAAAGTGCATAGGAATGGAAATTTTGTTCTTAACTTTGTTTATTGTATTCTAAGAGTTGTTGCTGCTGTAAAAAAATTTAAAGAAAGTTGAACTAAAACTTACAGGCTGCATGACCATGGTGACTTCTCTGGTGTCTTTGAGATGCTGCAAGTAGTTGTAGTCATCATCAAAGAAGATGCCATATTTTTGCTGCTCTTCCTTCCGCTGTTCTGGAGTCAAATCCTGGAAAATTAGTTTTAAAACATACAGTTGGGGTAAAAAATGAAGTTGTCTTCCAAAAATGAAATTGATTTTAAATATTGTTAGTCTATAATTTTGTGTATTCTCGTGTGATTTAGCAAATTATTTGTTTTAGTAAAAATACCAAGCATTTGTTTTTAATATTTGTGTTGAGTATTTAGAAGAGGTTTTAGCTATAGTATAAGCCAAAGGAGAGCCTACAAAGTGTTAATAGGCGTATACTTGTAAGTTATTAGGATACTAGGCTAGTAAGAAAGGAGAGAGTGAGTTGATGTAAAAATTTTAGAGGTTAGGTTACTTACTGGATCTTTCTCTTTTCTCGGAGGAACTGCAGCATTTACTGGCACCAGAACCCTCTGTGGTGCTGATTCATCCGCGGCGAGGGGATCACGTTGTGAACGATGCACTAAATTGAAAGTTACAGCCTTTTTGCGATCGATGAACTTCTTCTTAGCTTTAGGCTGCAAAAGACAATGTTTGTTACAGTAAAATTATCAGAAATAGGAAATTAGATACCAGTGAGTGACAAGAAACAATACCATTTTGGAGTATTTGGAAGTAACACCACAAAATTAACTATCACAAAACAAATACGTGCAAAACATGTGTTGTTTTGGAAATGGGCGCACGTCAAAAGGACAGTGACAGTGACAGTCACAGATTACATTAAGTTAATCGACACATTTTAAAAATAATGCTAAGATTATATCTACGATTTTATGGACGTGTTGTTTTGAACGGTAACAAAATAGTAAAAATGGAACACGCCGCTCCCTTGAAAAAGTAAAATGTCAAATTGAAAAGCTGTCAAATTTGATTTTATAACCTAAAAAAAATGTTTATGTCGAAAAATAGTAATAAATATTATTTAAAATATTTAAATTCGCTTGGAAAATGGACTTGTGCGGTCCGTGTACGTTCAAAGAGTTCGGCTGAACCCAAGACAAAAGCTTATTCACATACTATTCTCACGCCTAAAACAAATTTTCCAGCCCGATCTAACAATGCTAAAAAAGAGGAAATTGCAAAGGTAATTCAGTGTTAAAATTATATTTCTTAGCATAGAACTCTTAAATGATGCTTTAGGTCCATAACCATGCCAATTATCTGCAAATAAAGTGTAATTTTGATGTCAAAAAAATATTTCAAACTATGGAGTATTTTTATCAGATAGCGCAGTTTTCCGAGCTCTACAACTGGCAAAGAGAACAGTTGAATGGTCCAGAATTCGTATTACATGATGGCCCGCCATACGCCAATGGAGATTTGCATATGGGTCATGCAGTAAATAAGGTAAACATAAAAAAAAATAGATTTCTCATACTTAATGCACTAATTGTTCATATTATAATGCATGACTAATGCACTTATCACTGATAAGAACGAATACTTACGCCTCACGAAAAGGGAATCCCCAGAAACACAAAATGAAAACTCTTTATGAAGAGTTTAGATAGTAATTTATAATTTTCCGGGGATTCCCTTTTCATAAACACTTAAATAAGTAAGCCATTACCTATTTTGATACTTTTCAGATAATAAAAGACATAAACAACAGAAGTCAGGTGCTCCAAGGAAATAAAGTACATTACATACCTGGATGGGATTGTCACGGCTTACCCATAGAGCTAAAAGCGTTACAAAAATCCAAAGAGAAATCTACCGATGAGACTAGCCCAGTTCAAATAAGAGAAACGGCTAGAAAATTCGCTTTGAAAACAATGAAAAGGCAAAAAGATGCATTCAAAAGTTGGGGCGTTATGGCTGACTGGGACAACCAGTACTACTTGACGTTGAATAAAGATTACGTTCAAAATCAGCTGAGACAGTTTTATAAAATGTATACGTCTGGATTGATATTCCGTGCCTTGAAACCTGTTTACTGGTCACCATCATCAAAGTAAGTGTTTTTTTATTAGTTATAATAGTTTTGTTCTTGATTTTTCACAAGTAGCTTGCCTAGCAGTTGAGTATTCAATTAATTTTAAACTAAACATGAAACTACCCTGTAGAAAAGTACTCTGGGTTGGTTTTTCTTAATCAATTGGTAGCTGTCCCATTAACTTGAATTTTAGGGCACAGCTTCTCTAAAAACCAAACATTATTTTAAGTTTTAAATCTGAGTAACTAATTTAGTAAACCTAGTTAGTATTGGTACACATTAATGCATGCAATTACACACAACCCAACTCTACTTCTAGTTATAAAAGACAATTAATTTTCATTCAAAGCAAAATTTTTTGGAGGATCTAAAATTCACAGGTAAGGTAAGTAATGAACACCTGGTTTCTTTCAGAACAGCTTTGGCTGAGGCAGAATTGGAGTATGACCATCAATTCAAAAGCAAGGAGGTATATGTCACATTCCCTGTTGAGAAGTTGCCTCCAAAGCTACAGCATGCAGCATCAAAGTAAGATACTGTAATGAGGGCTATCGTTTTTATACTTAACAGTTGGCACCCCTGGCGATTGACAGGACCTTACTCTACAGTGGCGCCATCTTGATGAGTGCAAATGCGATAGTCCTCCTACCACTTTAGCGCTCACAAGTTGGCGCCACTGTCTTCGCTACTAGCAAGTGACAGGACCTTACTCTACAGTGGTGCTAACTGGTGAGCGCTAAAACGATAGCCCTCATTAATTTGATAGTAACACATAAAATTATAAAACCTTGTTTTAATTAAACCACATAAAGGCATAATGGAAATTGTAGAAAAAGTAACTATATTTTTTTGTAGTGTGCCTTATGTGCCGAGCATAGTATTAAGGCACATTTAACGCAGTATTATGCTCCATTCAGTGTCAGTTTATAACTAAAATAATATATCTTTGTATCCAAAAGTTATCAAATACCTACAAAGTTTCTTTTTAGGTAATTTTTATTTGTGCACACCTTATGAGTAAAATTGGGTGAAATCAAATTCAAATACAATAATTTATTTGCTAGAATACATAATTACATGCTCGTTTTACAAAGCAGATCTTATAGCTAATATGATTCCCATGTATTCAGCCTGCAAGCAGACATACAAATATTTTCTCCTCTATTTAACTCTACTTGTTTCTCTCCTGGGATAGATAATTCCATTTATCTTCTATCAACCTTTTAAACTGGACAAAGACCTTCCCCAAGGATTTCCATAACAACCGGTCCTGCGCTGCCCGCATCCAGGTACTTCCCGCGACCTTAATCAGATCGTCGGTCCACCTAGTGGGGGGCCTGCCCATACCATACTATACATCTTACGGCCCCTGATCTCCACTCGAGAACTTTTCATCCTACTAATCCTACTAATATTATAAATGCGAAAGTTTGTATGGATATCTGGATGTTTGTTACTCTTTCACGCAAAAACTTTACAGTATTGTTGTTTATAACCTAGAATAACATATAGGCTATAATTTATGACTATATGTGACAAACTAAATTACACGCGGGTGAAGCCGCGGGCAAAAGCTAGTTAAAAATAAATATTGTATAGTCTGGTCCGCGAGCACGTAGAATTTTGTCCAGTGACCCCAAGCTACCCATCCTTATCGCTCGCGCCTAATTATATTGCTGTCGCGACTGTGCGACGGGTGCCCGCAGTGAGTGTGCGAGCGCGACAGCAACATAATTACGCGCGAGATAATTACGTCGCACAGACCGGGCTTTAGTCTTCTTTATTATTTTGCAGCCAAACCATCCAAGCTATTATCTGGACGACCACACCGTGGACTCTCGTGGCCAACAGGGCCATCTGCTACGGTCCCCAGATGAAGTACAGTCTGGTGACATTAAGCAGTAAGCCAGGACATTTGTACCTCATGGGCAGCGGCCTCATTGAGGGGCTGGAGAAAACTCTGGGAGCGGAGATTAGTAAAGTGCTTGAGTTTGATGGTGAGTTACATAGTTATGTTTCTGTTTTTCTTATTGAGACTGAATTTAGTTATTCTTCAATATAAAGTGACTGCTCATCAATTTCATTTGCCAGTAGGCTTGAAGTACTAATTCTGAGATATTTTATGCATTACGTATTTAAAAAGGGTTTTATGAATAAACTAGCTTTTTTCCTGCGGCTTCAGACGATTTCCCATGCCATGGCTTCTTAGCGCAATTTGATTTTTTCTTATACATAGGGGTTTTCCCCCCTAGGTTGTCTGGAAGAGATCGTATCATAGCGATAGCACGCCCTAAATTCTGCAGTTTCTTTTGTGTATTTTCTTTTCTTTTTTCGTGTATAAAGTGTCTAAAGCCTGGTCCGTGAGCACGTAGAATTTTGTCCAATGACCCCAAGCTACCCATCCTTATCGGTCGTGCGTAATTATATTGCTGTCGCGACTGTGCGACGGGCGCCCGCAGTGAGTGTGCGAGCGCGACAGCAACAAACAGAAACAAACTATCTTTCTACTAATCTATCTATATTTCTTAGGACAAGAGCTCGCCGGCACCACGTACAGAAACAAACTGGTCAACGAAACGCTGCCGTTCCTCGAAGGCGGCCACGTGACCGAAGGCAAGGGTACCGGCCTAGTTCACACGGCGCCGGCGCACGGCCCTGAAGATTTCTTAGTCGCGCTGAAGAATAACATGACTGTGGTATGAAATTGTTTTTTTTACAGGTGAATAGGGGTGAAGACGGAAAAGAGGGCTATACAGGGTGGAAACGATAAGTGATCTCACTCGATTATTTCTAAACTATACAAGATATCCAAAAACTAGTTACTGATCCTGAAAGTGCTTCACGAGCTCTATCCAACGGTACCAATAATAGGTTACAAAATAAACTGGATCTATCTGAAAATTCAATGTTTCCAGCCTCCATACATTTAGTAAATCCACATAATATTAAAAACTATACAAGATATCGAAAAACTGGTTACTGATCCTGAAAGTGCTTCACGAGCTTTATCCAACGGTACCAATAATAAGTTATAAAATAAACTGAATCTATCCGAAAATTCAATGTTTCCAACTTCCATACAATTACTACTGCCACAGTCATGGCACTCATGTGACATGAGTCATGTTGATAATATTATAGCAAGTAAAGCTTAAAGCCAATGTTTTCCATGAATAATTTTAAATAAGAATGCAATTTACGAGTTAATTTTAAGTGTTTGTTATTTAAAATGAAAAAAATAACACTTCTAATATTGTGTGGCTAGCATAGTGGCATACATTTAGTATGGAGGCTGAAAACATTGAATTTTTTGATAGATCCAGTAATTCTGTAACCTATTACTGATATCGTTTGAAAGAGCTCGTGAAGCACTTTCAGGATCAGTAACCAGTTTTTCAATATCTTGTATAGTTTAGAAATAATCGAGTGAGATCACTTAACGTTTCCACCCTGTAGAGGGCAGGATTCAAGGGGCTAAGAGAGGAATATGGCAAAAAAACTCCAACTCCTCTGGCCATTGTGGAGATGGTGAAATCCTTCATTTGTCCTAAGGGGGCGTCCATTAATTACGTGAGACAATTTTGGCAGTTTTTCAACCCCCCCACCCCCCCTTGGTGAGATTTTGCTCGACCCCCTCCCCCTCCCCCTAATCTCACGTGAGATTTTTCAAAATTCGTAATTGCAACGTAAATAAGTTTATCTATGCTTCGATTAGTTAGTACTCGTACCTACCTACATACTCGTACATTAGATTCATTCATATACATTTAAACCTTTCTTAACGTAGTATCTTTCATAACGTATCACAATATCTTTTTGGGTTCGTTGTAGAATGTAAAATCTGTAAAATTTCTATTTTAATTGTACACTATTTCTTGCTGAAAAAATATTACGTGATATTTGTCGAGACCCCCCCCCCCCCTCTCCCCCACGTGAGATTTAGTGAGGTTTTTCTTGACCCCCTCCCCCTCCTAAACGTCTTACGTAATTAATGGACGCTCCCTGACTAACCCGATAGTTATGACGTCTTTATCTTACCGTTTAACAAATAGTGTCGCTTCAGTAAAAAAATGAGATGTTATCAAAAAAAACTTATGATGTTGGCTCTCAGTACCTACTTTCATATCTCAAAGTTCCTTTCACACTTTAGAACAGCCTTCATAATGTTACATATAAGTCAAGACAGCACAGTTTTAAAGTAACTTAGTACATTATACAAAACGTTGCCGTTCCTCGAAGGCGACACGAGTCTCGTTCACACGGCGCCTGCGTACGGCCCTGAAGACTTCTTATTCGCACTGAAGAATAACATGACTGTGGTATGAATTAAAGGACGTAGCGCATATCACCCGGAAAGGAATCGTAAAGCAGGGTACTCATCTAGCCGTGTAGCATGTAATGTATCAGATACTGTATCAAGTGAGTACATAGGCACGAGCCCGCAGCGAGCTGCTCGCGTGGTTCGCAGGGAGATCGCAGCGACCCGCCGAGTGGCGGTATAACTGCGAGCACAAAGGCGGCTCGCAGTAGGATCCAGGAACTCGCAGCCAGATACGCGATGACCGTGGACGAGCCGTACTCACTTGAAGGTTGGTTACGTTACATGCTACGTTACGTGCTACATGGTAGGTGAGTACCCTGCCTAAACGTATCAACTCGAGGTGGTCAGTATTCTTTGTATGTCTCCATACTGCAACACACTTATCCGAACCGTAACGTAAACGCCTCGCCTTGGGGTTGACAGCTCACAAAAGGCGATACGTTTTTAATCCCTTTCCGAGTTGATAAGGCTTCTATGACCTTTACTTTCCAAGGCATGCTAGCTCATTAACTTATGACCACCACTTATGAGCTGCGGGACACAATATGTGTAAAGCCCGGTCTCTGAGCACGTAGAATTTTGTCCAATGACCCCAAGCTACCCATCCTTATCGCTCGCGCGTAATTGTGTTGCTGTTGCGCTCGCACACTCCCTGCGATCGCACATCGCACAGTCGCGACAGCAATATAATTACGCGCGAGCGATAAGGATGGGTAGCTTGGGGTCAATGGACAAAATTGTACGTGCTCAGCGACCAGACTATAGAATGATGTATCATTCCTTTCAGAAATGTAATGTAGACGAAGCAGGTTGCTACACAAACCTGGATCCTGAACTGAACGGTCTCCCAGTCCTCACAGCAGGCCAGGATACCGTCATCCAACGCCTGGGCGACTCCATCATTCATCAAGGGACATACGTGCACTCCTATCCTCTGGATTGGCGGACGAAGAAGCCCGTCATCATCAGAGCTAGCCAGCAATGGTTTATTGATACTGCTGCGCTGAAGGAGAAGGCTTTGGTAAGTTTTGAACATTACTCTCTTTTGTGTTGCGCAGTCGGGTAAATCTGGATCCAACAAGTATTTTGCAGCTCTCTTATTAGTCATAGTCATAGTCATTTATTCCATAAACAATAACATTATCGTATTGGAAATATACAAAAAACATGAAAAATTTAAAAACATCAACCGATATAAAATCACAAATTATACAACACAGCATAAAACTTTAAGGACTTTAGTTCTTTTGATGCTACTTGGCCTAATGGTTTGCGTATCGGATTATTGTGCCAGCGGTTGCGGCTTCGATCCCAGTGGCCTAATTCACGAATTGAACTTGAAACTTGACGTTTAGAAGTCGACCTTTTGAAAGTTCTAAATCCGTATTCACAAGGGTCATTTCGATAGAACGATCACTCGATAGGATCGCAACTCAGCGATTTGTTGTCGTTGAAGTTTTGTTACGTGAATAAGGCTACTGTACAATACCTAAAATACAAACATTGTAGTGTGTTGGTTTTCTATTATAATATAATTTACAAAAACACGTAAGGTTCGTAACTATTTACTTTAAACAACACTAGCTTTCCGCCCGCGGCTTCGCGCGCGTGGACTACATTATCTACATATTTTACGGAACCCTATTTTATTCCAAAATAAAATATAGCCTATGTTACTCGTGGATAATGTAGCTTTCGAATGGTAAAAGAATTTTTAAAAACGGTCCAGTAGTTTTTGAGCCTATTCATTACAACCAAACAAACAAACAAAGTTTTCCTCTTTATAATATTAGTGTAGATAATATTAGTGTAGATTACAGAGTGAAGGTACGCACAAAAAAGGTACAAAAATTTGCATTGATTTTAACTGACTCACGAAATCTCAGAAACTTCAAGTGCTAGTCTCAAATTTTGCATGAGATCCTTTCAGAACGTAGGTGCTCACTAAGAACGGATTTTACGAAACTCCACCCTTGAGGGGATAAAACGGGATCCACGCGTACGAAGTCGCGGGCGGCCGCTAGTACAGAATAAAGATAGAGAAAGAAAATAAAATAAATATATTATTATTCATTTATAAAAACTTTTTTCTTTGCATTTGCACTTTTTCACTATGAGCAAGTCTGTACCTTTACAAAAACTAAAAACCAAAATAGTATTTCCTCTGACTCGTGAAGGATTTGAACCTCCGCCCTCCGATGGTCAAGTGAATTCTTATATCGGCGCTCTAACCTACTGAGCTAACGAGTCTTGTTCGATGCGGACGAAAACTGGCTTTGGTTTCGTAAATATGACGTCACGATGACGTCAGTTTGTGTTCCTGGCGCAGTGCGATGACTCCTCGCGTTATATGGGTCGTTTGGAATGTGGGCTTTAATGCGTGGCGATTAGACTGACTTTTGAATGTTATTGTGGGCGGTTTTTGTAGACAGGTGAGTCATGTGACCTTGCATTGTAGATAGTAATTTAATGACAGCTATTATCTTTTATTATCACAAAACAAAATAATCATGTTTGTTTATTTTCTGGCTTAAAGGTGTTTTTAATGTCGTGTGGATTTAATTACGACGCGAGATTGCCTCGCATGAAAGTGTCCTTTTCAACTTACCAAAGAGGCAATGAAATCACCAAATCTGTGAATGAGGGTTTTCGCGTATGAAAAATCCGCCAGATGGCAATACTTAGACGCGAGGTCCAAATGCTGCATGATTGGTTATTTTTGACATGACATTGACAGATATGTAAAAATCCACCAATCACGCAGCAGTCAGACCCCACATCCTCGTCCCGCCATCTAGCGGATCATTCATACGCGAAAACCCTCATTGAAACAGGATGAGCATTAGAATTTATAATTTAACCCAAAATCTCCAAAGCTTCGCCTTTTTACATACTGATGTTTTGTATCAAACATTTATAATTCGCTGTTACCTTGACTGGTTATTTTGAGCTTGCGATGCGGAGAGTTGATAAATACTCGTACTTATCGAAAAAGTATTTGGACGATACGTACTAACGCCCGTATTCACAAACGATGTTTGCTTAAGGCCGGGTAGCAGAGAAAATGGCGAAAATGAGGTTTTCATTTTTCATTTTTGAGGTACTAAACAGTAAAATTAAAGGCTAAGATTTTTATTGGGCATAGTTGAGGATATTTTCTAGGGCTATTAACGGATGGAAACACGATTTGATGAAGTTGACTCGATAGAATAAATTCCCAAAGTTACCTCTATTCGTTTTCTATTTATGGTTTTATTTTTAAAATAAGCGATTTGAGATTCTAAATCTTTTACTAAACTAAAGTTCAGAAATAACTCGAGGGCTTTTAACGGATGAAATTTTTATATTGCGTCTTATTTAGTTACTATGTTAAAAAATGTGGAAAAAATCGTCCATGACGGCTTGGACAATCTCAATCAGTCGCGCGGTGGCGCTTACGGAGGACGGACGCGTGTCAGTTTTTTGGTCGTGACAGTTCGCGATTTGTCAATATTTTTGACAATGATGACTTTGATGAGTCACAGTATAATAATATCAGTGTTACTGGAGAAAGCTTAAATTTTTGAGAATTTAAATTTATCAATTTTGTCTACCTATTGAAATTTAAATCGTTCGCATCCTTTTAAACGAAGAATCTACTCATGATACATAGTACATTCCTCAAATATGAGACAAAACCAATGAGTTAAAATTACATTTTAATAGTACCTACATACAATCGTCTTACACTCTTTAGAAGAGCACACTGACACAAATAAATAATAAAAAATACTGTCTAAGGTCTGTAGCTAAAGGTCTAAGCTGTAAGATAGAAGAATCTTCTAGCCAAAAAGATGGCAGATGCAGCATATGTCAACGGATTTAAAACTGGAGTTCATATGGCTGCTTTGGATTCGGTGGAAAGGCGTGCCAGAAGACTTATCGACAGCCCTACCCTTGTTGAAGCGGCGCTCCAGGAACTTGACCATCGCCGTAAGGTAGCATCCCTATCGGTTTTCTACAGGCTACACTTCGGAGAATGTGCGAAAGAATTACACGAATTAATTCCACCAGCCCCCTTCCATCATCGGGGAACCAGACGCAGGTTAGCGTACCATCCCTATATTGATGACATTCCACCAGCTCGCACTAAGCGTTTCGATGACTCTTTTATAATGCGAACAGCTAGGGACTGGAATTCGTTGCCTGCTGCTGTCTTTCCCGAAAACTATAATCCGGGCCTCTTCAAGGCGAGAGTGAATAAGCACTTACAGGGCAGATATGTACCATCCTAGACTGCATCCCACTTAACATCAGGTGCGATTGTGGTCAAATACCTGCCTGGTTATGCATAAAAAAAAATTTAAAAAAAAATATGACTCCTAGAGCGTCCCTTCCTCCACCATGCGTAAGAATTTTCACAAAAATACTGTCTAAGGTCTGTAGCTAAAGGTCTAAGCTGCAAGATAGAAGAATCTTCTAGCCAAAAAGATGGCAGTTGCAGCAGATGTCAACGGATTTAAAACTGGAGTTCATGTGACTCCTTGTAGACTTGAGTGTCTAGAGCGTCCCTTTCTCCACCATGCGTAAGAATTTTCACAAAAATACTGTCTAAGGTCTGTAGCTAAAGGTCTACGCTGCAAGATGGAAGAATCTTCTAACCAAAAAGATGGCAGATGCAGCAGATGTCAACGGATTTAAAACTGGAGTTGATGTGACTCCTTGTAAACTTGAGTGTCTAGAGCGTCCCTTCCTCCACCATGCGTAAGAATTTTCACAAAAATACTGTCTAAGGTCTGTAGCTAAAGGTCTAAGCCGTAAGATAGAAGAATCTTATAGCCAAAAACATGGCAGATGCAGCAGATGTCAACGGATTTAAAACTTGGAGTTCATGTGACTCCTTCTAGACTTGAGTCTCTAGAGTCTAGAGCGTCCCTTCCTCCACCATGCGTAAAAGTTTTCCAAAAATACTGTCTGAGGTCTGTAAGAAAAGTCTAAACTGCAAGATAGAAGAATCTTTTAGCCAAAAACATGGCAGATGCAGCATATATTAACGGATTTAAGACTGGACTGGCACCACTTTGCAATGTCATCCTCTCATTGTTATCTGTAATGTAAATTATTTTTAAAATGTATTTAAAAAATAAAATGTTCGTTTTATTATTTCAATAATCTGACCTCTCAACTCAACTAGACTACACAAACACCTTTGTTCGCAACTGTACTGACGAAACCTCGATATTATACTGTTCATTTAAGATGGCAAGCTTTTTGCTGCGGTAATGCACTCCAGGTGTGATGCTTATTGTTCATAGTGATTTTCGATACAGAGCCCCGTACATACGTTATACATAAATTATGGAAAGAAAACACCCAGACCAATACAAACAAATATGTATGCAATTTTAGTATATTTTTATTTATTAATAAACAAAAAGACTGAACAAAATTGATGCGTGTACTGATTAATGTAATTAACCACATGCAAAGCTTTGTGAATTGCAACAACTACACTCAGCGGCACGGAATTTGGCCCAAGCCTAAACACCCAGATATGAGGCCAAATAGGTGTTGTATACCTAAGTTTCGTGTGACATGTTAACAGAACATTTGTTTTTGTTAATTCAAGAGGCTAGATTAATAAAAATATGCGTCTGTTTAACTTTTTTGACTCTAGAAACGCATTTCGTTGTTGGAGCGTAAAGAGTACAGGTAAGTTTAAATTCGATATTAAATGTTGTAAGGGTTTGGCGTTTTATTTTTTGTTTTTAAATTAATCTTAGGGTTATTCTCGTTTCCATAATTTGAGAATAATGTCCATTACTTCAGCTCAAGTTGCTCAAATAGTGCTGCTTAGAAGTCAAGGGCGTATGCAGCGGGAGATGGCTGAAACTTTCAATTTATGGCGTACAAACTTAAGATACACGTTTAAAAGGCATGGCCATACCGCCTTTTACACAAGAAGACCAAGAAGTGGGGAATTAAGGTGTAAATCAGCGCGCGATGACCCGATTATCGTGCTTGCAATATCAAGAAATCGGGTTCTCACTACGTTTGAGATACGCCAGCGTTTACAAACAACAAGCCTAGTGAATGTCAGTGAGTACACAATAAGAAGAAGGATGGAGGATCATAACCTGCATACTCGAACACCTGCTCGAGGACCAGAACTTCTCCGATACCTTCGCGAAGTGCGACTTACGTTGTCTAGAGAACATGCAAATTGTACGTTAGACTAATGGAGTAAACTCTTTATGAAAACTGTCTGTTTGCGTAGAAACTCTTCTCCGCACCTTCTCTATACACATTCACGGCCGTCTGGAGCTCTTAAGGTGACTCTGCAATCATCGATCCATAGAACTTTACTCCATTAGCCTTGCGCCCAATTTGCATGTTCTCTAGAAAACGTAAGTCGCACTTCGCGGAGGTATCGGAGAAGTTCTGGTCCTCGAGCTGGTCTTCGAGTATGCAGGTTATGATCCTCCATCCTTCTTCTTATTGTGTGCTCACTAACATTCACTGGGCTTGCTGTTTGTAAACGCTGGCGTATCTCAAATGTAGTGAGAACCCGATTTCTTGATATTGCAAGCACGATTATCGGGTCATCGCGAGCTGATTTACTCCTTAATTCCCCACTTCTTGGTCTTCTTGTGTAAAAGGCGGTCAGGTCATGCCTTTTTAACGTGTATCTTAAGTTTGTATGCTATAAATTGAAAGTTTCAGACATCTCCCGCTGCATACACCCTTGACTTCTAAGCAACACTATTTGAGCAACTTGAGCTGAAGACGTAATTGAGCTGAACATTATTCTCAAATTATGGAAACGAGAATAACCCTAAGATTAATTTAAAACAAAAAACAAAACCCCAAACCCTTACAACATTTAATATCGAATTTAAACTTACCCGTACTCTTTACGCTCCAACAACGAAATGCGTTTCTAGAGTCAATAAAGTTAAACAGACGCATTTTTTTATTAATCTAGCCTCTTAAATTAACAAAAACAAATGTTCTGTTAACATGTCACACGAAACTTAGGTATACGACACCTATTTGGCCTCATATCTGGTTGTTTAGGCTTGGGCCAAATTCCGTGCCGCTGAGTGTATAATTTATTATCCAAGCTCTAAATAATCGCTACTACGAGTAACTGATCATAAAATGTTTTTCCAATCGCTCAAGCTCCCGAGGATCTACCGATAGGTCGGGTGACGTAATCTTGAAATTCTTTTAGCCGGCGCGGAACTTCCGGAAGGTCGGGTGACGCCACGCCTCTTTGAACCGTGTTTACTTTGGCAGTTATATTCTATAATATTTATTCGATTCTAAAATATATTCCCAAAAATTTTGAAAGTTGTTTTAATTTGTATCACTTGGATATGATTTGTATTAGAAAGTGCTGTGAGTGTGACGCTTGAACGGAAGGAAGTCAACCTAACCTAACCAACTGCGTATTTCTAAACTGCGTATTTCTATACTGTGTAGCCGCGAGAGCTCTTTGGCGCGCTGTCTTCGGCGAAGTATTGCGCGCGCAGATTTTGACAGCGCGAAATACCTACTTTAGCAGAAATACCAAGCCTTAAGTGAAGCAGCAAATCGAACGCACAGCGTTGAATAGAGCTCTGTAATTAGTTCGTGTATCACCCTGTGCGTCCACGCGCACTGTGAGACCTCATAGTAATGTTTGTGAATACGGGCGTAAAATTCACATGTTATTTATAATACGCATAGCTGCACTTATAGGTAAGTGTAGGTGGCGTGTACACTTACTACAAGCTAACATAGTCCTAATGTCCCTCCCATCCCAGGCCGCTCTAGATAAGGTGGAGATCCTCCAGCCCAGCCTCTTTTGCACTCAGCAGCTGGACTAATGATGATTTCGTGATTCTTTCAAGCTATTATAATATTCTAGGAGGGTTTTGCCCTAATCGCCACGCTTGGCAGGCGGGTTGGCGATCGCAGTTTTTTGCTTGGTTTCGCACGCAGACGCTGCTGCCCGTCCGGTGCTACAGGAGTTTGTCGCCTCTTACGACACGCCTCCTGTTGGCGGTGGGGAAAAGTATTCTTTTACGGCCGTCCCCACACGGCACGGGGCACATAGCTCGTAGAGACGATGGCCGTTGGGGCAGGAAAGTTCTCGAGTGGCGACCACGGGCTGGAAGACGTAGCGTGGGCAGGCCTCCTACTAGGTGGACCGACGATCTGGTAAAGGTCGCGGGAAGAGCCTGGATGCGGGCAGCGCAGGACCGTTCATTGTGGAAAACCTTGGGGGAGGCCTTTGTCCAGCAGTGGACGTCATTTGGCTGAAACGAACGATTATAATATTATTGGCAGGTAGCTAATAGCTCATAAGATAGTCCTCCTTAATTGATTTTTATTATCGATGGTGCAAATCTTCTCATAAAGGTTATAGATGAACTACACTGAAATGTCCCACCGACGACATTGACAGAAGGGCGCCACCATCTTCGTGCAACTATAAGGTTTCCACCGTGGCAAAAGTCGGAACTAGCGATCCGCTATTGACGGTGGCCCCTCTGTCAGTGTCAAATAAAGGACAGTTCAGTGTAGTTCATCTATACTAAACCTTTGTTTGTCATCTGTCATCTGCTTTGCACCGGAGGGAAGTCGAACCTTAACTTCGAACTCTTCCTATGTTCTTCTGATTAATTTCGTTGCGGGTCCAATGACAGTTTAATTTTCCCCCGGGACAAACTTGTCCTCCATTGGTTGGGTTTTTATTGGCGGTCAAGCTGTAGATCCTGGCTACACAGGAGTTGCAACGGTGAGAACGAGAGGTGGGAAACTGGGAATAGTCCCGAAGCTAATATAGTGCTTATGTCCCTCACAGGCCGCTCTAGACAAGGTGAAGATCCTTCCACCGTCCTCGAGTGACCAGTCTCGCCAGGGGTTCCGCGCTCAGCTCGAGTCTGTACAGTACAACCTGTTGATTGAATGGTTGTTGCAAGCTAATTTAGACCTTATGTCCCTCCCAGGCCGCTCTAAACAAGGTGAAGATCCTTCCACCGTCCTCCAGTGACCAGTCTCGCCAGGGGTTCCGTGCTCAGCTCGAGTCTGTACAGTACAACCTGTTGATTGAATGGTTGTTGCAAGCTAATTTAGACCTTATGTCCCTCCCAGGCCGCTCTAGACAAGGTGAAGATCCTTCCACCGTCCTCGAGTGACCAGTCTCGCCAGGGGTTCCGCGCTCAGCTGGAGAAAAGGCCATACTGGTGCATATCCAGGCAGCGGGCGTGGGGCGTGCCGATACCAGCCGTGTATGGAAGGGACAAAGTCATAGTTGATGAGTGAGTATACTTAACAGTGTCTTTTTAATGTCATCTGTAGGCCTATGATGCGCGCCATATGAAACTTTTATCGAGGCATTTATCAATTTTGCTGGATAAACCCATTATTTATTTTATTTGTCAACTGAAATCATAGATAAATGTTATCGTGGCGTGCACCCTAGCTCGGCTGGTATAGATCGTTTCATCCACGAAGACGCGCCCCACCATTCTTCCGCTAATGTTTGAGTGTTATCGGTACACGCTAAATATCCATGAGTGCACACACACTACAATAATGACGCTCGGATTGCTCGGATCAAACTCCCCGCACCCCGCGCTTCCCTCGAACAAAAATTAATGGGGCGCGTCTTTGAGTATGACACGATCTATAGTAGATCGTTTATAGTTATGAGAAGCTATAATCGGGTGAGAATCTATTACTCGTAATTGATATTTCAGAGCTAGCCTCATTTGTTTTTTTGAGAGTAGGTATATGTATATTTATGATGATTAATTAGTCGCTCCTTACGACATCCACTATGAGTGGGCGTGGTGGTCCTATTCTACTCTGCCGAAATTACTTATTTATTTATTTAGAAACTCAACAGCTGTTTTACAATTTTCGTGTTAGTTTGAAGAGCCACCAATATGCCATGTAATGCGAACAGCTAGGGACTGGATTTCTCTGCCTGCTTCCGTCTATCCTGAACACTATAATTCGGCACTACTAATAGGCACTAAAGCCTGGTCCGTGAACACGTAATTAGGATATTGCTGTCGCGACTGTGCGACGCGCGCCCGCAGTGAGTGTGCGAGCGCGACAGCAACATAATTACGCGCGAGCGATAAGGATGGGTAGCTTGGGGTCATTGGACAAAATTCTACGTGCTCACGGACCAGGCTTTAGACATGCTCTGCATAAAAACAATATGAATAGATTGGCATGTCTTAATTTGTCTGAAAGCAGATAAAAGTATCATAAAATCTAATAAAAATCCTACATTTCCAGGCGCATCATAGACAAGTTATGTGCTCTCATGGACGAGAGAGGTCGGAACGTGTGGTGGACTTGCGACGTGCGCGAGTTGGTGCCTGATGATGTACTGGAGAAGCATCAGTTGAGGCCTGAAGACCTCACCAAGGGACAGGTGAGTAAGGTTTTAGTGTTGGGTGTTTTTTTATCCACAACGAGGAAGCTCTTGGCCTGTATCTCACCTGATGGTAAGTGATGATCAGGCCGAAGGTGGAAGCGAGCTTCACCCGGAATCCTCAACCACGGAGGAACTGGCTATCTTACCTCTAACTGCCGGAACACAACAATGCTGTTAACATTGTTGTTATGGCGACAGACTTAGGTAAGATGGTGGTAGCTAGCCAGGCGGACTTAGAACCAGCCCTACCACCAACTAAACGGAACAGAAAAATCTGCCCCCACTGGGAATCGGACCCGGGACCTCTGTGTTTGAAGCAGGTGGTCTTACCACTAGACCACAGAGGCGGTGTAGCATCGAATCGAAGCTACTGAACTAATGAACAAATATTTAGGATTTTTGTATGAAAAACAGTAACGTACTGGCCATGAATCTGTTCCTGTAAAAAACATACAGATCTATTGAGAACCACTACTTTTTATGTCGGGTAATAAACAAAGTGCATTCGTAATTTCATGATCGCTTACGAAGTGATTACGTTCAAATAAAAACACGAAATTGAATTACGAATAGTACTCGGTAACGAATGTAAAGAAATTTGATTTGATTTGATTTGATGACGGTTCGCATTTGTGCTTTTTTAAATATTTTTAAGGGGATAATCTATTTATTGTTTTTGTGGGGTAAAAAAGCTATTAAAACATGAACAATTTCATAATTATAATGAAGGGGTGAGTGGACAAAGGTGTTATCTGACAAAATTGAAGAATCGACTTTTTTGCATGAACATAGGTTTAAGTGATGATAAAATCGACTAATGAGCTCAAAACACGCAATTTTGTTACGTGTCAAACCTTAACAAAGGTGTGATCTGAAAAGCATTCATACATTTCAGGATTCAAATGTGGTATGAGCAGATTAACATTTTCAAACGCTCATAACTCATTTTGTGTTTCTCATACTGTGTTTTTAGCAAATAAACGTTTTGAATTTGAATTTGTTAGTTAAGGCCTTTGTCCACTCACCCCTTCTATTATGTCATAGTTGATGTATTTTCTTTCTTCAGGACATCATGGACATCTGGTTCGATTCCGGCATATCCTGGAGTGCCCTCAACGGCGTAAAGGCCCAGCTATATTGCGAGGGCTACGACCAGCTCACTGGCTGGTTCCAAGCCGCCCTGCTGACTTCCCTGGCCCTTACTGGCGAGGCTCCTTACAAGTTAGTTTCAACCTTATTGCTATAGCTGTAAGATGCACAATAACTAAAAGACTCACCGGGTGATTATGAGTTTCTTTGCTGACTTAGCCCTTACCGGAGAGGCTCCTTACAAGTGAGTTTCAACCATATTGCTATATCTGTAAGATGCACAATAACTTAATGCTAGAACAGACGGTGAAACGCAACTGCAACGAAACTGCAACTGCTAGTTACTTTTGAGTTGCATCTAAGTTTCTGCCATAGCGTCCGTTGAGAGACCACACATGACACGACCAGTTTGAAACTTTCAGTTTCAGTTTCATTCATAAGAATCATCAGAAAGCTGCAGTTTCGTTGCAGTTGCGTTTCACCGTCTGTTCTAGGCCTAAAGGACACACCGGTTGATTCTGAGTTTCCTTGCTTCCTTGGCCCTTACCGGCGAGGCTCCTTACAAGTGAGTTTCAAACTTATTGCTATAGCTGTAAGATGCACAATAACTTAATGCCAGAACAGACGGTGAAACGCAACTACAACGAAACTGCAACTGCTAGTTACTTTTGAGTTGCATCTAAGTTTCTGCCATAGCGTCCGTTGAGAGACCACACATGACGCGACCAGTTTGAAAGTTTCAGTTTCATTCATAAGAATCATCAGAGAGTTGCAGTTTCGTTGCAGTTGCATTTCACCGTCTGTTCTGGGCCTAAAGGACACACCGGGTGATTATGAGTTTCCTTGCTGACTTGGCACTTACTAGAGAGGCTCTTTACAAGTGAGTTTCAACCATATTGCTATAGCTGTAAGATGCACAATAACTAAAGGACTTACCAGGTGATTCCGAGATTCCTTGCTGACTTGGCACTTACTAGAGATCCTCCTGACAAGTAAGTTTCAACCTTATTGCTACAGCCGTAAGATGCACAATAACTAAAGGACTCACCGGGTGATTATGAGTTTCCTTGCTGACTTGGCACTTACTAGAGATCCTCCTGACAAGTAAGTTTCAACCTTATTGCTATAGCTGTAAGATGCACAATAACTTAATGCCAGAACAGACGGTGAAACGCAACTGCAACGAAACTGCACCTGCTAGTTACTTTTGAGTTGCATCTAAGTTTCTGCCATAGCGTCCGTTGAGAGACCACACATGACACGACCAGTTTGAAACTTTCAGTTTCAGTTTCATTCATAAGAATCATCAGAAAGCTGCAGTTTCGTTGCAGTTGCGTTTCATCGTCTGTTCTGGGCCTAAAGGACACACCGGGTGATTATGAGTTTCCTTGCTGACTTGGCACTTACTAGAGAGGCGCCTTACAAGTGAGTTTCAATCTTATTGCGACAGTTATAAGGTTCATAGTGATCTCTAAGGTGTGAAGGCCCAGCTATACTGCGAGGGCTACGACCAGCTCACCGGCTGGTTCCAAGCCGCCCTGCTGACTTCCTTGGCCCTAACCGGCGAGGCTCCTTACAAGTGAGTTTAAACTTTATTACTACAGCTGTAAGATTCATATTGTGACTTATAATAAGCTCGCTTGGTGATTCAAGCGTCTTTCTTTTCGGACGTAGCACATATCGGATTGGCGCCTGACAAGTAAGTTTCAACCTTATTACTACAGCTGTAAGGTTCATAGTGCCCTCAACGGCGTAAAGGCCCAGCTATACTGCGAGGGCTACGACCAGCTCACTGGCTGGTTCCAAGCTGCCCTGCTGACTTCCTTGGCCCTTACTGGCGAGGCGCCTTACAAGTGAGTTTCAACCTTATTGCTATAGCTGTAAGGTTCAATTTTAGTCTCTCTGGCTCTTACCGAAGAGGTTCTTACAAGTAACTTTGAACATAATTTCAACAGGTATAAGGTTCATAATGCAATAAACTAATGAGCTTCTCACCTAACACTACAATTACTCACATATTGGCGAGGCTCCTTACAAGTTTCAACCTTATTCCGACAACTGTAAGAATAATATTTTGATAGACAGATAAATTCACAGGCTGTTTCCAAATGTCCTTGTTGAAATGGCACTTACAAGCGAGGCTCCATATAAGTATAAGTTTTGGCCTTATTACAATAGATATAAGATTCAAGACAATCACCTCTAGGTTGTGAATTCACTGACTGTCCCTAATTGCTTACTAAAAAGGTTCTTTCCATAGAAGTTTCAACCTTATTACGACAGCTGTAAGATTCATAATGTAATCGACTGATTTTTAACCAACTTCAAAAAAGTAGGTTCTCAATTGCATTTTATTTCTAGGTCAATATTCGTCCACGGTTTCGTAGTTGACGACAAAAAGCGCAAGATGTCGAAGTCAATTGGAAATATAATCGAACCCGCGACTATCATCCATGGAGGGAAGGATAAGAACCACCAGCCGGCCTATGGAGTCGATGTCTTGAGGTAAGTAAACACTATTTCAAGGGTAAAAGGGGTAAAACAGACTGGTGAAGATCGCGGGAGGTGCCTGGATGCGGGCGGCGCAAGACCGGTCTTTGTGGAAATCCTTGGGGGAGGCCTTTGTCCAGCAGCGGACGGCATTTGACTGATGCCCGTTTTCACCATCAATCCCTAATTACTAAGTGACCCCTTTGAAAACGAATTTCCTGCTTTTTTTACCTTAGGGGTCACTTAAAAATTAGGGATTGATGGTGAAAACGGGTGTGAAACTAACGAAAAAATGTACTAGCATCATAAAATCTTAAAAATCAGTGAAATCGAGAGTTAAATCCGACTGGGTTGGACCGAAAGAGAGAGAGAGAGAGAGAGAAACCCGACTGCTAAATAGTGGTTATTTTTATTTATTTACAAAGCTGATTATTACTGTGTTTTTCTTATTTTCCCTTTAGGTGGTGGGTAGCCAGTCACTCGACACAGCACTCCCAGATTGTTATCAGCAAGAAACTCTTAAACGACTGCCAGACAGAAGTCATCAGGCTGCGGAACATCATCAAATACCTTCTCGGTGTCGTCACGGACTTGGACAAAGACCATTTTAGCCAACAACCAAAATTAAACTACTTCGATCAGTATATGGTTCGCGAAACTCATGAATTTTTAAAACAAGTTAACGAACATTACAATAATTTTAGATACAATTCTGTAGCTCAAAGTATACTGTATTTTATTAGTAACAAAGTGTCTGGGCTATATTGCCATTGTATTAAAGATAGGCTGTACTGTTCAAGCAAAGAATCCAATGAGCGTATTTCAGTACAGTTAGTCGTTCACACAATATTGACGTCTATATCCAAAGCGCTAGGACCGATTATGCCGCATCTGATCGAAGAAGCATGGCAATACCATCCGCTGTATAAAAATCCATTCTATTTCACAAAAGATATCCCAATGTTGCCAGCCACAAATATTGATACGTCGATAATGGATACGATTTTGGATATAAAAAAAGATATTTGTGTGATCACAAAAAATGAGAATTTAAAGAAGTTTAATGCGACCATAAAATTAGATTCAAACTTATTTGATAAGTTAAAAGAACTAAATGTGTCAGATGGCTCAAATGACAGTGTGCTGAGCGAAATATTGGAGCTGTCAAAAGTTAATTTGGAGGTTATAAATGGCGGGAAAAATTGGCTAATAGAAATAGAGGAAAGTAATGCGAACCAGTGCTTGAGATGTAGGAAATATAACGTGTATGACAATAGTGATAAGTGTGTAAGATGTGATAATGTTTTGAGTTCATTATAAGTATTATAAGAGTTGAAAGACGTCTGAATATTTAAAAAGCTGTAGAGTATAATAACTTCAAATAACGTAAACAAAATGCATTTTACAGTTGTAATTCTAATTTGTAGTAAAAAAAACGAACTGACTGTACTTATTACAGAACGCATCATAAAATATTATAATAACGTATGCATCCCCACTTCCCACCGACATTAGTACCATTTGAAAGCCTAGTACTAAATTCCTTTCATTAAAGGAAAGGCTTTTACCCCAAAAATGTGTCTTTAGAAGGATCCAGAGTCACTTCTTCAAAAAATAGGTAGTTACGCTTGGGCCAACTTTTATGGCTATAAAACTGTTAAATTGGGATTAATTGCTATCCATCTGTTAAAAAGGACACGTAAGATCATTATTTGGTTTTATAACCACAAAAATTGGTCTACTTGGTCCCATTGGTGAGCCCCAAGTGAGGCCTTTTTTCAAGTCACATTTATGGTACCTTTTAATTGTTTATAAAAAAAATTCATGTGTTTTTCTTTAAGTTTATTTAATGGGCTTTCAAATAACACCAATATTGTTGGGGCACCATGATTGTGTCAGAAGAAAATCTTTAAAGTTCGCGTCGCGGAAGGTGCGATTTATTTGATGTCGAGTGTATTTAGTGCCATCACAAGACAGAATACCACAAGGCAGAATAAATGACTGACATTGAATAAAGTTTTGAGCTGCCTTCTGTAATACGGGCCTTAGCTAAGGGGCCATCCATAAAGTACGTCACACGAATTTCATGATTTTTTGACCCCCCCTCCGTCCTTGTCACAGGTGGTCACATTTCTGAGACCCCCCCCTCCCTAGTGTGACGTAACATGTTTTGCAATTTCACATCGAAAAATTATTAAATTAACAGCAGTTCCGAAATTAGTTTTATTTCCATTTAAATAAAGTATTTTTTTTTTTATGAAATCAACATTACATCAAATATTTGAAACAATTGAAATGTGATGTCACGAAACTTAGGACCCCTCCCACCCCTTGTCACACCATGTCACACTTTGTCAACCCCCTCCCCCCCTCTTTAAATGTGTGATCATTATTTATTAAAATAAAGAAATCAGTTTGTGATGCTCTATTATAGAATGGAATTTATATGCCTAATTTTTATTTATTTATTTACTAGCTTTCCACCCTCGGCTTCGCCCGCGTGAAATTTTGTCTGTCACAGAAAACGGCGTCCCTGTTTCAAAAATCGGGATAAAACTATCCTATGTCCTTTCCCGCGACTCAAACTATATCTATGCCAAATTTCATCAAAATCGGTTCAGTGGTTTAGGCGTGAAAGAGAGACAGACTTACTTTCGCATTTATAATATTAGTATAGATGGATAGACAACAGCCCAATATCAGTTTAGGTTACTATGTTTTTGTAAGTTTTTGTAGGCCAATTATGACTATCCAAGAATTTTGTTTTGACTTCTAAAGTTTGTGTTCGTGTATGTTGTTGATAATACTGGTTTATATTTATCATAGATTTATTGTTATTTAAATATTAGTAACGACAACGAGTAATAAAAACATAACGTTTATAATTTGTGTTTTATTATTATTATGCTCCTTGCGTTTGTTATAATAGCTTTATTTATCCCTTATTTTCCTGTGTACCCTTGGCTGTTCCCTTGATGGTACAGTGGAAAATAAATTTTAACCGCTGTACCCTATAAAGGTACACTACAAACAACTTTATAAGGGAAACGTTTAAAAAAATACCAAAAGGTTACTTTGACTCGTGAAGGATTTGAACCTCCGCCCTCCGATGGTCAAGTGAAAGCTTATATCGGCGCTCTAACCTACTGAGCTAACGAGTCTTGCTCGACGCGGACCAAAACTGGCTTAGCGTCCAGAAATATGACGTCACACACCAGTTGATTCATTCACGAAATGAGCAAGCTTACGAATCGACGAAGATAGAACGAAAAATGAACTTTAAGGACTTGGCATAAGTATTACTGTGGAGTAACCACTCGTTTTACTATCGAAAAAACTTTCATCGCTCATGTACAGACTACAGCATCATCAAAATAAATTCGGGCACCTTATGCAGTTGCAATAAAGGCTATTTTATATCGAAAATGTATTTTATAGTCCAATGTCCTGGCGTTTGTACCATACAGTCACCGGTCATTGTGGAACTCCTTGGGGGAGGCCTTTGTCCAGTAAGTAGTGGACGTCATTTGGCTGAAACGAACGACACACAGTTTCGTAATAATTAATATAATGACGTCCCGATGCTGTCCGGACGACCGGATCACGCTAATGCAAATCCGGACGGCCCGGACACGAGATTCGTTAGCAATCAGTGGCATTATGATGTGCATTAATCCCCCTATGAACCGTGGTCCCACCGCTATAACCCACTGGTGGGTTCATCTATCAGTAGCTAATATATCTTTTGAGTTGCGTATCTTAGTTTTAGATGTAGATAGATTATTTTGAAAAAGAGCAGCCTCTTATTCAAATAAGTAGTTGACTGAGTTTCTTCCGCAGCTTCTTTTCAGCACCACCTCATATTTTAAAGACTACTTAGTCTTTATGCCCGTTTTCACCATCAATTCCTAATTTGTAAGTGACCCCTATATGGTAATAAATAACAGGAATTTTGTGTCATTTAAAAATTAGGGATTGGTGGTGAAAACGGGCATGTAAAGAATAAAGACAGCATTCGGAATAAAAATTCGTCTTGCTTCTCTCGCTCGCAATAAGTTGATGACATTTAATCCTGGTTAGCACTATCTTAATTTAACTTTAACAAATGTCAAAAGTTTATGAAACTTCTTACAAAACATCGGATAAGTAAGTTACGGTTAAAGGTGAGGTGGTGCAACTCAGCCTTAGTGCCTTTTGGTCAGCGCAGACCGCCAACTTTTAGTTGGTCGATAGTTGGGCCCGATTCTAATTTCTATGAAGAATTGGCCGATACCAAATCGGTGTAATGTGCGAACTTTCATCATGCCCATACTGCCCATACTGATTAACAGCACGACCCAACTATCGGCCGACTAAAAGTCGGTGGTCTGCGCCTAGGCTAATAGTCAGAAGTCTTCAATCCAAATATAGGTAACATCCAAGCCAAGTTATTTAATATTCAAAACATCGGACTGGTGCAGCCTGCGCTACCCGCATTATTATCGTGGTCAATACAACGCTATAACTGGCTAGCCACGACGAAGCTTGTGAATTAGGGATTCACCTGCCGCAATCTGCTTCTAACTGGTTTAGGGTGGTCGAAGTTTTGTTGAGATCATTTTAAAAATTATTTTCTTAAGAATTAGCTTCTTTTCCGGGTGGACGGGTCTTCTTTCACAGTAAACGAGTTTCTTGATACGTAATAAGGCACAATGATTTATGCTGTAACAACGATAGTAAATTAGGTAGGTACATAGTTGTATTTTATGTACTAATAGAATTTCATTAGTAAAATTAAACTACGAGTAAGTTAACCGCTTGAGTCCCAGACGGCATTAATAATGCCATAACAATGATTATCTATTGTGTCTAGATTCGCGGGCCTTGAAGGATTAATACAGTGTCGAGTTTAAATTACTTACATTTCTTGAGTTAACGAGATAAAATAATGATGTATTTGTAGGTAGGTGTATTAAACATCACCTATCTTGTCTATATCACAAATCGACATCCATAAAATTAAGATTGGCGTTGCGACATTACGGTGCGATGCGGTAGCGGCGCCCGCTGCGGTTTCGACAAATAATTTAATAATTTTTCAAGTAATACCAACCCTAGCAACGGTCAGTCAGTCGGCAGATATGTCATCAGCCGGTATCGTACTACCCGCATGCTCGAGGCGAGCATTGAACGTCACCCAATCGTACGCCTATTGAGATGTGCCTGCAAACTGCCAATGAGAACGAGGCTCTTTCAGCCTCGTACGTGCCATAGGTAGGTACCCATATACGGGGTGTCCAAGAATTCGGAATGGCGGCAGCTGCCATTATTTATTATAAATAATCGTCATCATTTCAGCCAATGGCAAATAGTCCACGTTTCTGAACGTTAGCCTCTTTTTAACGTTAGTTCAGTAAAAATAAAAAAATAAAGAAAATATTAACAGAAATTGGTACAAAAAGTTCCGAATTCGATGCTACAGAACCCTCCCGTTTTATTTTTCATCCAGCTATTGCTAGATAAAGACGGACTACGCGACGTCGACGTAGTGTGGGCAGGTCTCCCACTAGATGGGCCGACGATTTGCTAAAAAGTCGCGAGAAATAACTGGATGCGGGCAGCGCAGGACCGGTCGTTGTAGAAATCCCTGGGGGAGGCCTTTGTCCAGCAGTGGACGTCATTTGGCTGAAACGAATGAACGAAAAAAGCTATTTCCTGGTCCAAGGTGGGTTAACCAAGCTATATTAGTCGAGAAATAGTCTCCATTTGAGAACTCGTTGAGAAAACTGTCCTCCGTCTTTCTTCAGTTGGAGGCATCATTAGGCTCTTAACAAAAATTACTGCTCGTATAATTATAGCCTAAAATAATTATAGACTGTGTCGTATAAATGAAAAAAAAAACAGTTAAAGCAGTCCTTACCTGTAGAATCAGTTCACATTGCATTTCCTACAAATTAAGTAAGTAACCTAGGTAACACTACTCAAGTAAACAGACCATTATTGTCTCAAGGCTGACCTACATACGTCTATTATTGCAGACAGTGATTGAGGCATAAAATCAATATTGCAGTCGGGTCAATACGAAATGTCAACATCATTAGCCGATGTATTGTTTGCGAAATGAATGCGATTCTCCTAAGGGATGAAATGTGGGGTGACAGTGAAATTGTAGATTTCAGGACAGTTGTAGTCCTGAAAAATATATATAAAAGTTTTTCTACAGTACAAAGACATCTTGTAGCTTTTAATGTTCAGTTATTTTCTTGAAATTTCATCATTAAACAGCAATTTAGGTACTTATATAAGAATGTAAAGGAAATTACGCACAATTTTAGTTGCAATTTAATGCCGAACGTTATCAGATTTTAGTCTTAATTAGGTAGGGATTAAAATACATACATTTTCTTTAAATTCCTCCATTTAGTTACCTATAGCTCAAAAACGGCTCATTTTTTGTATCATCTCCACCTCCACCCTGTATTGACTAACTATTGAAATATGGAAAAAAATTTAAGGAAAACAAACTGTAAAGAAAAAATTAGGCATACGTGGTCTCTGTTAATGGAAAACAATTTCTTTTTTATCCACAACGAGGAAGCTCTTGGCCTGTATCTCACCTGATGGTAAGTGATAGATGATCAGGCCGAAGGTGGAAGCCAATTTTCAAGTAAGCTACAATAGTCGAGGGCAGAGGTGGGTGACCTCTTTGGCAACTTTTTTTTTTCTCTTTTCCTTTCGTTGTTTTTTGTAACTACTTTTTTTTATTAGTTGTCTAATAAATAATTTTTCTTTCATTCTTTCTTTCAGAGGTTGTTTGAAAGCTGGTCACCTGACCGGATTACAGACGACAGACGGTTTATCTTTTATTTTTTAGCTGTGCACTTTTTTCTGAATGTATTTGCAGACAGCATTCTTCAAATTGCGTTGTTTACCATACAAGATAAATAGTAATTAATACTTAGTTAAATAATAAAGAAGCTTAATTGTTTGAATCTAAATATAATGACGCTATAAATACCTATTACAAACTACCTACTATTCATAATAATGTTTATAGTAATCAAGCAAAAGACCCTATTAGTCTTGTCTAACAAAATTCGCAGTCAGTACTAGGCAGTTGTGCTGTAGCCTGTAGGTGCTCTAAATGGAATAAGTACGTCGTAAAATAAAATTTAATTCCACTTAGAGCACCTATCCAATATATCGATAGGTGCTCTAAGTCGAACAGGCTAGGTGCTATTTCAACGGCTGCTCAAAGTGGAATACCTACGTCACAAACGGAAAATATTATGTATTTGTATCTGTAATATTTCTCTTGATAAGTAAGATGTATAGTGTACCTAGACCATTTTCCTGTGAAAATGAAGAAATATTGCTTTTTCACCAGCTCAAGTGCCTTATTTATTTTCAACATTGCGTAAGGTAAACCAATAATATGACTTACCAAATCAATTCTTCTTATATTGTTAACGAAATCATAACTTAGGAAGGCATATTGCCTACGTTTCCACGATTTACTTGTCAAGTGGAAATAAACAGAAGTAGATAGCGATTTCAATAAACAACAAACAATTTGCCTTCGTGCATTCTGTGCGTTATTGCGTGGAAGAATATTATGACGAGTTGCGATCTCTTAGGGCACACGCACACTTGACGCAAAAAGAATTTACACGAGTCAATTCCATTTGACACAAAACTTGACTTGCCCAGCCAGTCCAATACTGAGCCCGAATCGAGTAATTCATTTTAAGCAGGGCTTTGCTAGTAATTACTTAATTCTTGCAAACAAATTCCAATGGAATTCAACTAAAGGATTATTTATTATATATTATATTCTCTGCAAATAATTTCTTAAAATGATTAGGTAACGTACCACACCAGAGGTCGTGGATTCAAATCCCTGGACAATTCAAATTGTGGACATGAAAATAATTCTGTTTGATTTGGGTAGACCTGCGATGGAACTAAATGCATCTACTACTTAAGTCGTATGTGTACGTTGTTTGGTGCGAGTAGGTAGCGGTGGGTAGCGGCCGCCCGCGACTTCGTACGCGTAGATCCCGTTTTCCCCCCTTAGGCCCAGTTTTTTGATTCGTAGTTAAAATAACCGATAGTCAAATTTGACAGACTTGATGTTTTTCGAACAATGGTTAGCTTGACTTTCAGTACATTTTTTAACTATTAGTTTACATTTTGTTAATATTTAACCATTAGTAGCAAATATTAACAATTAGTTATTTTAACTATGAATCAAAACACCGAACCTTAGGGGTTGAATTATGCAAAATCCCGTCTTAGTGAGCACCTAAGTAAGTACATTCTAAAAGGAACCCCAATGAGACTCCTACCACTTTTAGTTTCTGACTGAGATTCCGTGATGAGTGAGTCTGTCAGTGACCTTTCGGTTTTATTTCGATTTGCTAAGAATGTATTTAGTTACTATCTAATAATAAGTTTTGTCTCAAATGTGCAGATCTCCTTATCTCATATCGGCATACCCCTCACACGCGTTACAGCAATTTTGCATATCTTAAACCTGTCCACGTGCCCTCTTATTGCCATAGCAATGTATTTTGGACGGTCGTAAAACATTCCAGACATTTTTCCATTCCACATTGTCTAGACTTTAATGTTGGCAATATCAGCAGCTGTTTTGTGAATAAATTCTACTATAGTTTGGTCTGCGAGCACGTAGAATTTTGTTTAATGACCCCAAGCTAGCCATCCTTAACGCTCGCCGCTCGCGCGTTATTATATTGCGGTCGCGCTCGCACACTCACTGCGGGCGCCCGTCGCACAGTCGCGATAGCAATATAATTACATGCGAGTGATAAGGATGGGTAGCTTGGGGTCATTGGATAAAATTCTACGTGCTCACAGACCGGGCTTTAACTTATCAGTTATTTAGCTAAACAAAAGTTGCATCGTCATCATTCAGCCAAATGACGTCCACTGCTGGACAAAGGCCTCCCCCAAAGGCTTTCCATAACGACCGGTCCTGCACTGCCCGCATCCAGGTAGGTACTTCCTGCGACCTTTACCGATCATTACATTTAGGTTATAGCCTCGTAATTTAGGCATCGAGCGGCTGAATCAAGAGGTTACTGGATCGATCTTGGTCTGGAATGGTTCATCATCATCATCATTTCAGCCATAGGACGTCCACTGCTGAACATAGGCCTCCCCTAATGCTTTCCACGTTGATCGATTGGTAGCGGCCTGCGTCCAGCGCCTCCCTGCTACCTATACGATGTCGTCGGTCCACCTTCGTCGGTCTGGAATGGTTAGTGAATTAACAACACAAGAATACTACAAATTAGTTGTGGTCTAGTGTTACTGAAAAGGTGAAAGAAAAAAAATCCCTTCTGATAAGTGTCACAACTAGGATTTAATAGGCCACAGCCCTTCTAGTCTAGTACACAATATAGAAATCAATATTGATACCGCGGTCTCAGCGGCCACTTATGATTCCACGAGAGTTAGTAACCTTTTTATATTTTTTTATTAATATAAAATGAGCTTTTCCCATGCCATATTTTCGTAGCATTATAGCACCTCCCCTCGAAGCCAGCCAGAAACTTCTACTTTTTAATAAATTACATTGAAAATTCGTCGTTAAATCTACTGCACATTAATATTTAACCACCACCCCTCGGTGGTCACGCCAATACATTTAACCTGCGTTATATCGAATTCTCAACACTCTTAAGGGCACCCCGTAGGGTATGGTCTACAAAAAATAGTAAGTATAATGGTTGAGGTTAATAAATAAATAAATATCCTTGGACATTTTACACTGCGCCTCTAGTCCCAAACTAAGCAAAGCTTGTACTATGGATACTAGACAACGGATATAAACATACATAAATACTTTTTTTTTGTAAATACATATGCACATATTATACATAAAAACAATAGTAGTAATAAGGGCAAAGTTGTCCTTCAAGTACAGCGAATCGAGACAATAGAAATCAAATTGTTACCGCGGTCTCATTTGAACACTGGGTCTCACAGGCTAAGATGACATAATTCTTCGGATAATACCTAACCGTGTCCATCAGTGTGGTCTGGTGTCTTTCTCGACTCGGAGGTTCTAGATTTGAGTCCCAGGTGAAGAATAAGTAGGACCTAAATGACCTACTTATTCTTCTTCTTCTTTTCGTGTCGACAACAAACCTACACAGTGTCAGCCCAAAACTCCGCCACAAGAGTGGCGTTCTCAGCAGCACTCATCAAATCCTCCTGAGTGCAGTTGCTTGGGCACTCAGGGCACGACATCAGGTGCTTCATCGACTGGGGAACAAAACCGCACCTGCACTCCATGTTTAAGCCATCCAAGAATCCCCACCTGACCAGATTGTCCTTATTACGGCCAACCTTCTTAGGGTAAACTGCCAGTCATTGGACACTTAAGAAAGTTATTGGACAGTTATTTACTGAATTAAAAATAGCATTTCTATTTCAACAACTGAGAGATTCCGACTGATGGAGATAAAAGGGCGTTTTTTTAAGTAATATTCATATTTGAAGGAATATTAATTTTAAGAAAATTCAAGGGTTGTTTTTTCCAATGACTGGCAGCGTCCAATGACTGTCGGTTTACCCTATTTGTTTGGTAGGATACTGAAAGAAAGAAAGAAAACATATTTATTTGGTATCAAAGATATAAAACAATACAAATCAACATAAAGAGCAAAAAAAAAGAATGATTTGTACCAAATTGGTCTCTGCTCAGTATGAGGCCATAACGTACTCGGGAGGCTTCGAACCAACTTGGTAGTCTGCGAAGGATTAATGCCGTATTTCGAGGGTCCTGAGTCTTTGGTAAGATTGATTTAAGGTCACAACGCTTAGGGCGTCTCATAAAGCCTGGGTCTGGTTTAAGTGATCGCTCTGTTCTGGCTATTAACTGTTTACCACCACCCAGGTCTTAACCAACCACGGATATCATAAGGAATACCTACATCGTTTCCATATCGTCGCAGATGACCGCTGTCCCTGCGATGACCAGACTCCACAAACTTGGAAACACCTCTTAACACTGTGCCCTAGATTTTCTTAGCCCGATATAACCATGAAATGACATCCCGCCTGCTAAATATCAACCCATATAATCTACCAGACATAATTAGAAAAGAAGACACAGCAAAAAGCTTCAAAGCCTACATTACCCATATAGTCGATCACCTAAAAGAATTTAACCAAACTTAAGGAACTAACAAATTACAATCATCATAATTCACAAACTAAATTACTGCACTGCAATTGGAGTACTCCACTAGCTACCATTGCATGTGTATCTCAATAACACTCACTAACAAAAAAAAAACAAAAAAAAAAATAGGAGAAATTCGTGATTTAGAAAGCCCATTATTTTCTGAAGTTACCTGCCGTTCTTTTCTCTGATAACCCTACGTGGGGTCCTTAAGGCCTGGCCATTCGCTGATTTGCGGGGGGCCGGCAAGACGTATCGGGGTCTCTGAGGCCCGCACCGAAATAAATCCAATGAGACTTGACGGGTTATTTATTGACTCACGTTTTATAGCGGCCGGTTAGCGGGGGGTTGTAAATCCAAGTGCAGCGAGAATTTAGAAAATGAAGTTGAGGTTTTTAATTAATGGTTTTTATTAGTCCGGGAGTCCTACTTCCGATGTAGCAGATCTTTTGCATACTTTTCTACTGCTAGGCTATATTATTATGGCCTTTGTCATACTTGACATGAGTAAATGTCATCGCAGATCTTCCGTATAGGGCTTTAGAGTAGGCGCACACCGTTGATTTTTTGTCGGATCAGTATGGGCATGTATGGGAGTGCGCACACTACGCCGATTCGATTTGGTCGATTCTTCATACAAATTAAAATCGGGCACAACTATCGGCCAACTAAAAATCAACGGTGTGCGCCTACTCTTAATAGAGCAATTGGCTTAAGATCGGATCAACCGATCATCGAAATGATAACTTCCAAAAACATTTGAAAAAAAAAATCTTGACAGACATTTTGATGATGTGTCTGGCTAGTATGACCTGTGGTATTAGAAAAGCCTTTTACAAGATAATTTAAAGTCTAGTTGTGATAAAGTACAGAATTCTTGGAACTATCTAATAAGTATCCAACGCATCCATCTAATCCAATTTGCATTTTCTAAGGAATAAGACCCCAGCACAAAGGATCTACTGGAATTTGAGCAATCGCTATGTAATTGTTCTAACAGAGTGGTTAGAGGGAGCTGGGAATAGCTCAGCGATGAACTTGTTATTTAGATTGAATCTCAGTTGACAAAGTTATTTAACGGTCTTTGTTCTTTACCGAACTGAGAAGCACATTTTTTCATTTTAAAAGTCCAAGCAACAGCTACTGACAACGTCACTCTTGTAACAAAGTTTAGAGCTGACATTGTGTAGGTTTTTTGTCGACACGACAAAAAAAAATTTAAAAGGTAATTTTGACGACCGTCTGACTAAGTGGTTTGCATAGCGGATAATATTCCGCAATGAACATTATTTATTCTTTATTTGTTTGTTTTGTTAAAAGTGAATAGTGTCCGACCGAATGTTCGGTTTCGGTTTCGTTTTCGGTTGAGTTTCGGTAAAAACACGAGTTTCGGTTTAGTTTCGTTTTCGGCGGCAAACTTGCCGAAACTACGACCGAAACCGAATGTGCATTACGATCATAGTTTATACTTAATTTATAGTATTATACAATGTGTCCGGGCATGTAGTGATCAAACTTTAAGGGCGTGATCTATGGACAATTTCATCGATGAAAATACTTCAAATTTGGGGCTGGACCCATTTCTCAAAAAATTACAAGGCTTAAAGATTTTAATTTTTAGAATTCACCTCTTCCTTCAAAAACAAGTGACTGCGTGGGAAGTTTCATACATTTTAAGGAAGTAGGAATGGATTTAAGTAGAAAAAAACATGACTATTTTCACTTCTTTTTCAGTTATTTTCCAACACAAGAAAAACCAGGTCGTTAAAGTATGTCTTATTTGCATTGTATTATTAGTATTTGAGCTATTCTACAAAACGAATGTAAATTTATTAGTCTACGTCTATTACTTTCGAAGCTATTGTTGAACAAAGATACCACTTCCCAGCTGGTTCCATAGCGCGGCTAGTCATGTAGTCGGAGTAGGTTGTGCGATTCTTTTAGGCAGTGCATTTTCGCATTTCTTTATTTTTCCCTCAAAATATGAGCCTTGTAAGGAAGTTTCGGTTTCGGTTTCGGTTTCGGCCGAAATAGACATCGTTGCCGAAATTCGTTTTCGGTTTCGGTCGTAAAACTAGTTTCGGTCGGACACTAAAAGTGAAAGATCCACTCAAACTTCCAATTAATTTTAGGTGCTGCACACACTTTTCCGATTATAATGGCTGAAGTAATTTTGGAACGGGCTCCCGGACTACATAACTACATTACTAAGGTCGCAACGCAACACGTCTTTATTACTAAGGTTTTGTTGTCAACTTTTTGGCCACTTTCGGTGTCACGATCACGAACTAACTACTATATTACTATTGTATTTGACGCTGACTGCACTGAGTCATTGTTTACTCTATCCCCCTTATGAACCTTGGATTAAAATGACATTTCCATACTAAATGATAATTTAAGCCAGAGTTCAACTAGGGTGTAACTCTTATTAATAAGGAGGTAGGTATAAGTTGTTGGGAGGGATTGTAAAATTTGTAAACCAATTTTACTAAGCTAAACAAAAGCCTTGCCGTAGAAAAGGTTTTAAAAAGATAATCAATCGTAACAGATATTCAACGAAGACAAAGCCCCGTCCCCAAGTTAAGGAAGGAGTTACTACAACTTGTATAAAAAGATTTTGTTTTAATAAGAACGTTGTTCGAAGTTTGATCGCCCCTTTGAGGAAGTTTCGTAAATTGGAACGCAAGTGTGTCTGCTACTTTACAGACTGGTCGAAGACTTGCGATTTTTCTATAAAGCTTGATCATTATCATTTCTGCAACAGGACGTCCACTGCTGAACATAGGCCTCCCCCAATCATTTCCACATCGCCCGGTGGGTAGCGGCCTGCATCCAGCGCCTTCCTGCTGCCTTGAACTTGCCAAAACTAACCGATTTGGTACGTGAAACGTCCAAACGGCCATGAAATGATACATTTCAAAACCACACCCACAAGCTTTACCACTAAATTCACTAAAATCGATGCAAATAGCTTTATCACGCCAATCAACCAATCGGTGTCGGATCGGACGCTAATTCGACGCGCAACGTTACCTCGTAACTAGCGGAATATTTTATCGAATTTGCACCAACTGGGTTACGCTTTTCCGTGTTTTGTCACTTTCACTCTTGGCGAGATGTGCGCATGAGGGACAGTGACAGGTAAACTGAATTAAAATAGGGGTACTATTAGCCAGTGTCTATATTTTATTTTAGAATAAATGGGTTACACTGCGCTGCATAGCACATGGCAATTTTTTGAATTTTTTAGTGTTAAACTCACTTCACTCACTTTGGTGTGTTAATAATCTCGGTTTTCTTATGTAGAAGTAGCCTATGTAGTTCTCTCACAATTTTGTGTACGGTGTGTACCTATTCAACTTGCACTTTTTCTATTGCAAGTAAATACTTTTAAAAACAAAATCTCCCAAGTGAACTGAACTGCTGCGCAAAAAACTAACTTTAAAAAACTGAAAAAAAAAACAAAAATACAGTCCAGTTAGTTAAGAATTTTGTATTTTTTGCTACAGTCGGGACCCAATATTGGGAAATTTGGTCTAGATTTTCGACTTTTAGAGACAATTTAGACAATATTAATCGTTATGATTTACAAATTGATATCACCATGTTTTTTTATGCATAACAACAGGTATTGTTAAGTGGGATGCAGTTCATGCAGTCTAGGATGGTACATATCTGCCCTATAAGTGCGTAATTCACTCTCGCCTTGAAAATAATTACATTAATCTGGATGCACGATGCAACTTTCCTCAATGGTCTACAGTCCACCCATAAATCTCTCACTCTGCAACAGAACCACAGAAATGTAGATACCTAGATAGATAGATAGATACATTCAGAATCAGATTGACTCGCCCGGTCGATGTGTGATTGACGAAGGTACTGTCAGCAAATAAAGCGCCAGTTAATTAGCAAAATTAGCGCTATTTCCTTCTTTTTCTTATTGGAAAGGTGTTTTTTCTTTTAGCACCTTAATGGCCAAGATGTTTTGATTGGGAAAACGGTGGAAGCATTTTGGTCGGAAAACTGATTAAGCACGATTAATTAGTATTAGCACGACTATTAGTGTGTAAAAAGATACAATAGGCTTTGTTGTAGTTAATAAATACTTAATTAAGGATTTTCAACATTGGATGCGTTCTGCTGGGAGCGGTCAAGTCAAAGTGAACGCAGACCGCATCATGTATGAGCGACTAGCTGCTGATGTATACTTAAAGTACCTAATAAGGTAAAACATAATCTAAATATATGTATATAACTCAAAGGTGACTGACTGATTGACTGACATAGTGATCTATCAACGCACAGCCCAAACCACTGGACGGACCGGGCTGAATTTTGACATGCAGGTAGATGTTATGACGTAGGCATCCGCTAAGAAAGGATTTTACGAAACTCCACCCCTAAGGGGTAAAACGGAATCCACGCGTACCTACGAAGTCGCGGGCGGCCGCTAGTCTTGGTATATACGAGTACGACTACATTCAAGCTTTACCCCTGGCAAAGTTCCCGATAGCCTCCTTTAAGTATTAGTTACCTAGAGAGTCGGTGTGCGGAAATCGCAGCGTGAGACGTCCACTCACAAGGTGGACCGACGACCTTATAAAGGCAGCAGGAAGGCGCTGGATGCAGGCCGCTACCAATCGGGCGATTGAAATCATTGGGGGAGGCCTATGTTCATCAATGTTCAGCAGTGGACGTCTTATGGCTGAAATGATGATGATGAGACAGAGTCGTGTTTCTGTAGTGAAGACTAAATAACTTGAAAGAAAGAAAGAAAGAAACATTTATTACGATGAACATCACTTAGTTAAGGACAGAGAACGTATACGGAAAAAAAAGACAGAAATAGCACATAAATATTACAAGGAAATAAAAAGTGAACTGAGCAGTGCTATCCTGTCGCAACAACGATGCCAATCGCAATGGGACTCCACTCAGCATATTATGCCGTGGCCCGCAGTGGGGAAGGCCATTAAAGACGCTGGTTGATGATGGTGATGACCTCAAGTATCAATAACTTAGCTCCACGCTTCACATGTGAATCGAAATTGGCTTATAATGAGCTGTGTTCATTCCACCGTAGGGTAGGCCATAGGCAATGAAGATTGATTCAGATGCGCGTAATCGCGTAATGTACAGTCCGCTACATAAATACCAATTGCGCCGGACGTTCCGCCAAGACGAATGTAACGGTTTAAGTGAAATAACTGGGGTAGAGGTTACTTTAACGAGTTTTTATGGTTTCAGGTCGTTCTAAGTGTAGCTACAAAAATGTTTTTTAACCGACTTCAAAAAAGGAGGAGATTATATCGTCCCTCGCATGACTAACTATCCTATCTCAGTCTTTTGGCGATTTGAGTTAGGACTACAAATTTTTTCCTGCTTCCATTGTCTACGATTTTCTCTAACTCACGTATCTATATGTAATATTTTCGGAAAATAAATTATTTTTAGTTTATTTAACAATAGCTGCCAATAAAACTCAAATACATAGCGCATTTCTTTACAACTTTGCTAATCGGGTTGGTGAAGAAGTGACGTCATAACTTACGAAATCGGTGGGTGAGATAGCGCAGCAGTGTCCCGCAGAAAACCGATCCGTTATCGAAATTATAATTCGAATTTCAAACACACGACAGTTCAGTTTTACGGTATCCTGAATTACTAGATCCTACAGAACTGGATTGCCGTGGAAACGAGCCCTTAGACTAAAAAATCAAAGTCGCCGACAAAACCTAGCTAATTCCCATATTTCGTATTGTTTACGTGTAATCTGCGCACGGTACACGAGACTAGCTCCTGATCCGGAACTAATTCGGCGCACTGTCCTAGGTAATCGCTGCCTAGATTCAATCTAGTCTGGATCCTAGCTCCTCGCCTAGGGAGAGGCTAGACAATTTGCACAAACTGAGCAATAACATCACTGTCTGTTCATCTGGAATCATTCTGGTGTCTATCACTAAAAACTGAAATAACTATGAAATAAAGAACTTAGCTTATACTGAATTAAACGACGAATAGATATTCTTTTTTTACCAACTAGCTGAGATACTGAACATATCCTTCGGAGGGTGGAGGTTCAAATCCTTCACGAGTCAGATTTCCTTTTTTCATTCAGGAGTGGAAATATCTATTTGTTATTATAACCTATCTCAAGATTTATACTATGTGTGTATTTGAAAAGAAAAGTTTACTAACACCATATTGTATCTGAACTTGGTTTCAAAACCTTACATAAAACTTATATAAAAATGGAAAATAAATACTATTAGTAAAAGTTGTTAATAAAGGTCTGTCAGCTCGTGCCAAATAAAGATTTCCTCACTTTCATTCACTAACTAACCGGAAATCGATTTCAGGGTCTATTTAAGGCACACATACTCCCTTTCTAGACAAAATTATTCGTGACGGATCCAATTTCGAAGTTGTTAACGAACAAAGAAAGCCACACGAAGCGATTTCGGTATTAGAACTTTCATTACGTCACTTTGTCCAGGGATTTGCTCGATCAGTCCCCAAAATTTACTGCTCAAATCGTCAGTTGAATACACAGTTATAAATCTGTACGTTTGACCAAGGCATTAATCTAGCCAGCCCGCAAAATTTAATCTAGACTGGCTGACCGGCGCAAACCGGACTAAACCGGTTATGCCCGGCTTTCTCCGGTACAAAGTGGACGTACGACTGACTTGCCGGATTGGTTAGTTTTTGTTTGTTCTGGGGTATGCCAGACGTGCCAGTGACGTCAGTCAGATAAAATAAAATGCATTTGACAAGCATTCTCAGTGCTGGAATGTCCAATATAAAATGAATGGTTGTATTTTCTTTGACGTCCAAAAGTTGCCTTTAAAGTCTTTTCATACCCGTTTGTTAAGGTTTCATATTGTTAAGGAATAACAAGAAATTGTCCAGCAGTGGACAGAATTCGAATGAATAAGAAATTCCATGTTTTCTCGATGACATGGTCACGATTCCTGGAAATAAAACAAGTTAAAAAACTTCTAACAGAAGATAAATATGATTTCGTCCATTTTTTGGAAGGTTCGATAAGCCAACTCTGTACCAATCGACAAAAAATCTCACAATGATCTTCTACCAGTGTTTGATCTAGTAATTAATACAAACCACACTTTAGGCATTCACGGCAATAAAGCATTTTAACAAAAATATCTTATTTAGGTATTTATTGAAGTAGCTCTAACAGATAGTCTAAAGTTCTTTGAAAACATTTAGATATCAAGTTTCACGTCTACCTAACTCTAAATTGAAACAATAGGTTTTAGCCCTAGACTGCCTTTGTTCTAACAAGTTACAACCAATTCACAGATAAAACTCAAACTTGCCAGTGTTAAGTTACAAGATCTTGAAAGTTAGGAATGTTCTTGTAAATTAAATGTAAAACACACACACACACACACACACACAAACACACACACACAGGCAAACACGGTAACAGTGATGCATAGTTTTTATGTCAGCTAGCACCATTTCGAATTGCTCCAACTGTCACCTTCAGAGAGCTGGGCAAGGTTGAAAAACAGCGCAGCTTGCTCTCGAGGCAGCTTGAGCTGAACCTCATGGCCTTTTGTTTCCTGTATTTAATTTACTCTAGTTTTAATTTTAATTGTAACTTTTAAATTTTGGTTGTGGGAAACAATAAATGATTTTTATTATTAATTATTATTTGTTTATTAAATTCAGTACATACAGCACAATCTGGGGGCTTAGTGTGAGTTTACATCAAACGTTGACACTTTTTACGCGGTCACTAGTGACGACGTTTGATGTAAAATCACACTAAGCCCTTTGTTACAAAAGACGTCGTGTTAAGATGGAACTAAAATTCCAATTTTTCCCCATTAGGAGGTAGTTTATAGGGGGAAGATAGGAGTGCCGCCAAAAATATAAAAAAAACTTCTTACAGACGACATATAGTTCCAAAATACTGAACTGTCCTATGCATGACATTGACAGAGGGGCGCCACCGTCAATACCGGATCGCTGGTTTTGATTTTTGCCATGTTTGAAACCATATAGTTGAACGATGGTAGCGCCCCCTGTCATTGAGTTTGGTGGGACAGTTCAGCGTGGGTCATCTATAACTTCACAATCAACACTGTGACATTTTATGTTGATAAAATAACAATACTAACTCCATGATACTAATCGCCACATGGCATGTCAGCGGCCAGGCTCCCTCTGGAACGTAAAACTGTTTAAACTAGAAAGTTCGAAAGTACCCTAGATACGCCAATGCTGCTAAACGTTTGTTTTTGCTTAGGCCAAAGGTTAATGAGGGCTATCGTTTTTATACTTAACAGTTGGCACCCCTGGCGATTGACAGGACCTTACTCTACATTGGCGCCATCTTGATGAGTGCAAATGCGATAGTCCTCCTACCACTTTAGCGCTCACAAGTTGGTACCACTGTCTTCGCTACTAGCAAGTGACAGGACCTTACTCTACAGTGGCGCTAACTGGTGAGCGCTAAAACGATAGCCCTCATTGGCAGAGAATGCTCAATGGCATTAAGTTCGCCTCGTTTACCTATTATGTGGCATTAAAGCTTAAATAAAAAGACATAGTTTAAGATGGAAGAGCAGTCGTCCGGCAAGCGAAAGGTCGTGGGTTCGATTCCCGCCTTAGGCAGTTCGATTTTTTCAAGTTGTTTATTATAATAATTTAGTCTAAGCTTATAGTCTGATGTGCTGGTGTGTTTTCTATTAAAATCTAATTTTCCAGACTACGGAATAAGTACGGTATAACCTTGCCTTTTCAACCAAACCCCTAATTACATTACACAAAAACATATTATTATACTAAGAAACAAAGTGCGGTGGTAATGTGTTATGCATTATAAATTAATAAAATTAGCCCTAACTCGGGTAATCTTCTTATAATGGCGGCTGTGGGCCGTGTATCATGGATTAGGCTGGCAAACAAAGTTAATGTGTTGGGAAGATATTAACAGTAAAGCCATGATAAAAATATTGCGGTTTTACTTCATAGGCGGGAACTTTTTTTTCCTTGGCGTTCGGGCGGGAAACTTTCAGCCATGTTTAAATTAAACTTTTAGCTAAAACCTATTTGGAAATAAAAAAATAAAAAACTGCAGACCGAAAACAATATCTGCAAAAACAAAAATTACAAACGTACCTACACGGTACTTTTACGATTTAAAGCCTTGTCTTAATCCAATAAAATTAAGGATAGAATAACGCAAAAAAAAATCTCCATTGTTTTAAAACCCTTCTGTAAACTTCTCAAATCAATCGCATTCAACATTTATGAATACTGGTTAATTACGAATTAGGCGCGATTCGGACCGCGCTGTCAAATTAAATTTGAAAAAGGAACGCGGCCATTATGAATTCAAAAGAGGTGTTCTTTAATTTGGCCGCAATCATTCCGGCGGGAAAAGGGACTTTATGTTTATTTTATTATGTGCTATTGTTGCGTTTTATTTGTTTCCTGAACGCAGTTAGGAATTTCTGAACGTGGATTTAATTTTTAGTGGGCAATCAAACTCTTTTGTTGAAACTCAAAGATTTCTAAACTTTTAAGCAGTATACAGACAAGCGGTTTTGAATAAAATTATGCGTATTAAAAAAGAAAACATAATTATACAAAACTCTTTTACAATACCTACAATCTTTAGCTATATTAACAGAGGACAGGGCCGAAATAAAAAAAAAAAATTAGTACTGTGTAGGTAGGTATACATAATTATAGTGCTTTGATAACATCTAACCAAGCGGCCGTTTATTTCAGACTGATTCTACATACATTTTTAAAGTAAAAGTTTTTTTACTACCTTAATGCAATGACATATCATATAAAAACATCTTAGCCTTAATGTACTTATCTGTTTACTTAAATCCTTCTTTATCCATAGTAAAAACTTTCTTATTATTACAAGAATAGTTTTAAAAGCATATCAACTTCCTATAATAGATAATAATAGGTATACTTATCAGGGATCCGATCAGCAAACTTAGTGGGATCTAAAACAATAGCAATGCGAATGGTATACCCTTTCTTGGAAACTTAATCAAACCCTTTAAAGGGAACTATTATTACCATAGATTAGTAGATTGGGAGCTAAATTAACCATAACTGAGGGTAGGATGGAAGTGTTACGTTATTGCTAATGGATTAATGGATATGTCAGCTTGGTCACGTGTTTGATTCTCGCTAGTGGCAAATATTAGTGTGAAGAGCACGAATTATATATTTTCACCTCTCGTTCCCACCACTGCAACTCCTGTGTAGCCAGGATCTACAGCTTGACCGCCAATACAAACCCAACCAGTGAAGGTCAATTTTGTCCCGGAGAAAGTTAAACTGTCATTGGACCCGCAACGAAATAAGTTTAATGCGAACGGTGCACGTATTCTAATTTCTGCTTAGCTCAAAGGTTGACTGTGAGAGAATGCCAGGGCAATAGATTCGCCTTTTATACACTGTTCCATGTTCAAATAAATAATGGTGCTCCAAGGAACTTGTACGCGGATCTCCGGCATGGTTTTTCATTACGTATTTTCACCACCATTACAAGTAGTCCAGTCATTTAAGCTTAAATTAGGTAAGAATCTCGGAATTCGAGATACCCAGCTGTAAGTCTGTAAATACTTGTATATTGACACCCTAAAAGTTGTCTCAAAACCTACATATGGTAGGGTGTAAGCAACTATTAAATTTTAAGGTCAAAGGTCACAAAAATCGCTTTTTTTGGAAATATCTCATTTCCTATGGGTTTTTTGCTATTTGTATTTATTATCAATATTATAGAATACAAAATTCTCTACAAATTTTGTTCAAAAAATTTTTTTATACGGTGAACCGTTTTCGAGATAGAGGGCGGCCGCTAGTACTTATAATAAATCTGTAGAGGTCAATTCTGTACATGAAATATATTTTCAAAATAACTATCAGGGGGTGATTAGTGATCGATACTGATGCCAAAAATGCAATCAGTAAAATGTTTGTCTGTCTGTCTGTCCGTCTGTATGTTCCTTATAGAAACAAAAACTACTCGACGGATTTTAACGAAACTTGGTACAATTATTCTTCATACTCCTGGGCAGGTTATAGTATACTTAGGAATTCCCATGGGAACAGGAATTAGCGGGAAAATCCTTTTGTATGAAAAATCTAAACGCTTAACGGAAGTTAGACGCTTGAAATTTGGCATGTAGGTACCTTAGTAAAAGTAAACAACAAGGAATTCTCGAAATACCCACGGGAATTAGCGGGAAAATCCTTTTGTATGAAAAATCTAAACCGCTTAAGTTGACCTGAAGTGATGCAGTGACCGCGCGCTCTCCGCCCTCTATCTCGAAAACGGTTCACCGTATAAAAAAATTTTTTAAACAAAATTTGTAGAGAATTTAGTATTCTACAATATTGATAATAAATACAAATAGCAAAAAACCCATAGGAAATAAGATATTTCTAAAAAAAGCGCAAAAAACCGATTTTTATGACCGTTGACCTTGAAATTTAATAGTTGCTTACACCCTACCATATTAGTCCAGTCAATAAAGCATTATAGATGGAAAACTGTAGAACACAATTTCTGACTTCAGGACTTTATTTAGACTAGTTAGGAGGTGAACATAGCAAAAGTCCCCGCCCTTAGCCCTTGAGCCGGCGGGGAGAGGGGGGTTTAAAGGTGCCACTTTTCGGTTTTTCGCTTAATCTTCGGAAACTATGCGTCCTAGTGACATGACTACTTTGAACCAAAAAAAGCATATTCAATTTGCTACAGATGAAATAGTCAAGTTTTTCTATAAATTGTATAGTTTTCGCGGCATCTGCTCTAGAAGGTCTGTAATATTAGAAATTTTATTTTTGTCTTACATGTTCCCATCAGGAGAAAATCGACTAAATCAACATTGAGCAATCATTCTAGACATGCGGGAGCATGTTAAGCCTAGTTCCAGCGTGGGGACTACACCGTGCGTATATTTAGACGAATCACTTTGAGCCACTTTTGACTCCTCATCACTCAAAAACTACTGTGCATTAATTCTTCAAATTTGGCTCATGTGTTGAGACTTGCAAGATATACATCAGTTTCAAATTTCATAAATATGCCTCAAACGGTTCTTTAGATATTGACGTCCAAAAATCTACATGTCTGACCTATAGACCAAATTCTAACCACTTCCAGATGACCTCGAAGGTTCAAACTTGGCATCCAGAAAGGTAGTTATGTAAATACAAAGGAAAAAATAAAAAACCAGTAAATTTTAACATTTCACATGTGATAGATAGATAGTAGTGCTCTAAATATCGATTTTTGAACGTCAATACCTAAATAACCGTTTGAGGTATATTTATGATATTTGAAGCTGATGTATATCTTGCAAGTCTCAATACATGAGCCAAATTTGAAGTGTTAATGCACAGTAGTTTTTGAATGATGAGGAGTCAAAAGTGGCTCTAATTGGTTCGTCTAAATATACGCACGGTGCAGTCCCCTCCATGGAACTAGGCTTAACATGCTCCCGCATGTCTATAGTGTTTGCTCAATGTTGATTTAGTCGATTTTCTCCTGAAAGGAACATGTAAGACAACAATAAAATTTCCAATTTTACAGACCTTCTAGAGCAGATGCCGCAAAAACTATACAAGATATAGAAAAACTTGACGGTCTCACCTGTAGCAAATTGAATAAGCTTTTTTTCGTTCATAGTAGTCATGTCACTAGGATGCATAGTTTCCGAGGATTAAGCGAAAAACCGAAAAGTGGTACCTTTAAACCCCCCTCTCCCCGCCGGCTCAAGGGCTAAGGGCGGGGACTTTTGCTATGTTCACCACCTAACTAGGCTAAATAAAGTCCCGAGGTCAGAAATTGTGTTCCACGGATTTCTCTCTACACCGTCGTTAAGGCATTCATTGACTGGACTATATGTAGGTTTTGAGACAACTTTTAGGGTGTCAATATTCACGTATTTACAGACTTACAGCTGGGTATCTCGAATTCCGAGGTGAACTTACTATAATGACTGGACTAAAGGTATTTTCTTAGATTAAATAGCAAAACCTATCGTAATCATTGAGAATGAATTGAGTAGATCTTTGCGTGCTGTGTAGCAATTTTCTTGTACGGACCCCTGTAGTGGATGTGAGTTACGGAACCCTGTAAAATTGGAAAACAATCCGCGTCTCACGAACAAATAATGTGGCCGTAAAATCTTAACTATTGTGCAACATCCTTTACATTAAAAACCTAACTTTTTCCACATAAAACCTATACCACACTGACAGCTGCCATTAAAATGTCAAAACGTCAAAACTCATAACCAACTAAAATGACCACCAAAATGTGATTTTGCCCGATATTTAAACCAAAAATCCACCAACACCATCAAATTCACCACCGGTCCATACAATCCATAGAGTTGATTCGATTATCCAAAATGGGTAAACTGCCATACATGTACACAGATTCGGATGAGACAGAAGAAACCTCCAGCTCGGTGGAGAATGTGAAGAAGAAGAAGAAATTCTCGTGAGTAATTAAAAGTAATAGACTATTCCCACCTCCCGTTCCCACCGCTGCAACTCCTGTGTAGCCAGGTTCTGCAGCTTGACCGCCAATAAAAACCCAACCAGTGATCTATTACACAAACTATTACCACAGAGGGCATAGGGTATTTATTTATTCTGTGCTATTACTTACTTTCTGTTGATGATATACTTACGTAAGTAAGTAGTATGCATTTTATAATTTTAAAAAATGTGATCATAACATTAACTTTTTGCACGTGCGTGTAGTTAGTTTCACTGTCACAGTATTAATTACTGTCAATAAAAAATGCTAGCTATTTATGAAACCCTTTATTTTGATACCCTACTCGATAGGTTTTGAGAAAAAAAAATCCACTATGTTGCCTAAAAACGGTCATTTTACTATTTTCAAATTTTAGCTTGTAACAAATTATAATTATTCCAGAATCCTAAAGTACACTACCGGCAATATAAAGAAAAAGAAATGCAAACTGCACAGCAAGTCCGAACCGGACGATTCTGACTACCGGAGCCGGAGCGGGCAACGCATACGCAGGTTACACGGCATCTTGAAGAACGACAAGGAGAAAGATTGTTAGTACATCTGCTTTTGGCGATTAGTTCTAAAAGTGGCAAAGAGATGGCACTGTGCCTTATTACGTCGCGGTGTCGCCCAATTTTGGTTAGATGTAATAAGCTAATTGAAATCTAAAAACCTATGATTTCATCACTTGGATTTCGATATATTATAATATGTAAATGATACCTAAATGCTGTCCTAATCTGACGTAGTTGTAAATAGTTTGAATTATAAAATCGCATAAAATAAGTTTAGTTTTACGCGATGGAGTAACAAAAAACTGTCTGTTCACAACTGATTATGGATAGAACACATCTAGCTATTTTGGTCGTAGTTGTAATAAATTATCATAACGCTTGCATGCGCATAAATTGCTCATATTGGTTGCCTAGACCACTTTGTACAATCCTATTTCGGATGCAAGGTCATGTAATTTAAAAACAAAGTATTTACCATTGTAAAATTGTCCTACGCTCAAAGAGTTAAAGTTCACATTTCAACGGAGCGAAAAATTGATGCAGCCAGACAGGCCGACCCATCTTGAATGCGTGTGGTGACGTAGTAGTGACGTCATTTGGTCCAAAACAAAGTCAGTTTTCGTCCTCATATATTAAGACTCGTTAGCTCAGTAGGTTAGAGCGCCGATATAAAAATTCACTTGACCATCGGAGGGCGGAGGTTCAAATCCTTCACGAGTCAAATTATTATTATTTTTTTGTTTTTTAACCTACTGCAAAAAGGAGGAGGGTTATGTTTTTTTACGTTAAACTTACGTAAGTTAGTATTGTTTGGATTGTGTCACCACAAAATAAAGAATAACTCATTGGTTTTTACTAATTACGGTTGTATCTATCACATTGTCACAGTCTGGTCTTACAAACATGCTAGTATTGTGTGATATAAATGCATTCTTGATTTATTAAGCCAAAGAGATTCTCTAAAAAAACAATAGCTTATTATTAAGCGTAAGTAAATGCGATTTTCCGACGAAAATGTATTGTTTGATTTGCTCGCGACTGTACTTGATTGATGACTGGCATTATAATAACAAATTGAGTTTTGGAATTCGTTCGTTTGTTTCAGCCAAATGACGTCCACTGCTGGACAAAGGCCTCCTCCAAGGTTTTCCACAATGCACGGTCCTGCGCTGCCCGCATCCAGGCTCTTCCCGCGACCTTTACCAGATCGTCGGTCCACCTAGTAGGAAGCCTGCCCACGCTACGTCTTCCAGCCTTCCAGTCTTCAGTTTTAGAATTATTCTACAGTAATACTTGTGCCAATCTTATTAAAGTTCACTATTCTTTCTAGTACCTTCTTCGAATCGTAGCTTACTCATTTCTTGAATGAATCAACTGGTGTGTGACGTCATTTGGTCCAAAACAAAGCCAGTTTTCGTCCTCAAATATCAAGACTCGTTAGCTCAGTAGGTTAGAGCGCCGATATAAAAATTCACTTGACCATCGGAGGGCGGAGGTTCAAATCCTTCACGAGTCAAATTATAATTATTAGTTTTGTTTTTCACCCACTTTGAAAAATAGGAGGTTTTCAATACAGTTGTCTTTTTACCTGACAGCGCCAGAAGGAGGGTTATGTTTTTTTAACGTTATTCTTACGTAGGTAACGAAGTTAACCTTTTAGTATTGTTTGGATGGTGTCACCACAAAGTAAAAAAATAATTTATTTGCTTTTATTAATTAATACGCTTGTTAATCCAAAACATTACCAGTCTTACAAAACATGGTAGGATATTGTGATATAAATGCATTCTTTTGATTTAAGGCTATAATTATCTAAAAATTGTACTTCTTAATTCAATGCGTTAAGTACTATTTTGCAACGAAAATGTTATTCTCATTTGCTCGCGACTATAGCAAAACAAAGATTTGTGATATTCCAGAGTAATACTTGTGCCAACACAATAAAGTTCACTTTTCTTTCTACCTTCTTCGAATCGTAGCTTACTCATTGAATGAATCAACTGGTGTGTGACGTCATTTAGTCCAAAACAAAGCCAGTTTTCGTCCTCAAATATCAAGACTCGTTAGCTCAGTAGGTTAGAGCGCCGATATAAAAATTCACTTGACCATCGGAGGGCGGAGGTTCAAATCCTTCACGAGTCAAATTATAATTACTTTTTGTTTTTAAACAACTTTAAAAAATAGAAGGTTTTCAATACAGTTGTCTTTTTACCTGACAGCGCCAGAAGGAGGGTTATGTTTTTTTAACGTTATTCTTACGTGTAGGTAACGAAGTTAACCTTTTAGTATTGTTTGGATGGTGTCACCACAAAATAAAAAAATAATTTATTTGCTTTTATTAATTAATACGCTTGTTAATCCAAAACATTACCAGTCTTACAAAACATGGTAGGATATTGTGATATAAATGCATTCTTTTGATTTAAGGCTATAATTTTATTATCTAAAAATTGTACTTCTTAATTCAATGCATTAAGTACTATTCTGCAACGAAAATGTTATTCTCATTTGCTCGCGACTGTACTTGATCGATGATTGGCGTTACAATAGCAAAACAAAGCTTTGTGATATTCCAGAGTAATACTTGTGCCGACACAATAAAGTTCACTTTTCTTTCTACCCTCGTCGATTTGTAAGCTTACTCATTGAATGAATCAACTGGTGTGTGACGTCATATTTCTGGACGCCAAGCCAGTTTTGGTCCGCGTCGAGCAAGACTCGTTAGCTCAGTAGGTTAGAGCGCCGATATAAGCTTTCACTTGACCATCGGAGGGCGGAGGTTCAAATCCTTCACGAGTCAAGAAATCTTTTGTTTTTTTTTTCATCTTACGTAACCTATTTTTGATGGCTATGTCTTTAGTTTAGCTTAGCTTAAAGGTCCTATGTCCCCTATGTGGAGCAGAGGGCGTCCACAACAGTCCTCCATCGCGTTCGGTCTTGAGCATCGCGCTTGATCTCGCTCCAGGTCTTGCCGATCTTCTTCGCCTCGTCCGCTACAGTGCGCCGCCAAGTTTGCCTGGGGCGACCACGTTTGCGTTTTCCTTGGGGATTCCAATTCAGAGCCTGCTTAGGGATGTGATCGGGGTCCCTTCGGAGAGTGTGTCTTTAGTTTGACAATGTTTTTTTTATCTACAACGGAATAAAAAAAGCTCTTGGCCTGCATCTCACTTGATGGATAGTGATGATCAGGCTGAAGGTGGAAGTGATCTCCGGGAGTCCTCAACCACAACATCGGTTTAGTTTCTAATTTAGTATACCATATCAGTTATGTTAATAGGACTTTTGCATTAAACATGCTAAAAGGTTGACTGGGAGATAATGGCACATTGTCTTAAGTTTGCATTTTGTACTTTGTTATGTGCCGTGCCATTTCATGAAAGTCACTATTTTAAGTATTACAAGTCTAGAGCTTAACTCAGTGTCTGAGGTATGAGAGCGGTACGGGAGGATTTTGTAACGGTCAAACGTCAGTGAGACTTCAGATTTGCATGCCCTGTCACGTCATGATATGTCAATGTCACACCTCCCGTGCCGCTTCCATAACGCAGACGATGACTGAGTTATGCGTTTTTTTTATCCACAACTAGACTAGGCAGCTCTTGGCCTGTATCTCACCTGATGGTAAGTGACGATCAGGCCGGAGGTGGAAGCGAGCTTCACCCGGAATCCTCAACCACGGAGGAACTGGCTATCTTACCTCTAACTGCCGGAACACAACAACGCTGTTAACATTGTTGTCATGGCGACAGACTTCGGTAAGATGGTGGTAGCTAGCCAGGCGGATTTAGAACAAGCCCTACCACCAACCAAACCGAACAGAAAAATCTGCCCCCACTGGGAATCGAACCCGGGGTGGTCATACCACTAGACCACAGAGGCAGTTGACCGTTTTAGACCTATTGTGGGTTCAAATCCCACCCAAGACAGTCAATCTTAAATAACACCTGCTTCTCAATTCTAGATTCAACGGATGACGACGAAGAGAGCGAGCCGTCCAAGACCAAAGCGTTCAGGTCGCAAGACAAGTGCCTGGTGGGGCGGGTCCCCCGGCCTGCTGGGGCGAAGCCCGGCCGCGGCGGCGGCGTCGCTATTATCGTGAGGAAGAACGTCAGTGTGAGTGTCTTATTATGTTTCTTTTGTTTTTCAACCTAACGTCATTGCTTGACAAAAGCCTCGCACCCCCCACGGATTTAAAAAACGTTGCGTTGCCCGCATCGAGGTTTTGCTTACTGCAGCCTTTACCAAATCGTAGGTCCATCGAGTATCCAACTTTCATTTCATTTTTTATTGTAAAATACCACCTACCAATGCCTACCATACAACTACATAGATGTCTTGGTGATGTAATGGTTATCTTGAATTACTGTCGATCTTACTTTCTCAAAACAAAACAAATACGGCACCAATCCACCAATTCCACCATATTAACACCACTAAACCATTTACTAGCCCATTCACAATAAAGTTAGCTCAAGACCCAAGCACCAAACCCAGCTTACTTTCATCCCGCTACTTAAGTACGATCTCAACTAGCGTATGGATACGGCATTTCAACGTCACGCTAGGGGAAAATTGAGCTGCTGTCGATGGCCGGCTCTGGTATGACCCGCGGGGGAATCGAACGGGGGACTCGGATGTGGGAAAATTGGAGGTGGCACGTCGGTCTTGGAATAAGTCGTCCCGTGAGGGATAGTTTTAGTGAGTGAACTTGGTGCATGGAAAGATAGAAAGGCAGAAACGTTTAACTGTTATAAATGGGGCTGATTGCCAATGGTCAAGAAATCTCACATAACCTGCTGTAGACCCCCCTACACTCCTACCGCTTGACTGATGTTACTACATCAGTATAAAATAAATGACTAATGTTCGCGAAAACTCCTTACTAGGAGTTTTCGGGAACATTAGTCATTTATTTTATACTAAAAATTTATTTGATAGCATAATATACAATAAAAGCTATTTTTATGTAACTATGTTACCTAGTACTTGTGTAATGATTAGAAGTAGGTAGTTTCCTCATCAGCCAGACAGTTTTGACAATTCCAACTCCTTGCCAGACAATATTTTTAGTGTAACTGCTAAAGACACGATGATCTATATTGAGAGCATACGCTGACAAACTTTCAGCTTTTATTTAATGACCTAGGTCTGGCGTTCATCAGTTCCAGTCTAGCAGTAATGTCAGCCGTAGTGTAAGTACTTTATTTAAAGACAATTCAAGAGACTTAATATTTTGTTTCAAAACGCCTTCTCTAAAATTCATAGCTCAATAATTCGACCGGCATAGGTCCGCGATAGTTTAGAATTTTTCCCGCGTCCCGGTGGACTCCCAACGGCCGCAGGATCCGATAGTCGCGTATTGTTGAAGTCCTACAGTTACATGTCTAAGTCCAACAGCTGGGAATATTTCATGGTAATACAACAGTTTGTTTCAATTTGGTTCTATGCAGTTCTGGAGAGAAAGCTTAGTACTCTGAAAATATATATAGATTTACTAGCTGTGCCCGCGACTTCGTCCGCGTGGAATAATGACTTTGGGTAGGCACTTTTAATAATTTAGTCTAATTATTTTACAAATAGCTTTTGCCCGCGACTTCGTCCGCGGAGAAGTCGAAAACGTTCTCATACGATTTTTAAATGTTTTTAACGTTATTATCTAAATGTTTGAATACTTATAAAATATAAAAATCTTAAAGGTTATAAACATGAAAATAATTTTTTCTTATATTTTATGAATATGCAGCTCGGCCTTTGATCCGGTGAAAGTTACTCGGTGGTATTATCTTTTTACAACGAAATCGAAAACTACACCTACCGCAGTATTATTGGTAAAATTTTTTTTTATTTTCCTACGGGTGCTAGAATCACCAAGCTTCTAGCATGCCACTGGCCGTGGGAGAAGGAGCTTTTCCTCAAGACTACTCCTACGACCTCAAGGGCCTCCGCCAAAACTCTCGCGCGAAAATGAGTTTATGTATATACAGCGAAGCAGGTGCCCGCGGCATGACCGTCATGCATTACTATGCATTGTTAGGCGAGCGCACGCAGCGGGCACCCACTCCGAGGTTAAGTGGAGGCCCCTAGAGTATGATAGTCTTTAACATGACATGATTGTAAAAAAAATGCACTAATGAGTAATTAATATCAACTTTGAAGCAAATCACCACTAAAATAACTTTCTACCCCTTTTTAACATAGTTAGGGGGTGCATTTCACTAAAATACGAAACACATCTTCCATTAATTCTGTTATAGAATGCTTATGCGAAATTTGAAGTAGATTGAACGAAGGAATCTCGTTATCCCATACAAACTTTGCCCCCCCTTTTTACCTCCTTAGGGGTAGAATTTTGGAAAATCTTTTCTTATCAGATGCTTACGTCTTACAAAGAACACACCGTCCAAGTTTCAGGTCTCTACGATCAGCGGTTTAGGCTGTGCATTGATATATCAGTGGCGCGCGCAGTACTTGATCAGTATTTTGCTGCGATGATATTTTAAAACTGCGATATCTCCTAAGATATTTATTGAAATCGAATGGTGTAAAGGCCAAGTATGTTTAAAATTAAATACTTGTGATGAATAACTTATTTATTTGGATAAGGATTAATATCATGTTTATGAAAAAACCTCCGCAAATAATGTATTAATATAAAACAGATTTCTTTTTGCATAAAAAGGGTTACTATGAGCCAACCTTAAAAGATAGACATATACTATCGCGGACTTTTTTTTAGAACTTTTAAAGGGGAACAATCCTGTGATACATGATTTTTGCGAAACTTTAACCGTTTACGCAGCGTCAGCTCTTAAAAGGAAAAAAATCACTGATTTGAAACATTCTTCATTGGTGCTCCGCTCCTATTGGTCTTAGCGTGATGATAATATATAGCCTAAAGCCTTCAGGAACTAACGGGCTATCCAACACAAAAAGAATTTTTCAAATCGGTCCTGTAGTTCCTGAGATTAGCGCGTTCAACCAAACAAACAAACAAACAAACAAACAAACAAACAAACAAACAAACAAACAAACAAACTCTTCAGCTTTATAATATTAGTATAGATAAAAGTTGGGACAATGAACTGGAGAATGCCGGTATTTTTTTTCTCAATCTATTAAGTATATAGGATTTCTGTGGGTTTACTCAATCTCTAGGTACATAAAGATTAGAGAGGATTTTGTATAGTCCTACTTAAAAGGATTTTATTAATTGAAGAGATTTCCTTTTATTCGGAATTCACTCGGGAAAACACGTAGTAAATAAACAAGTCCTAATTGACCACTAGTTGCCAGAGAATTACCTACCGTATTTGTACAAAAAGCTTAACTAAGTAAATTAATCGCGTTTCTTATTAAACTCAAAGTAGTAGTACTGTGTTCGTTTATTCGTTTCATCTAAAGGACGTCCACAGCTGGACAAAGTCCAAGGATTTCCACAACCGGCCTGCGCTGCCACATCCAGGTTCTTCCTCCGACTTTCATCAGATCGTTGGTCAACCCATGTTTCTCTGTGTACAAGTTATGATTTTTGGGATCTACTAAATATTTGTGGTATAAGTAATTGTTATGCAATTAGAAATAGCAAATACGCGTCTATCCCGCACGTCCTTAGATCTGCCCCAAGGAGCGGCCGACAGGTGTTATACGCACAATAAAACGTTAGCACTGTAACGCCCACTACTTAGCCCGACCCAGCTGGGAATCGAATATCGGACCTTATGCCCGAGTCGCACAGTTACGAGCTTCGCTTGATGGGAATTACAGCTCAATAAAGGATTCTCCTGCCCAGGACTTATAGCAAGTTATAGCAGTCGTATTAAGTGCGATTTAGCAAAAAAGATGTGTCATCATCATTACAGCCTCAGGACGTCCACTAAACATAGGCATCTCCCAATAACTTCCACGTTGACCGGTTGGTAGCGGCCTGCATCCAGCGCCTTTATGATAAGTCACCGATGCACCTTATGGGTGGACGTCACGTCATACGCTGCGTTTGTACGTGGCATCCACTCCAGAACCTTGCTGCCCCATCGGACGTCAGTTCTGCGTACTATGTCCAGCTCATTGCCACTTCAGCTTGCTAATCCGTCAGGCTATGAATTATTCATAAATTTTGTGTAGGACTTTTAGTTTCGATACCTACTTAATATTTGTTATAATGTATTTTTTTCCAGGGTCTGCAACCTCAAGAGAGCACGACTAGCAACACCAAGCGGCGCAGGAAGAAGCGACTGGCCAGGAAGAAATCCTATTAGCACGGACAATTTGAAGCGAGGCCACGGGAACGGGGGAGAGAGGCGTACGTGGAAATTCAATGTTTTATTAAAGTAGTAATTTTAATTTGTTTAGGTTGTCTGGAAGAGAATTTTGATTGCAATAGGACGTAGTGAACGAAAGTGTGGTGAACAATTGAAGTGTTATATTTATCTCATATCAAATTGAGAGAAACGTGTATTGAAATATTTAGTATATATGTATGTAGTTTTGAATCGGGAGAGGTTGACAATAATTTAATGTCTTCTTTAACTTTAAAATTTACGCTATAATTTACATAAAGATCATTTATATTATAAATGGAAATTGCGCCCACTACTTATTGTATATTGTGCCGGATTTTTTTTTCCGTTTCAACTTTTGGCAGTTGGCCGTTTAGTACCGATTCCGAAAATTTTCATATTTTTTAATTATCCTAATAAATAAATCACTTAATAATTGTTCAAAATTTTAGTGCAATTTCAGTGGGGGCACTATATTGACGTATAAATAATATTTTTCAGACTATCCCAATTTACATCGAAATAAATGAAGCAAATGTCCAGTTACGCACGTTTCGTCCTGAGCCGACCGCGAGCCGATTGAACCTTACAAAATGGTGGGTTTTACAAATTGCACCACAACTCCGTCGGGATAATGACTCGTTTTGCATAATCGAGTTGGATTATCATAACAATGTCGCGTGTATTCTTGAATCACTCGTTATCGATAGATATTCACCCAGATGGCCACGACTGGACTTTTTACCGCACGCTAATAAACTGCATCTAAAATCGTATTTTTTAAGTTTTTATGTAATGTGATGAAATGTAGGCCAAGAGCTTTCCCGTTGTATTAAAAAACACTAATGTTTTAAGGTATGACAAGTGTGGATAAGAATAAAATACTTATTCATATAATTTTCTAGTTTTGCGATCAGAACACATGTAAAAATCCGTTCAGTAGATACTTTTTGCGTGAAAGAGTAACAAACATCCAGACATACAGACATCCAAACTTTCGCATTTATAATCCTACTAAGGATTTCTTACTCATAATGTGTATATTATTATTTGAGTTAAGGTGATTCGGGTTTAATTCTTGTCATTATACTTTCCTCAAGTCAACTTATCATTTTGTACGTAATTTAAAATATCGAGTGGTTTAAGAATACCTACTGCTCTCCTTATTACTATGCAGATTTCAATATAAGTTTGTAAGCTATTGATCACATTACTATAAAGGAACTATCTAACATCAACGTTGTTTTATTTACTAACTTTAACGTAAATTAATCGTGATACCACAGAGAAGTGCCTTTTTCCGCATCACAGAAAAAAGGTACTAATAATGTTGATACAAACGTTTGTGTTTTCTTCCAGTTGGACATACTTTACCTAGGTATCTGCCATACCTTTTTTGGTAAAGCCCATTCATTTATCATGTTGTCATCTTCTGTCACGACTAAAGCTGAGCTGGTGACCATTTTGACACATACTTGGACATTTCTTTATGTTATTGTTGTTTTTGTCGCCAAAGAACGATTGCTATTTCTAAGGCTTTTGAACGATTGCTATTTTTATCACAGTGTGCGTGGACGCACAGGGTGACACACGAACCAATTACAGAGCTCTATTCAGCGCTGTGCGTTCGATTTGCTGCTTCACTTAAGCAAGCATCGTTTGTGTCAAGCATCGAATACGATATAACAGCAGGTTTGCCCAAGTACCAATAACGATTATAGACTAATTTAGAGAAGGTAAATCAATTTTCTAATGATTATTTTATAAAGGCCTTTGTTCCCTCTGAGTAATTCTACGGTAGAACTAGTGAAGAGATTTTTTTCTCATTAGTGCTCCGATTTTACAAGTTATAGAAGAACAGAATATGTGGAACTTTTTATAAGCTTTGTAAAGATGTTCTTGAAGTAATTATTATAATTTAAACCCTGTAATTCGTACTGAGCGCCTGTGAGTTAGCGCGAGCACAATGGCTTGGCTGTAAAACTAGTTTATTGGCTTTTGAGGAGGGCCACAGGAACTGGGGACTTGAGAAATTAGTATGGGAATAAATTGGGTTTGTAAGAAAATCAAATCCAATTTAATACAAGTTCTTAACACAGTTCATAATTCAAACATTTATCGGAATTATTATTATTTAATATTTTTTTCTCGAGTGGCGACCACTGGTTTGAAGACGTAGCGTGGAGACAGGCCTCCTACTAGTTGGACCGACGATCTGGTAAAGATCGCGGGAAGAGCCTGGATGCGGGCAGCGCGGGACCGTTCATTGTGGAAAGCCTTTGTCCAGCAGTGGACGTCATTTCTCTGAAACGAACGAACGAATATTTTTTCATTATAAGAAACTCATCATCAATATTAATTATACCTAATTGATGGAATAAATTTCTATGTCAAATTCTATTGAATTACAAATAGGTATCCGCCAAGATGCTTGCTACAAGTTTACATGCTACGAATCTGCTACGAGTGCCGCTGCTACGAAAGTTACACTTATTACTACGAATGCTACGAGTGTCGCTACGAACTCTACGAACAACTGCTAACTGCGTAGATTGGTTTTTCCATATTACGTATTTAACCTAATTTTTTTTAAATATGAATATTAATGATTAAAATAAATCCAAATACAAAAGCTTATTACTGTATTTTTAAAGTGTAAATGCAGCTTTCCACTTAGACGTATTTTTTAAGCTAAAGTGAGTGAATAGATGGATTTTTCTGATTAAAAGTGTCAAGTCTCAAGTTTCCGTGGTGTAGGGCTGGAAGACGACGCTCAATCCGACTGCAGAACCTTTCATCGCCTGCATTATCGCTCCAGCTGTGCAGCTGCGCACAGCAAATTTCACTAATGGCTTGTTTACTAGTTCTGCTCTTGTTGTTGAATGAAGTACATTTAATTTTGTTAACAATATAACTACAAGCATTGCTTAGTTTATTGGCTACACAATATTAAAACAAAAAACACGGTTGTGATGGATACATTTTGATTAGTGTCTTTTTAACCACAAAGGGGAAGTTCTTGGCTTGCATCTCATCTGGATTCTGATAGAATGTGATGATCAGGCTGATGGTGGAACTGACTTTGGAACAATTAATTCTTAATTTGTTAACTTATTTAATAATTAGGTTGGTTTGGTTTGATAAGGACATTTTTAATTCATAAATCATTCTATTGGTTTTAAAACTACACTTTGATTTGATTTACGCAAAGTCCTCTTTTCCAAAAATGACAAAATGTTTTACGCCCGTTCACAAACATTACTATGAGGTCTCACAGTGCGCGTGGACACAGATAGTGACACACGAACCAATCACAGAGCTCTATTCAACGCTGTGCGTTGCGATTTGCTGCTTAACTTAAGCAAGCATCGTTTGTGAATACGGGCGTTAAATGTCTACAGTTACTTACCGATCCCCAGATCGTTATGTAAAAACAAACTTTTTACATCACTCGTTTGCGCTCAGTTGAAAAACTCTTAAAAATATCGACACTCCAAACTTTCCATACGCTTACAGAGTTCCGAACCTACGACATTTATTGAATTTCAAAAGTTTCAGCTTGTTACAGACAAATAACTGGCGTTATTTTAACGTGGAAAAATCTACCCGTTGTTTTATCTCGGGAGTTCAGTTCTGGACGTCTGGGGTGACCAGGTCTTGTAGTTTGGGCAGGACATTTTTGGGATTTTTAGAAGTTTTTAAGTAATAGTTTTTCAATTACATCTAACACGTGGAAAACATGAAATTAACAACTAACAGACTTTAATCAACGTGATTGAAAGCAGAGATATAATTTTGTACTTCATTAATATTCAATTATTTATTAATGATCGACATGGTTAGTAAATAAGCATTAACGCTAACCCATTCTCGGTCCTTAACCGTTCTCGGTTCGTTCGGTCGGACAACAAATTAACAAGCCATTAATATGCTACATAAATGCTTTTGTTTCTACAAATTGTTGTTAATTTGTTGTCTGTTCTTGTAATAAGGCAGCTTATGTCTGACACCAGGGATGTTGCTCAATTGTTATACAACCCATAAAGTAAAAGAAGATTAAAAATTATTGGAGAATAGGTACATTACATAAACATTCGCAACAATGATCTCAATCTATTGATTTATTAATTGATCACCAACAAGGTTACATTGTAGCATTCACAAGAAAAACTTACAAAAACGACACTTGTTAAATGCAAACTTAATTAAAGGTGAAAATAACATACATTAGAGACAAAACCAAAGGCAATTAGGGGTCATACAGAGAGATATTTTCCTTAGCCTTTCTTTTATTTAAACATGGCCACTTGCGTGGTTAGGTTATTTATGAACAGATCCAATCCGTCCCGAATTGCGATCCAAGCTGGCAACACTGCGATCGCGAATGTCGGTGCAAATTGATTCGGACCAATCTCAGTAAGTGTCGTCGCGTGGCTGTCCGAGTATACCTAGATAGATAACTTAGTTCGTAGATAGATATCTTTTACATTTCTTCTAAACCTTGGGAGAGGCCTTTGTCCAGTGGACGTCATTTGGCTGAACGAACTCACTACGTACCTACATGTAGTTGTAACAAGCCGTTAAAAGGGTTTTTTCAAGAAATTTCATCTTGTAACAGTAGAAGATGAAGAAGCGCTTTTGTCCCACCCATAGAGATATAGAGAGATGCCAACTAATGCGCTGAGTTTTAAACTCAGTGTCGCATTAGAAATTGACACACACAAAGTAATCAAAATATTTTATGTGCTCAATACTGCGGTATCAGTACTCAACGTTCTGTTATGACGGGATATTAAAATGTCTTTTTAAAAAACAATTATTTTTTATTAACTGAAATACGTTTACTTTAAACACAGAATTTTACTTTGAATATCCGAACTGACTCTATTTTGAATGCCCGAAAGTTAGAGGTCCTTACTGGATGGATGCCCGGTCTGAACTGCGCCTCCGAACTGGAGGTTCAGGCTCGCTGCATCGTGAAAATGCTGACTCTGCAGGTTATGATGGCAATACAGCAGTTTAGCCAACATTTTCAAGGTGTAACAGCCCCCCGTTTAAGATGAAACTTACGCTATTTGCGAAGTTTCAGGATAATATTCTAATTCTTGGAGCAGGTATTTCTGCTAATTCTTGAGCATTTTCCGAATCATTATCATTACTATTAGAGTTATTTCCAACCTTGTAACTAAATTTCGGGCATTTACTAATAAGCTTTTTATAAAATATAAAAATTAAAATTATAAAGATTACAATAGTTACACAATAAGTGAGAATGGGGTAATGCGAATCATATTCAATTAATGGGCTAGGTTCATTTAAAATTTTATCAACATCTGTTACTATCTGGTTATTATCGACAGTTAAAAGTTTTTTCAATTTAACATCAGTTAATTTAAGAGGTTTCGTTTTTTCTTGTAACAATTTAAGCTTTTCTACATTGCAACAGTTATCTCTAATTAAATTAAAATCTGAATATTTTATATTTATTGTAAAATTTAAATTAGATTTAGCAATTAATTCTCTATTCTTGCAAAAGGCAATACATCCAGATTGTAAATTAAGGATGCCTGTACCTGATAATTTAGTCTCTGTAACTTGGGAACCACACTCTACGGTAAGTTTAGTAGGTTCACTTTCAACAAATATCCATCGGTTGCCCTTCAATTCTTGCCAGATGTCTATTTGACCATAAATTAACTTTGATTTACATTGTTGCGGCAATTTATTTACTACTTTTAATAACATTTCAGTTTCACAAATAGGTGTATGTTGTACAGACAAAACGTTTAGATCGCCGCATATATAAACTTGGTTATTTGGTTTAGCGCATTCCCCAATATCTCTGCTACATACATATGTTAACTTATCTCTACTTACAGCTACATAATTACAGAAAGGCACAATCATGGCAAATGTATCTGGATTTTCTTTATTATGTGGTACTGGTATCGGTAAAGGTTTATACAGATTATACTCAATTCCATGAACTAATGGTATTTTAATTACAAAAACAATTTTATTTATAGTGTAATAACAATTTAATTTTGAAACATCTATTAAATTATGAACAGTTTCCAAACTTAGACTTATGGGCAACTCTTGGTATTTCGGTAAATTTCTGACACTATTTATTAATTCATCATAAAATTGTTTTGGTGTAAGAATAGATGGATGAAGAGAGTGACTTTTAGTAAACATTATTGCATTAACCAAATCGTCAATTTTGAATGATAAAGTAAGTAAACTTGAGTATAGTTCATTACAGACTATATCCATTTTGGATTCTATTATTAACTTATTAGAAACTACAGATAGGTTCTTAACACTAGCTGACAAATTTTCAATAGCGTCATTCAAACGTGCTTCATTTACGGTAATGGCTGTTATGGTTTCATTGTAGTGCAAAAGTGCCGTACTAGTCATTAAGATGTTGTCCTTAAGTAATGATGCAAGTTTTTTATCATTACGTTGAAGGGTTTGAATGGCGTTACCATATTTAATAGCGTCGTCTTCGTCCATTGTACCGATTATTTGTTTAAAAGCGGTTCCAATTCCGGCGAACCAGGCGGATCTTTTATCGCGATTTGAAATCAAATGTGAGATAGAACTATAATCTCGTTTTATGTCACTGAGTCTTGAAACCAGGGGTTGTAATAAACTATTACATTCAATATCTGAAATATAATCATTTTGTTGGCAAAGATACCTAGCAATTCCCAGGATGGAATTTATATTGTCTATGTGAGGTTTTATATATGCTATGTCTACCGGAACCAAAACGTGAAGGTCATCACTGGTGATTCTAACTGTTCCAATTGGGTCGAAGTAAATTCCTGGATTCTCGTCTATCTGTTGCACTATATCTGAAGCGACAATGGTGAGGCTGATTGAAACCGTTCTGTAATATAATATAAAACTACATGTTATAATTATATAATAGAAGGAGAGAATTAGTTAAGACTAATTCTTATATTAAAATAAAATGCCTTAAGGGCAGTCCTAACTAACTAAGCTTGGGTTTGCAAGCTTCAGTTCGTCGTAGTGATGCTTCACATGTCGACGATTGATAAGTATCGATAAGGTGTTTCCTCCGTGTATTTTTACGACCTTATACGGCCCTTTCCATATCGGGGCTAAGGCTTTGCCTAGCCGGGGGTGATTTTTAAGGTAAACAAAATCACCAATTTTGTACTTTACTGCACGGACATGTTGATCATAATATGTTTTAGATCTTTCTTTGGAGGATGTTATATTTTCTATTGCTTTTTGGCGGGAAACCTTAAGTCGGTGATGAAGTGTTTTAATATATTCAGGGTATGTGAGGTCTTCTCGTAGATCATATACTGAATCTGGAATGAAGGGTTTGTGCCCAAAAACTAATTCATATGGTGTAAACTTAGTTGTAGAGTGAACTGCACTATTGTAAGAGAGCATGGCTGTATAAACAAATCTATGCCAATTGGTTTCATTATCATTAACATATGATTTAAGGTACTCTTTGAGGGTACTGTGGCTCCGCTCTAGAGCACCTTGTGTTTGTGGATGGTATGGAGCTGACCAAATTTGTTTTATTTTCAGAAATTCACACGTTTTCTTGAAAAGTTCTGCAGTAAAGTTTGTGCCCTGATCAGTTAATATAGCCTTTGGAATTCCAAAAAGTGATATGAAATGAACTAGACATTCGCAGGTTTCTTCAGCTGTTGCGTTGGAAATGGGGTATGCTATAGAGAATTTTGTTAAATCGTCCTGTAGAGTGAGTATGTATCTTAACTTGTTAAGTCCAGCTTCAGGTAAGGGACCTACTATATCGAGACTAACCCGTTCAAAAGGACGTGTGGATGTTGTTGTTATTTGCATGGGTGCACGATTAATCTGTCTTAAGGCTTTGTTGGATTGACAGGCTGAGCAGTTTTTTACGTAGTGTTCTATGTCTGATTTCATGTTTTTCCAATAATATCTTTCTCTAATTCTATTGAGCATTCTTTCAGTACCAAGGTGTCCGGCAATAGGAATATCATGGTTCTCTTTCATGATCTTTGAGATCTCACTGGGTGTTGGATAAATAATGTTGTTATGGTATATATTTACAGAGACAGAAGTGTTGTTAAAAAGGTATGTTAGCATATTATAAATTTTGACAAAAGAATGTTTTTCAAACGCATTTTTGAAATCTGATATAGCGAATTGTGAAACATGAGCCTCGGATAGTAGTTCAGTTTTTACATTTTCTAATGTTCGGAATATATCGGGGTAAGTTGCTTCGTCAAAGTAATGTACTTTTGTGAAAATGAAATAATATATTTTATTATTACAAGGGATTTTTTGATATCTAAAAAGTTCTTTTTCAGCTGCAACATAGGAGTTTGGATCATCTACTTTGGATAAGATTTCTTGCACATACGGATTTGAGTCATCTAAATCCAATGAAGTGGGGATAAGTATTATTGAACAGTTACTTTTAGTTAAACTTTCATTATGTTCCAAAATGTTTGTGTCAAAAGATTTATTTTTATCTCCAATTGCTTTAAGAAATTGACTGTAGTTACTGTTTTGTACATTATGTTCATTAATATTTATATTTTCTGTTTCAGGTGCGGTAGCGTGAGAAGGTGACGAGACGGGAGAACCGGTATTGGCTGATGGTGGTGGACGAGCGGCAGGACCTGGTGTTTCGACAGGTAAGGTATCAGGTTGTGGAGAGGGAATTTCTAAGACGTCGAAATCAACGTTGAGATCATCACTATGAGGGCTGATTTCAAGGAGTCCGAAATCATCAAGATTAATGTCGAGCAAAGGATCTTGGGATGGTGCTGGATCATTAAGTGGAGGATTTCGATTACTGGAAGAAGCAGGAGGATCATCGTTGTGAAAATTCTGTGGCTCAGTTGAATGTTGTACAGGATTTACTGGATAGCGGGATAACGCATCAGCGTTACTGTTAACTCTACCCTTTTTATATTCGATCTCATAATCAAACTCTTCGAGTTTGAGTCGCCATCGGACTAATTTTGATCCAGGATCTTTACAATTAAAGAGCCATTTGAGAGGTTTGTGATCCGTTAAAATTTTGAAACGGTGCCCATATAAGTATGGACGGAAAACTTTAGTTCCCCACACGATTGCTAAACATTCTTTCTCCGTTACACTGTAATTACATTCCGCTTTGTTCAAGGTTCGAGACGCATATGCTACTGGTTGATCCTTTCCAATGGGACCTTGGGACAGGATTGCGGAGATCGCGTGGTTGGATGCATCACAGGTAAGGTTAAATGGCTGACTAAAATCTGGATAGGATAAGATAGGAGCAGTGGTAAGTTTTTGCTTCAGTTCATCGAAAGCAAGTTGTTGAGGATTTTCCCATATAAAAGGTTCGTCTTTCTTTAATAAAGAAGTAAGTGGTTTGGCAATCTTTGAAAATTCTGGAATAAATCTTCTATAATAAGAAACGAGCCCGAGGAAGGATTTGACATCTTTTGGGGATTCAGGAATGGGGAATTCAGTAACTGCTTTAATTTTGTCTGGATTCGGTTTGACACCTTCATTTGTTATTACATGACCAAGATAAGTGACTTCCTTTCTGAGGAACTCACACTTATCTGGTTGTAGTTTTAAATTGAATTTCCGAAGTTTGTGGAATACTGACGCTAAATTATTTACGTGTGAATTTAAATCTGGTGAATAAATGACAATATCATCAAGGTAAACGAAGCATTGTATACCATTGAGTCCGGATAGGGCGGTATTCATTAATCGCTGAAAGGTTGAAGGTGCGTTTTTGAGGCCGAAGGGCATTCTGGTGAACTCGTAATGCCCTTGAGGAATATTGAATGCTGTTTTGGGCGCATCGTTTTCATTTAATTTAATTTGATGGAAACCTGAGGCTAGGTCTAAGGTTGAGAAATATTTGCTATTTCCAAGTTGATCTAATATTTCATTAATTTGAGGTAGGGGATATGTATCACCAATGGTAATATCGTTCAATTTTCTATAATCGACAACGACGCGCCATTTGCGTTGTCCGGATGCATCGAGCTTTTTGGGGACCACCCATATAGGGGATGACCATGGAGAATTGGAAGGTTTGATGATTCCATCATTGAGCATCTTATTGATTTGAGTATCAACTTCTGATTTGTGACATTCTGGGAATCTGTACGATTTGACGTGAATAGGATTTTGAGAAGTTGTCGTGATATCATGTTTTATAGCGTCAGTATAGGTAAGTTTTTCGTTAGGAAGATGAAAAATATCTGAATACGTAGAGCAGATTTCATGAAGAGCTTCAATTTCTTCTTTATTCATATGAGATGTACGGAGGAGTTGTAGAACTTTTTGAGTCCGTTCGAAACAGTCATAGGAATTAGAGAATTGAGAATTAATTGGTTCGACATTGTCTTTGATAGGTTCTTCCAAGGGAGTAAGTTTTAGTTTCAGGTTCGAGTTAACGGTTGTTGGGTTTTCGGATGTATTCAAAATTGAAATATTGATTCTGTGATTTTGTTTTACTTTTGTTACACAATTTGCAACAAACAATTGGTCAGAAATATGTTGGTCAAGAACAAGTCCTTCTTTTACATCTGGATTTAATACGGAACATTCAATGACGGTTTCTGATCGTGGTGGAATCACGTACACGGGGTCATTGAAGTAAAGATTCAAATTGAATTGATTGATCATAAGGATATTTTTGTTGTAATTAATATTACATTTTAAATTGCTGAGGAAATCGTTTCCAATGATTCCATCGTAGGGGAGGTGAATATCTTTAACTATGTGGAATTTGTAATTAATATAATTACAAGGGATTTTATCAGACAAATAAAGAGTTAAATTTAGATGTCCAAGAGTTGGAGTTGGTTTTTCTACAGGATCAATTCCTTTGATCTGAATAGGTTCTCTGATTATTTTGGGTCGATTTAGAATTGAAGTTCTTTTCAAAAGACTGATGGAAGAACCTGAGTCAACTAGTAGACATAGAGGTATATCAGATACTGATGTTTGGATTAGCACATGTGGTAACGATTTTTTTGTAGGATCAGTTAGGATTTCGTAGACTTCTTTGTTTGTATCCTTACAGGATTTAGGAATTGTGGGTATATACTTTTCTGTTTTGATATTTGAATGGACACTTGTTTGGGGCTGGTTACCCGTGTGGTCCTGGATTTTGGAGAATTGGACACTTGCTTGGGGCTGGTTACCCGTGTGGTCCTGGATTTTGGAGGATTGGACACTTGCTTGGGGCTGGTTACCCGTGTGGTCCTGGATTTTGGAGGATTGGACACTTGCTTGGGGCTGGTTACCCGTGTGGTCCTGGATTTTGGAGGATTGGACACTTGCTTGGGGCTGGTTACCCGTGTGGTCCTGGATTTTGTGGGATTGGACACTTGCTTGGGGCTGGTTACCCGTGTGGTCCTGGATTTTGGAGGATTGGACACTTGCTTGGGGCTGGTTACCCGTGTGGTCCTGGATTTTGGAGGATTGGACACTTGCTTGGGGCTGGTTACCCGTGTGGTCCTGGATTTTTGTATGATTGATGGTGCCGTTGATAGAATAGGGTCGCGCTAAGGTCGTAAATTTGGGCTGCACGAGACACCTGCGTGAGCCCACTACTCGTTTAAATGATTTGTTGGGATTTGGTCATCGTCTTCGGGCTGTTGAATTGTTGTGTCCTCATAAATATAGGGTTGAATTTCAGGATCAGGATATTCGGAATTTTCAACGCAATGAACGCGTGCTGGTTGAGACGTTCTAGATCTCTGGTTCTGATTAAAGCTTGGACGACTGGAATTTTGCGTCGGATTTTGAGAAAACTTGAAGCGGTTGTTATTGTATTCTCTCCTTCGACAGTTTTCAATTGTGTGACCTTGGTTTTTGCAATATCTGCAGAAATTTGGGTTTTGGTTAGGATTTTGATTGGGATTTTGATTGGGATTTTGAATATTATTTATTGTGGGTCTAAATAAATTATTTCCCGTATTGTTAAATCGGGGACGCGGTGATGGCCCGGCCACAGGAGCAGGATTATGGCGGGTCATCAATTTTTGGATCTTTTCTTCTGAAATGGCTAGGTTTACGGCTTCATTTAATGTTGCGGGTTCTTTCATTCTGATAATATTTGAGATTTTGGGTGTTAATCCCAGAAGGAAGGTATGGAGAGCTAAATCTTCCATTGCAGCGATTTTTCCGACTAATTCTTTTGATTTTTTATTGGATAGTGTGATTTCTGTTAATAATTTTGAAAGGCAAGTTTCAATCCGTAACCCGAATTGATTAACGGGCTCAGAATTTGACTGCCTACATTCCTGTAATTCAGCAAGGAGGTGAGTGTAGTGCTTCTTTTCTCCGAATTGGGTTTTTAGGAATTCACTGAGCTGGTCCCAACTGTCGAAGTCTTTTATAGAGCAAGCTACCTCAGCCTTGCCTTCGAGCTGGCTCAATATATATTTAAATAAAATCGGCTTTTGTGTTGAATGTGCGAGAGAGTTGGCATTATTGCAGTTACTTAGAAATGAATTTAGATTTTCGCGTTTTCCGTCGAATGGTTTAATAAATTTGAACAAAACTGATATGTCTAATTTTTCCTCTGACGTTTCGGTTTCTGGTTTTGGCGGCATTTTTAATTTAATGTATTACTGAATTGATGAATATTATTTATGAAATATTTTAACTTGCTGAAAACAATGAACACGACAAAAAAATAATATAAGAGCACAATAATTGAATGATTACGTAAAATTCACTAGGAAAATCTGTAATAAAAACCGACACACAAACAAAATAAATTTACGAAGAGACCCTGTATAAAAATATTGTTTAATTTAGCCACCTGGTTTGAAGACACTGCGAGCGGCGAGTACAGCGATAACGAAGGTATGTGAATGCGTGGGCGCCGGACGAGGCGACGCTTGTTTTGACTAACACTTACTTACAGGAACAGATATTAATTAAGTACAAAGTTTAATTTAATATGTTGTTACTCTAATGAATAATGTTAATGCTATGATATAGTTATTTTTCTAAAAATTATTCACTGGATGTTGTTGAATTTATCACTGAATTAGATCTTGAACCGAAGTAAATAAAAAGTTGTTTTAACTCACAGGATGATGCACTTCATTTTACGATGCACTAAACGGGATTCGAAGTGTTGACCTTGGAACTGGAACACTGTAGTTGAACTCGTTGACACTGGACACGTAGACACGACTTGCAGAGCAGGATACAGCGGGATATAGAAGAGCGATGCGCGACCACTGGAGAGCCGGGATAATTTCGGCTTTGGATGAACCGGGATACTTCCGGCCTCTGGATGATGATGAGTCCAAACCGGGATGACGACGATGATGACGACGATGATGATGATGACGGACACTGGGCTATGATAGTTCGGGTGATGACGATGTTGGATGCGTGGCACTGCTGATTATTTTTGCACACTTGGAGACGTCCTTGAGATGTACTTTTACATCCCTTCTCGCTGACACCAATGTTATGACGGGATATTAAAATGTCTTTTTAAAAAACAATTATTTTTTATTAACTGAAATACGTTTACTTTAAACACAGAATTTTACTTTGAATATCCGAACTGACTCTATTTTGAATGCCCGAAAGTTAGAGGTCCTTACTGGATAGATGCCCGGTCTGAACTGCGCCTCCGAACTGGAGGTTCAGGCTCGCTGCATCGTGAAAATGCTGACTCTGCAGGTTATGATGGCAATACAGCAGTTTAGCCAACATTTTCAAGGTGTAACAGTTCGAATAATCTTTGGTACTACGTAAGCAATGTAAACTGTTTACATTATGATGTCTGCAGAAATGTATTCTGTTTTTGGGCATATTGCTGTGACACCGACCCTGCCCTCTTGTCACATCTGCCTTTAGTTTCTGTGATCTGTGGTTGCACCGTATTATAGTCGTGTCATTGTAACGTCTGTAGGTACACGCATAATTTAAGATGGTGCAACCTAGGGTTAGAATCGAGAATTTTGAAGGCACGTTTATTCTGAGGTTACGAATTAAGTATCTAGTAGTAGTAGCCCACAGTTCCTCTCAAAATTTTTCTTTGTCGTTGCCCTCTATGAAACGAAGTAGTCTGCGATCCTACACGCCCGCACCTAGGGAAAGAAGCAATCGTCTTTGCTTCACCACTCGAATTAATTCTACACGTGTGGTACAGAGTACGAGAGACAAAGGAGAGTTTTAATGAAAGAAGACACTGTCTTCTGTCATATACTCGTAGATATTATATCTAGCACAGAAGTTAAGAGTTTCACTGAAATAATGTTACATAATCGGTAAAATAAAGATTTAACTATTTATTTAAGAGTGTGGCTTGTCGTTTATAACCACAAAATCGCATTAATAGATAAGATCTAGTAAGAAGATAGTAGTAGCGCACTTCTTATTTAACACAGGAGTTGCAGCGTTGGGAATGAGAGGTGAGTTTAACAGTGTGTAGGTAACTTTAACCTGTTACATTTTCGGGCTATGCACATGCACAATGCACGTCCCTTTGGTCTTGCCAAAATGTCTTCTTCTATTTTCATAATAAGTACCTCATCATCATCATTTCAGCCATAGGACGTCCACTGCTGAACATAGGCCTCCCCCAATGCTTTCCATGTTGAGCGATTGGTAGCGGCCTGCGTCCAGCGCTTCCCTGCTACCTTTTTGATGTCGTCGGTCCACCTTGTGGGTGGACGTCCCACGCTGCGTTTACCTAATAAGTACCTACTAATACCTATGTCTTATTAAAAATATATTTTAATGAAAAGCTTACATAACATTGGACCACTGCCGACGGCGTACGAAAAGGCGGCAGGATTATTAATTAAATTGATCCTATTTCATTGCGAGTGCAAATGAGAATGCTATCAATGGTTTTTATTTCGCTCTGGGGTTCCGCAGTCATAACTGTTGAACCAATTTTAATGTATGATACAAGTAGTGTTACATTGACGTACATAGTTATTTCGATGGTGTTTTACTCGTATTTCGTCCGACAGGGTATCGCCGTGGTACCGCGGGCGCGGTCATAAACTCATAACTGTTGAACCAATTTTAGTGTAATTAACGTTTCTTTGGTGAATTTGGTTTACTCCAAGGTAGGCACTGATTGATTGATTTGCATCAGCAAAAAACGGCAATAAAAGGTAGACTCTACTCTACTTATTGCCTATGCACACAGGTCTTATCTTTTTTACCGTTTCGTTTGTTAGTTTTGTTTGTTAGTTGATATATCTTTGTAGGTACTACCTTGTAAAATGAGAAAACGAAAGACGAAAGTGAAAGGATCTTACTGAAAATAACATACAACTACGACAAATACCGTTGCTTATCAGTTATCACACTATGTGCTCTCAGCGGCACTCGAATCTGCCACAGAAGCTCAGCTAGGTACATTGTGTCTATAACCGAATCAGAGTGAGTGCCGTTCAAGACTGTAATCGCCTTCTCCGTGTCATTCGTAGAACATGCCGCTTCACACTTGTCCGCCATTTTTAATTCAAACTAATCCGAGCTGGTAGATACTGAACACGGCAAATAGAGAATATAAAAGGCGAGATATCCCATGAAATGTCTGAGACAGATTGAATTTTTATCGGCTGTAGATAACTTTGTTGACGCAGCGGAGATTGGAAGTTGTGAATTTGATAAAGCATGCTTCATCTGCTTTGGGGTTAGGCAGAAAACAAGAATTCGGGGTCACACTTCTGTACTTGCATTCTTTGGGTTTTTTCGGACTATTCCCACCTCTAGTTCTCACCGCTGCAACTCCTGTGTAGCCAGGATCTACAGCTTGACCGCCAATAAAAACTAAACTAGTGAAGGTCATGTTTGTCCTTTTAGGGTTTGTGATCATGTAGTTATAACTACAGCAGTGTGAGGCCCTTCTTTCTCTAAATTTTTGTTCGATGACAAGTGAAAACAGGGAATAATCTATACTTATAATAAATCTGTAGAGAGGTCAATTCTGTACATGAAATATATTTTCAAAATAACTATCAGGGGGTGATAAGTGATCGATACTGATACCAAAAATGCAATCAGTAAAATTTTTGTCTGTCTGTCTGTCTGTCTGTCTGTCCGTCTGTATGATCCTTATAGAAACAAAAACTACTCGACGGATTTTAACGAAACTTGGTACAATTATTCTTCATACTTCTGGGCAGGTTATAGTATACTTAGGAATTCCCACGGGAACAGGAATTAGCGGGAAAATCCTTTTGTATGAAAAATCTAAACCGCTTAAGTTAGACGCTTGAAATTTGGCATGTAGGTACCTTAGTAAACTTAAAGCTTAATTACAATAAGTAATTCCCGAAGTTCCCACGGGAATGGGAATTAGGGGGAAAATCCTTTTGTATGAAAAATCTAAACCGCTTAAGTCAGACGCTTGAAATTTGGTATGTAGGTACCTTAGTAAACTTAAAGCTTAGTTACAACAAGGAATTCCCGAAATTCCCACGGGAACGAGAATTCGCGGGAAAATCTTTTTGTATGAAAAATCTAAACCGCTTAAGTTAGACGCTTGAAATTTGGCATGCAGGTACCTTAGTAAACTTAAAGCTTAGTTACAACAGGATATTGCAAAATTCCCACGGGAACGGGAGTTAGCGAAAAAAAAACATTTGTATGAAAAAGTCTAAACCGCGTAAGATAGATGAAGGAGGTAAAACGGGATCCACGCGTACGAAGTCGCGGGCGGCCGCTAGTGAGTGAATAAAATAAGGCTTACAACTCATCATCATCATCATTTCAGCTACAGGACGTCTACTGCTGAACATAGGCTCCCCCAATGACTTCCACATCGCACGGTTGGTAGCGGCCTGCATCCAGCGCCTTCCTGCTACCTTTATCAGGTCGTCGGTCCACCTTACAACTCACCTGATGGAAAGTGATGATCAGGCCGAAGGTGGAAGCGAACTTAACCCGGAATCCACATTTCCTAGGGAACTAACTTATCTGTAGGTCGTCGTTGTCGTCGTTTCAGCCGAATGGCGTCCACTGCTGGACAAAGGCCTCTCCCAAGGTTTCCACAAAGACTGGTCCTGCGCCGCCCGCATCCAGGCACCTCCCGTGACCTTCACCAGATCGTCGGTCCACCTAGTGGGACCACCTGTTGTAGGTATTATAAAAGAATCGCCTCTGAATTCAGGGTTATTGTATTTATTCTATGGCAGGCTGCGAGTTTAGTTTGGTCAACATTGTATGTCTTTCATCTTTTATATTGGTATGTCAAGAAGTTGATCGGCGTTATGAAAGTGCTTCCATATGAAATGAATTGAAAATATTTATTTCTTAGAAAGTGGTGGCACAAGATCTGAAGTAATTTTATTAATTTGTGTGTATTTGTACACAACGGCATATTAAACATTACCTTATATACTCGTACTGTCGTTAGAAAATTGTAGCAATTACTGATGGTAAAACTGTTATGAAAGTAAATAAATAAAATATGTATCGATGGGTTTATAAATAAGTGTTGAAGTTATTCTATTGACTATTAAATACTAGCTTTCCGCCCGCGGCTTCGCCCGCGTGGATTTTCGTCTGTCACAGACAGACTTTATCGCGCGCGTCCCTGTTTCAAAAACCGGGATAAAAACTATCCTATGTCCTTTCTCGGGACTCAAACTATCTCTATGCCTTTTCAAAATTGGTTCAGTGGTTTAGGCGTGAAAGCAAGACAGACAGACAGAGTTACTTTCGCATTTATATTATTAGTAGGTGTTATTCTAAACTACAACCTTCCCAGGCTTTCAGCACATAACAATAGATTAAGCGAGTTAATACCTAGGTATCAAAAACTCAGTGAGATCAATATCTTAAGAAAACCTAGTAGATGGAAGAAGCATTTAGTACAAGAGTACTTGTACTTGTCAAACTGTTAAATCTTACACAGGTAGTTAAAAACTGGGCAGCTTCAATATCTTAAAAATAAACCAATTTGATTTTTTTTTGGAATACAACTAAGATTTTTCTTTTATTTACATTGCAAATAGCAAAGCCTACGACACAAATTTGTTTTTTTTGTCAGCGTTCTAATAACAGTGTTAAAGGGATGGGATGTGTATATCTTTTCATTTTATTGGACTTATAATTTAATTGTAATTAATGTGACTAAACATGCAAGCGCTTTGGTTTTTCTGTAGGCTTATTATGTTGCTCATTGATAAATAAATAAATAAACAATGGTCGACTAGTCTTTACTAGTTGATCTAACAAGATTAGTCTTCCATTTTCATTCTCAACAACAACCGCTGCACCTCCTGTGTAGCTAGGATCTACATCTTGACTAGATCTGTTAATCTAGTGAACTACTAATGTACTTCATCATCATCATTTCAACTAGGTACAGGACGTCTACAGTTGAACATAGGCCTCCTCCAATGAATACTGTTCTCATCTTTGGGCAGGTGCGCCCCAGTACCAGCTTCTCCCTCTGGACCGCATTGAACGGAGAGCAGCTCGAATCGTTGACTGCCAGGACATTTCGGATGGCGTGGCGTTGCGTAGAGATGTATCCTCACTGTGCATATTCTATCGCATGTATCACGGGGAGTGCTCCGAAGAATTATCCAGACTTATTCCTGCCGCCACTTTTCGCCACCGATCTACCCGACAGCACTTCCACCCCCATCACTTAGATGGTTGGCAGTCCACAACAGTACGTTTCTCTAGAAACTTCCTGCCCCGTACAACCAAACTGTGGAATGGACTGTCGTCTGCGGTGTTTTCGGACGGATACGACCTGCAAGCTTTCAAGAGGAGAGCGTATCTTTACCTTAAAGGCCGGCAACGCACCTGTAACGCCCCTGGGTCTGCGGGTGTCTATGGGCGACGGTAATCACTTACCATCAGGTGATCCGTCTGCTCGTTTGCCTCCTGTCACATAAAAAAAAAAGATTTTAAGACAGTCAACATTATTTTAAGACACTCAACGATATTTAAACTTTACGACTAGTCATCAAATTATCGTATCGACTAGTCGTATAGTCGATACATCAGCACATCCCTAGTAAGTATTTATTGGTATTCAAATGAAGCTGTTGTTATTAAACTTGAGCGATATTACATGACGCGATCCGTCGATCCACGAGGCGTGTTAGGCGGTGTACACACTAGTGATTAGATAAAACAAATATCTGACACGTTTTTAGTGGGAAATTCCTGCAACTTTAATGGAATGGATAGACTTATCAGAGGTGGAATTGTGTAAAGCAATCGTAATCATTTGACAGTTCATAACGTACGATAAAGTCAGTTAAAGCGTTTGACAGAATAATGATTGCTTAACACAATTCCACCTCTGGTCTAAAAAATATCACACATAACTAAGAGAATGTATCATAATAATTATGTAGAAGAAGAATATCATGAACAGTTTAAAAAGTACACGTAATAATCACACCACAACGACAACCTGGAAGCTTTTGCATCGAACTTGATGAAAAATGATGATCAGTTTTAAGGTGCAAGCTATCTTCGCGTTTTTGTTCAAAAGACTAGTTCAAAGAACTAGTTTCCACAGACATTCATTGGACTGTGTATTATCCCCCTCGCATAAACAACACATCGCACATCTATAAAATCGCCGTTCGTCGATCTTGCTCAAGTGCGGCGACACCCTTACACCGCCAGTTTTATTAAAGAGAAACATTCGCATCGATACGCCGCCACCTGGGTGTTGTCGTGCTCTAATGTGCTATAAGACGGCTGCCTATCACACCGTATAAGTCGCTAGAGAATTAGACACTATGGAAGTTCGATTATGTTCCTGAAAAGGCTTTCGATTTGAATCTCTGGGGAAGGAAGAGAGGAGAAAGTGCTATGCCATAGAGCAAAATGGTGGGCGCTTTTACACATCCCAAATATATAGCTTGCTCTACCACCAGTTCGGGACAACATATGGGCTGGTGAGAAGAAGTGGTGGAAGAAAAATGAGAAGAACGTAGGGAAGCTCAGGATCTATTGTAAATGAAATTCGTTATGTCCTTTACTCCACCATAGGATAGAAGTCTCAAATGCATACATTTAAATAAAAAAATACTGATTATTGCTGTAGAGATGAAAAAATGGAGTACCCGTGCTATATTTAAAGCTAATTGTTGCTGAAACTTCTAACTAGGTTTTCACATTCAACAAAAGATGCTATTACTTATCTATGTAATTTTGTGTCAATGCGCGTACGAACGTGTGTAGGTATTGCGGAAAAATAAAACGGCTTATTTAAAATCTTGTTACGGATCGGTGTGACATGCAGCCCACGTCTTTTGAAGCTGACTGAGTGACGGTTTAGAGAAAAATTGCATTCTGCACGTTCCGGGAAAATTCCTATTCCCACTTGCGGAGATGTATGAAGAAATTCCCATTAAGACCCGCACTGTTCCTTTGAACGATGTGTTTCCTGTTTACCGATACGATACTGTCTGCTTTTGCTGTTTTCTTTGGCTTTTTCTAGTATTTAAGCAGCTTACAGTACGGTGAATTCGTATAAAGAAAGTAATATTTTGTTACAAATAGGGTGAAATTTTTATGAACATAAAATATCGGTTGAAAAGAGAAACACGGGTTTCAAGAAGTCTGCGAAAGTTTAAAATCTTTTAAAATATCAGTTCTTTGTTTAAATTCTCTAATCCCCTTTTTAGGGTTCCGTAGCCAAATGGCAAAAAACGGAACCCTTATAGATTCGTCATGTCTGTCTGTCCGTCCGTCCGTCTGTCCGTCCGTATGTCACAGCCATTTATTTCCGAAACTATAAGAGCTATATAACTGTTGAAACTTGGTAAGTAGATGTATTTTGTGAACCGCATTAAGATTTTGATGCAAAAATAAAATAAAAAAATATTGGGGGCTCCCCATATTTAGAACTGAAACTCAAAAATTTTGTTTTTCATCAAACACATACGTGTGGGGTATTTATGGATAGGTCTTTAAAAATGATATCGAAGTTTCTAAAATATTTTTTTTCTAAACCAAATAGTTTGCGTGACAGACGCTTCCAAAGTGGAAAAAAGTTGGTCCCCCCCTCTAACTTCTAAAATAAGAAAACCGGCCAAGTGCGAGTCGGGCTCGCACACCGAGGGTTCCGCCGTACAAACGTAGCGGTTTACAATTTATGACGTATTAAATCAAATTACTTACTTGATTCCGTTGCGAGTAGTGGCGAATTTCAAAATATGCGGTATGATTATTTTTTATTTAATTATTTTTCCTATATTTGCATTATAGGTAGGTACCTACCTCAGCGTTTTGAATTTTTGCGTTGATTTAGAATTTCTCACAGTTTAGAGGCAATTAGATTTAAGAAGTGTTTGATATGAATTTCAACTTTAATATCTCTACGCGTTCATGTGAAAAAGGGTAGGTAGTAAGTTTATAATTATTAAAAAAATATTTTGTCATGTAAGCAAAAATAATATTTTAAATTTTATATAACTTCAAATTTATCATTTTCGCAATTTTTCCTTTATCTGTACTATATAACGTTGCTTCGTGCCGAATTTCAAGATTCTGAGTTCACAGGAAGTACCTTGTAGGTTTTGATTCCCTAGCGTGTGACGGAAATTCGTCTAATGTGTCGGTATAAACTGCTGTATCTTTTGATCGCGTTAACTTAGAAGTTTGATTTTTTTACTTCTTAAAGGGACAATAGATCTAGGTATTTGGTATAAATTTCAATTTGATACCTTTATTCGTTCGTGAGAAATAAGGTAGTAAGTTTCATTTTATTAAAATATTTTTATTATATTATATAACTAAAAAAATGAAATTTTCGCAATTTTTCCTATATTTGCATTATATGACAATGCTTTATGCCAAATTTCAAGATTCTGAGTTTACGGGAAGTATCCTGTAGGTTTTGATTCCTTTGCGAGTGTCGAAAATTTGTTGAAAATATCGACATAATCGGCTGTATCTTTTGATTGGCTTGGCTTAGAAGTTTGATATTTTCACAGCTTAAAGGGACAATAGACCTGAGTAAATCATGTGAATTTCAGCTTGATACGTTCACGCGTTCTTGAGATAAAGGGTCTTGACAGACGGACGGACGGACAACAAAGTGATCCTATAAGGGTTCCGTTTTTTCCTTATGAGGTACGGAACCCTAAAAATGAAAAATCTAAAAAAAACATATGATGTACATTACTATAAAACTACCAACGAAAATTGTTTTGAACGAGATCTAGTAAGTAGTTTTTTTTAATACCTCGTAAATCGTAAACCGCTTATTACCGCGTAATCTTTCATACAAATAACTTACATTAAAAAAAAAAAAATCATAAATCAATGGTACGGAACCCTTTGTGCGTGAGTCCGACACGCACTTGGCCGGTTTTTTACCATTTCAATTCAGTTTCAATTCAAACAGAAATTTTCAAAGGGGTTACTTAAAAATTAGGGATTGATGGTGAAAACTGGTATAGGCGACTTAAAATGTAACTTAGATGGAAATCTACGAGTATGTACGTACACAGTGTTTTATTTTAAACACTTTTTTGAAGATATTGTTCGTTTATATTTGTTTCTTAATATACGATACCTTAGTGGAGTGATATGCCTTGGACGTGGTCATAGTGTAAGTCTTAACTTTTAGACTAACTAACGCCCGTATTCACAAACGATGCTTGCTTAAGTGAAGCAGCAAATCGAACGCACAGCGTTGAATAGAGCTCTGTGATTGGTTCGTGTGTGACCCTGTGCGTCCACGCGCACTGTGAGACCTCATAGTAATGTTTTTTTTTTATGCATAACAAGGCAGATATTTGACCACAATCGCACCTGATGTTAAGTGGGATGTTGGGAGTCTAGGATGGTACATATCTGCCCTGTAAGTGCCTATTCACTCTCGCCTTGAAAACGCCCGGATTATAGTCTTCGGGAAAGACAGCAGCAGGCAACGAATCCCAGTCCCTAGCTGTTCACATTATAAAAGAGTCATCGAAACGCTTAGTGCGAGCTGGTGGAATGTCATGTCTTTAGGGATGCAGATGGTAACCTGCGTCTGGTTCCTCGTTGATGGAAGGGGGCTGGTGGAATTAGTTTTGTGAATACGGGCGTTAGATATTAATATTGAAACTATTTTGCTGATCAAAAGCAAACACAAAAGGGTCTTACCCCAAATAATCACCTATTTACTTAAAATGTAATTAGTGGCATCAGTTTCGCACTATTGATCAAGAAGCTTTGCGCGTGAGATCACTACGTACTAGGGATGTTATGTATAATAATGTAGTTTCGGTTATGGATACGGTTACGGATATAGGAATAATATTATACCGGTTTCGGTTACTTTTTTTATTTCGGATATCCGAAAGTTTCGGTTACGGTTACGGATATCTGTGCTTTAGAATGCAATTTGCAATAGTTGTCCAACACGGTTCATTCATGGCCGCACACTTTACATTGAATAAAAAGTAATAAAAAAATAAACATTGATACTAGATGGCATTATAAAGGTAAATCAGGCTGTTATGCCTTTACATAATAATGCTATAACAAAAAACGATTTAAACTGCCTACATCCGAAACTATACGAAACTTTTGAATCGGTTACGGTTACGGTTTCGGATATTTTTTTATTTCGGATATCCGAAAGTTTCGGTTACGGATATCCATAACATCCCTGCTACGTACCCTTCTATCTTGTGTAATTAATTATTTACAACCCTCAGGGCATCGGGCCGTACGTGGGAGGGTCTCGGAACCCTTAGATGACATTTAAGAAATTAAACTTCATTTTGCTTACTACAAAATAAGTAGATATGTACATAAAATTCGTTGAGATCTTTTTTAAATATCAGATTTAGCAATATTCTTTGCGAAAAAAGCCCAACGTGTCGCTAGTTCGATTCCTTCGAACTCCTCCTATGTTCTTCTGATAAATTTCGTTGCGGATCCAATGACAGTTTAACTTTCCCCCGGGACAAACTTGACCTTCACTGGTTGGGTTTTTATTGGCGGTCAAGCTTTAGATCCTGACTACACAGGAGTTGCAGCGGTGGGAACGAGAGGTGGGAATAGTTCCGTTAGTTCGATTTCTGTCGATTTCTGGATTATTATGGTGAACCCTCGTTTCAGTCTAGGGATGTCCATTTCATTGGATAAAAAGGCCATGAATTTTCACAGCAAAGAATTTAAAATAGCGATGAACCCATCTTAACACAATTTAGGTACTGGCCAATTTGAAAAGAAAAAATAATAATCAAAATTTCAAATATATAGTTTCTCCTATATTATTCCTTAACAATTAAAAAAAATGGTTTTCCTTTGTTTCGAACGCTTTTCAATTATTCTCATCATCTTTTTTCCGTGGTGCCAAAGAAGGCAAGAAAAAATCTGTCTTCATCATTATTTTTCTGTCCATCCCAACTAATATTATAAATGCGAAAGTAACTCTGTCTGTCTGTCTGTCTGTTACGCTTTCCCGCTTAAACCTCGCAACCGATTTTGATGAAATTTGGCATAGAGATAGTTTGAGTCCCGGGAAAGAACATAGGATAGTTTTTATCCCGGTTTTTGAAACAGGGACGCGCGCGATAAAGTTTTTCTGTGACAGACAAAATTCCACGCGGGCGAAGCCGCGGGCGGAAAGCTAGTATTTTATAACTTACTAAATTTTTTCAATCCTAAATTAATTAAATAACTATCCCACATCGCCCACCAATCACGGCTACGTCAACTTTTATACGGACGCCGTAATTTTTTATAGTAATAGATCTCTTAAACTGTAACCTCGAGTTGCGTTGATTTCCCGCGGGGGGCGCTGCCATGCGGTTTAATAACCGCCTTGAAGAGGTGACAAGCTCAAGTTTTGTTGTGTGGTGAGGTTCTGTACAAACATTAATATTTTGGCTGGTTTTAAGCTAAGGGTGTGGTAATGTGTTGAAAGGGATTTATTTACCTATTCATTTTATTTTGAACTAGCTTCCCGCCCGCGGCTTCTCCCGTGTGGAATTTTGTCTGTCACAGAAAAACTTTTTTGCGCGCGTCCCTGTTTCAAAAACCGGGATAAAAACTATTCTATGTCCTTTCCCGGGATCAAACTATCTCTATGCCAAAGTTCATCAAAATCGGTTCAGTGATAGGCGTGAAAGCAAGACAGACAGACAGAGTTACTTTCGCATTTATAATATTAGTATGGAGTATAGATAAATAAAGATGCTATACTTATTAATTAAAAGAATGAAAGACGAAAATTTACGAAAATAAAATACATTTTCCCATACAAAATGTTCTTGGGTGTCATAATAAATTTTCGCATCTGTCCATGCGAAGCCGGGCGACAAAATAATATACGTAGGTATTCCGATATGCTCTCGACGACATACAAAATCAAAAATAACCATCTTTTTACATTACGCCATTATAGTCCCAATCAAAGTCAAGCTTCGAGGTAGGATGAAAATAAAAAATATCTACGGAACCCTAAAGCGGTCTGCTAATCCGACACGACCCCTTAAATATTTTAGGATGGCTGACTCCCTATTTTTGTTGCCAGGAACTAAGTTTGATAATTAATTTAATGTTGGCCGTTTTGTTGTTTCCTATGAAGTACATCGAAGCCCGTATTCACAAACGATGCTCGCTTAAGTAAAGCAGAAAATAGAACGCACAGCGTTGAATAGAGCTCTGTGATTGGTTCGTGTGTGCGTCCATTGCGAATCGTTCGTTCGTTCGTTCGTTTCAGCCAAATGACGTCCACTGCTGGACAAAGGCCTCCTCCAAGGTTATCCACAATGCACGGTCCTGCGCTGCCCGCATCCAGGCTCTTCCCGCGACCTTTACCAGATCGTCGGTCCACCTAGTAGAAGGCCTGCCATTGCGAATGCAAACAAATATTTTTGGATGCAACTAGGAAACTCTCGCCTCTGTGGTGATTCTTTTGGTGTCTCGGATGATATGTGTCAAGAAGACACATCGCCTTGACATTCAATGTTTAAAAACGCACAGCGCACATGAAATTGAATTGAAAAATGTTTTTCGTTCGTAAATTTTCTCCGGAAGCCCACATCCTAGTCCTAGTTCACCGTGAATCCAAAACCTAGTGTTCAGAGGAAGTGAATCATACCTGAAGATGCTATATTCCTGAGGCCTGGTGCTGGTCGAGCTGGCTGAAGGGGACCCTGGATTGACTCCAAAGGTTAGTGGTATCTTGACTGGTGTAGACCGACCGACCGCTGGATGCAGGCCTATGCCTATGTTCAGCAGTACATAGAAGTTCCTGTAACTGAAATGATGATGATAATTGTGTTAACGTGTCATCTTCTATGCAATCGCAATTTTAATAAATGAATTTTCATTCAATCACGCCTCCAAGTTCAAGTCTGAGCTAAAAACTTTGTTCTTGTAAAAATATTGGCGGGTAATCGCATATTTGCTTCGACAACTTGATTTTCCTACCGTCGTTCTATGGTCGGAGCAAGCCTTACTTACTTACTTGCCCGGCGACGCTCAATGCGCACACCCGTGTGTTGCGTGTACTGGTACTGCGAGTCTACGAGTGACGTTCACTCCCTCAAAAGACCGTGTCTTTTGCTATAATTCGCGCGTGTAGATTGATCATCATCATTAGCATGAGAAGACCGTGTATTTTGCTATTGTTCATCGTCATCATCAGCATCAGCTCCGAGGATACTCAAGCTGTGCTCCACCGTCCAAAACGCCGTACGTCTGCAGATTGGGTTCCGTCCGTGGCGAGGGTCAACTTTAAGGTTGGTAAAGCTCAGATTACCTGTCTCTGTGTTGCGAGGACTGATCTACCTTTCATCAATTTTAACAAAAACCTATACACTTTCTAATCAAATAATCTTGAACCGGCGTAATAAACGCAATTTTCAGTGCGACTCACACACAAGCCCCTACCTAATTATTATTACTGACGGGATTGCTACCATGTACCTTAATTTTGAGTTTCCGATTTTTCGGCACTGTTGCAAGCGCCATGGTCACGCCATTATGTACTTAAAATTAGAACATTATGGGCCCTGTAGGGCACGGCAATTAGGAGAGAGGACCACCCTAGATCAACCGAAAGATGTATCAGAAGTTAGAGCCTAGTAATTTATCATTGAGATACTCACTTAAAGCATAATAGTGTTTGGAAATTAAAAGTTCTTTTATTGACCATGAAAGTTTAAAACAATATAAGCCCCTACTTTGTTAGTATAATGTTGGGAGCCGGTGGCTTCCATCTTATTACCTATTAAGGTGTGTCGTTTGAATATTTAAGCTGTGAAGCTTTGCGCCCTAGTTTACTATTTACAGCTAATTAACGTGGCACAAAAATTGAGAAAATAATAACTAATAAGCGTCCAAACACTTAATTACCAAATTATAATTAATATTGTATCTAAAGTTAGGTACTTCTTTCCGCTGGCTACTGGCAGATTTTTATATCGCAGATCTTTTTATCGAATTTTTCGTGATAAAATCATGGTCGCACGTGTCGGTAACAAAATGTTGTGAACACTGAACATTTTGGGTTGAAATGATGAGTTTTCCGTGCAAACTTTTTATTATTTTACACCTTCAAGGTTTTTGCTGAGAAAAAAAATTCTATGTTCTTTATTAAGGTACAATAAGTGTACTTTAAGCCATGAAAATTAGTCAAACGAAACGAATGGCTGTACAAAATGTATGGAAGCTGGAAACATCGGACAGAGGCAGTTTATTCTGAACCTATTACTTATTGGATTATTTGGTATCGTTTGATAGAGCTTGTGAAGCACTTTCAGGATCAGTAACCATTTTTTCGATACCTTGTATAGTTTAGAAATAATGTAGTGAGATCACGTCTTATCGTTTCCAACCTGTAATAATTACTTTAAAAAATTCCACAAGCAAAACCGCTCACCCAAAGTAGATAACCAATAAAATGCAATATGTGCCGCAAGCACCGAATAAAATGATAGAAATCCGTAGAAAATTGTTCGCGCGGCGCCCGCGGCGTGAGAACACGCGCCATCTTGTTCGGCTCGGTATGTGGGACCGACGATTTATGGATATGTCGTGTTATGCTGGAAATTTTATAAGTACGACCCTTAGGGCCGACAAAGAAAGATATTAAAACTATAGGTTTAGCGCTTAACTCAGTGCCTGAGGTATAAATAAATAAATAAATAAATATCCTTGGACATTTTACACTGCGCTTCTAGTCCCAAATTAAGCAAAGCTTGTACTATGGGTACTAGACAACGGATATAAACATACTTAAATACTTTTTAGGGTTCCGTACCTCAAAAGGAAAAAACGGAACCCTTATAGGATCACTTTGTTGTCCGTCCGTCCGTCTGTCAAGACCCTTTATCTCAAGAACGCGTGAACGTATCAAGCTGAAATTCACATGAAATACTCAGGTCTATTGTCCCTTTAAGCTGTGAAAATATCAAACTTCTAAGCCAAGCCAATCAAAAGATACAGCCGATTATGTCGATATTTTCAACAAATTTTCGACACTCGCAAAGGAATCAAAACCTACAGGATACTTCCCGTAAACTCAGAATCTTGAAATTTGGCATAAAGCATTGTCATATAATGCAAATATAGGAAAAATTGCGAAAATTACATTTTTTTAGTTATATAATATAATAAAAATATTTTAATAAAATGAAACTTACTACCTTATTTCTCACGAACGAATAAAGGTATCAAATTGAAATTTATACCAAATACCTAGATCTATTGTCCCTTTAAGAAGTAAAAAAATCAAACTTCTAAGTTAACGCGATCAAAAGATACAGCAGTTTATACCGACACCTTAGACGAATTTCCGTCACACGCTAGGGAATCAAAACCTACAAGGTACTTCCTGTGAACTCAGAATCTTGAAATTCGGCACGAAGCAACGTTATATAGTACAGATAAAGGAAAAATTGCGAAAATGATAAATTTGAAGGTATATAAAATTTTAAATATTATTTTTGCTTACATGACATAAAATATTTTTTTAATAATTATAAACTTACTACCTACCCTTTTTCACATGGAACGCGTAGTAGAGATATTAAAGTTGAAATTCATATCAATCACTTCTTAAATCTAATTGCCTCTAAACTGTGAGAAATTCTAAATCAACGCAAAAATTCAAAACGCTGAGGTAGGTACCTACCTATAATGCAAATATAGGAAAAATAAATAAATAAAAAATAATCATACCGCATATTTTGAAATTCGCCACTACTCGCAACGGAATCAAGTAAGTAATTTGATTTAATACGTCATAAATTGTAAACCGCTACGTTTGTACGGCGGAACCCTCGGTGTGCGAGCCCGACTCGCACTTGGCCGGTTTTTTTTTGTAAATACATAGGTACTTATTATACATAGAAAACACCCAGTCCAATACAAACAAATATGTTCATGCACACAAATATTTGTACCTACTGTGCGGGAATCGAGCCCGCTACCTCCGGAATAGTAGTCCGTTTCGAACCACTACACAAAACGGCCGACATGTATGGGAGTATGGTAGGGTGATTGTGTGGTCAAACGTCAGCGAGACTTGAGATTGGTATGCCCTGACACGTTATAATAATGTATGTCAATGTTACCCGTCCCGTACTGCTCCCATACCTAAGGCACTAAAAAAACTCAGTAAAACTCATTTATTTCTGTAAATTAGGCTTAAAAAAAGCACTTTTACACGTCCCAGTATTAACCCTACCACTGCTTCAGGACAGTAAATAAATGGGCCAGTGCTGAGAAGAATCAGCGCAAGAAACTCAGTCACCTATTGTCAGCCTCTTTTTCAAAGGTTTACACTACAGGCTTTCAAATGTACAAAGTTATAAATATTTATGCGAGCTAGGCAGTAAGTAACGCATCCCAAACATTTTTCCTTTTGTACCCTTTGCACCACCGGCCTGCACCACTGGTGGTGCAAAGGGTATTTTTAAATCCCTTTTGCACCACCAACAAATAGTGCTGTGCTACCATCGACTGTAAAACTAGTAGTAGACTGTAAAATACTTAATAATTTAATTGTTATAATTAAATCAAAACCTACCTAAAAGTTTTAATTTGTGTGTGTGTAAGTGCCTATAAAAATTTCACTTCAGACCCACGATACCCCGGGCCTACATCCTACATACAACGAATAAAGTACCAGGGCAACATAACAATAAAGGAGCTATTTTATGATAGTTACATGTTTATTTCTCGGATCAACCAAGAAGAATTTGATATAGCTCCTTTATGATTATGTTGCCCTGGTACTTTAGGAATATTATTCGTTGTATGTAGGTATGAATGGTTGTTATTAATTTTTATGTTATGTTGTCAAATCTGTCCAGTAGTTTCGGAGCGTATTCAGTACAAACAAACAATCAAATCTTTCCTCTTTATAATATTAATATTATATGATTATAGATAATCGTTTTACAGTTAATGGTAGGGCGGCACTATTGGTGGTGCAAAAGGGATTAAAAAACACCCTTTGCACCACCAGTGGTGCAGGCCGGTGGTGCAAAGGGTACAAAAGGACATTTTTATCTTTTAAATAATCATCGACTTTATAGTAGCCCTTTTTCATTAAGGTACTTTTAATATGTGCTTTGAATTTATGAATTGGTAGTTCTACAACAGTTTGTGGTAATTTATTAAAGAATTTAATACATTTTCCCATAAATGAATTACCAATCTTATGCAATCTGAAATTTGGAACGGCAAGTTTATTTTTGTTTCTTGTATACTTACTGACCGAGTTAATCGCTAGATCTATAGTTAATAAATTAAATCCAAGCGTGGAGATTATGGCAAAACCCTCCACTATAGTGGAGGAGGCTCATAGTCCAGCAATGGATTGTAAAGGGCTGTTGATGATGATGATGATAGTTAATAAAACACTGAGTTTTTACTGGGATAGTTAGGATGTCAAAGCAGAGTAAAGTTTAACACGTCATTGCATCTTTGTCTACCGATTGAAGTCGATAGAGACAATAAATTAGGTATTAAGCTACCTTAGTCTAAATTGGATTTAAACGTTTCTGCAAGTGGCACTTAGCCTAGATTCCGGTTAGTTCTTCTCCTGCAGACGGGTTTATTGAATAGTTTTTATTGTAAAGCTTATTGTTAATATTTGGTTCACACTTGAGTACATACGTCCTAAAATAAAATTAAGCTGTCTCAAAAGCATGTTAAGCAGTTAGTGCTAAGGTCTGTATTACAAAAACAAGCTCTCATTCTAAGCATAGATTGAAAATTGGTATTATGCCTCTTAGGACAGAGTCTATGACTTAATTTATTCATCGAGAGATTATTAATCCAATGAAATGACAAATAAACGAATATTTCTTAATTTATATTTAGGCTTCAATGGGAGAAGTAATAAACAAAGTCCCATAGCAAATACATCTTCAGTTCCCCCAAACATCCATGTTTTCCACCTTGGACTGATGAGGGCGATTCCCGGCAAGAGCGGGCCATCAGCGGGACCCCGCAGTCCCGGAGAAATGCGGGACAAATCTAAGAGATCAACGCCGGGATGTTCATTCGCATATTTTATACGGTTCATTTGTGCCACACACGGCTGTGAGGGATGGGCAACAACGCGGAAGATCTGTCGTTGAATGAAGTTATAAAGAAAAGCGTAGGTATCTGTTTAGAAAAAAAAAGATTTTACGACGAGGACTTTGAAACAAATGTAAAAACAATCCAATCATAAAATGATTCTAACAATAATCTGCGCTTGTTTCTATCTAATGACATTGAAATAATGTAACGTGTAACGTGTAACAGTGTTACAGTGTGACTCGTTAGGAAAAAACCCATCAAGTTATCTTTCCAACCGGTCCAACGATTATACTGTAACCGGTGTTTATTGACAGAAATCGTGAATACTTACCTTATTTTAACTTATTTTGAATATTGTTTATTTTAACAAAATCTCTATATCCTTCAGACAATCGATGGACAGATGACCTGAAAAACTATTAAATTAGCTAAAAGTGTCTGATATGCTGGAGATTATGTATTTTCGCGTTCCTTATAGCTTCCTGTGATAAGCATTAAAACGACGACAATGAATTATCAAGTTATTACTAACTTCTATGTACCTATTGTTCACTTTTTATAAAAAAAACAATGCTCGCAGTTCTCCCCTCCCGTGTGTCAGAGATCACATTTCACCGAGACTATACGTCGGCTAAGGCGCTCAAGCCGTCGGCTCCGAGGGTAATGATTTGTAAAGCCCCCATTAGGCGCTGATGTCAGGCTTTGCGTGACACCATGCAAACGCGCTTGCCGCGCGCCACAGCAGTGTGTCACCGCGTAAATAAATAACTAGAGTGCTTCGGCTAGATGCCTGCTTATTTGAGGTTATCTTTCAAACAGCTAGCATCAGGTAGGTTAAGATGAAGAATGGAGAGCACAAAAGAAATCGTTTTTATTATATGCTGGAAAAATACTAGGTTATAGGGATAATGGGGCCTAAAATTCCTTGGACTTTGTTAGGGTTGTTCGGAGATGAGGTGTTAGATGAAAAATGCTTTCAATTATGGTCCGCAGGCGTTCAGCCGAAGTTGGGTACATATTTCTCGTTTGCCTTTTTAATTTATATCTTTAGGATAGTGCGCTTGGAAACTTCACAATACATACGAGTAGGTATAGCCTCTTTTGTCCAATTTCTTCACAAATTAAAGTGCGTGATTTCAACAACTTTTACTATGAGATCAACGGTGACGGTGAAAAAAGAGGTCAACTGTTCCATACCTATATTACTACTTAACCCTTTGTAAGTATGATGGTGTTTTCAATCAAGTTTGTAACATTGATAGATGAATTATTGAATAAGAGACTGTAAGAAGATGATTTGTGTGATCTTCTTTATAAAAAAACGCCTTCAAAAACATAGCAATCTCAATAGCGATTCCTTCATCGAATTTCTGTTTCTTGGCCAAATTGTCTATTTTCTACAAGCCTTTGTCAAGTCGGAGCCTCATTAACTGGCCTGTGTTGTGGACGCGGCTCAAAGGTCCGTAATGACGGCTTGCTGGCTCAATAATTTATGCTGTGCAGAGCAATGTCAGTTCCAGAGATTACAAAATTTAAGATACAAAAAATGCTGTTCTGTTCAAATATTTGCTACCTATCGTGTATCGAATGGTTTTTTTTAAATGAGTATTGTGTACTACTTGCTAGTTTATGCTGTGCAGAGCAATGTAAGTTCCAGAGGTAACAAAATTTGAGATACAATAAAATGCTGTTCTGTTCAAATATTTGCGACCTATCGAGTGTTGAATGGTTTTTTAAATGAGTAGGTATTGTGTACTAGTTGCTACTATTCTCGTTAACCCTCAAGTAAATCAATGCTTGTAGTAGGAGTGGGTTCACCACAAGTCTAGCCAGTGGTGTAACTATACCATCCGAAGCCCGTAGCAAATTCTAGGGTCTTTTTCAGGGGGGTCCCTTGACCATCTCCCTGAAAAGCGCGAGGAGGAGGGGGTTGTGATTAGGGTCTTGGGCCGGGGCCCTCTTGAGTAGGGAGCCCGTGGCATTTTGCCAGCTATGACACCCTATAGTTACGCCACTGAGTCCAGCGGTATCGAACTAGCGACCATTAGGATAGGTCCGTTGAACTTTTGTCTCAATAAATGTAATAGCCCAACGGCGATAGCTTAAGACTGTAGCTAATTTGAGTGTCGCTATATCAATCCCCGAAGCCCGCTTGACAGTTCATCTGGTTAAGATTACGTGTGAAGATCTCTTCCACTTTCAGCATTGACTACTCTGAGGTCAAGAGCTTCTCCGATGAATGATGATTCTTGAAAAATACTGCAAAGATACGTATTGTATCAATAACTTATTTTTTAAAATATGATTTATTACTCTGCATCTCACACTAACCTGTGCCAGTGTTCAACTAATGAGTATTGTTAATGAACAAACAGTCACATAGACGGAGACGCGTTTAAAGATGCATACCTAATTACTACAATACTTACCGAGACGGTATTATGGAATACTACGGCACTGGAATATTATGGAACTGTCTGGAATTTGGAATGGACGCTCCAAAGGGTCTTAAGCCTTTTGCAAACAATATTAGGGGCCTTTATAAACGACATTTTGATTATTTATCTGGAAAGTCAAAGCCCAAAAAATTGTGATGTGTTAAAGTTTCTGTGATTTCGTGATGACCGAGTCATCCTTTCGCTTTTATTATAGGTAAATACATAAATAGTAAGCAGCTTGTCTAGATAACGTAGATGTCTTTGCTTATCCTTGAAGATCGATACACTAATCTTAACTTTCCCCAAACAATCAAGTGTTTAAGCGAACTTTTTTCAGATTTATGAACTCCGATCATAATTTACCGGCCGTACAGTAAATTTACATGCCCAAACCCCACTTAAGTTCCAAACTAATATAAGTTAGTGTCCCCCGCGGTGCCAAAACAAAATTCTGAAGATTCCGTTGTGATGTAAATGAGGTGTAGCCTCAGTTTGAAACAATGTGCCAAATCCCTCGCGGGGACCTTTTGTTGAAAGAAAATGAAGTTAAACAAACTCTGGGGCAAAGAAGGTGTTATGCCTTTTTGGAGCTCAATTGAAGTAAACATTTATGGTTCTGCTATAGATACATACATACATATGCCCGTATTCACAAACGATGCTTGCTTAAGTGAAGCAGCAACGTTATCGAACGCACAGCATTGAATAGAGCTCTGTGATTGATTCGTTTGTGCGACTCCGCCACTCAAGTATTGTCTATGAATAGCTTTTCGGGTCTCACAGTCCACGCGCACTGTGAGACCTTATAGTAATGTTTGTGAATACGGGTGTAAAGTTTAAAATATCTTGAAGCCACGATAGCCGAACGGTGAAGGGGTCGGACTGGCCCATTTGTCATCCGAAGAAAGCTGGATCGAACCCCGCTGACGCTCGAGTATTGTGGTGAGCCCACTCGTGGCACAAGCATTTAGCTTAGTACGAGGGGCTAACGGAAGTATCTAAATATTATACATATAACTCAAAGGTGACTGACTGACATGACATAATGATCTATCAACGCACAGCCCAAACCACTGGACGGATCGGGCTGAAATTTGGCATGCAGGTAGATGTTATGACGTAGGCATCCACTAAGAAAGGATTTTACGAAACTCCACCCCTAAGGGGGTATAACGGGATCCACGCGTACGAAGTCGCGGGCGGCCGCTAGTTAGTAATAAAAAACATCTACTCTGATTGGCCTGATGTTGTCGATTGTATGATAGCACACCATTATTTAAATTTATTGCAAAAAAATAGCACTTACTACAATTATTTAAAATACCACATTTTATATCTGTAACGACATCCTCGCCCCACAATCAAAGGGGTTTTAGAGAGAAATATTCATTGAGTACTCTAACTGGGATAGGGAGAACATTCCGAAACCCCCTATTCAGGGGGTTAAATGATTGAAAAGAGGGTTAAAATTCAGGGAATCCGATGTTTGTGAAAACAAACTAGAGAAAAGCTGTATCTGTATTGACAAGTTCTTATTAAAATTGTCTATTTTTAAACTGAATGAAAAGTTTGATGGTACATCAGGCTATGTTAAAGCCGGATTAATGTAGTTTACGTTTGTTGTGGTGATGTGCCGTGATTACAGAATTAAAATTGCAACGGGGCGTCTTAGCTAGCTCAGTCTGACACCCCGCTGTTTAGTACTAAGTCCCAGTTCGCCTTCTGCGATGAGGGATGTGTACCTATCCAGGATGCCTACAGGGATATTTGACCAAGGAAACGCACAATCAATAACACAATGGCACTTATAATTCAGGTTCCACAATAGTTTACTTATTCTAGTTTCACTGACTCTAAATTACTATTATTTAAATAATGAACAAGTTATTCTACAATTGCAAATCTACTATGACAAGAGGGATAGCGATGCGCCCGGTTCGCGTCCCGAAACTAGTTTACGTATCCGCGAGAGGGGCGGCGCCCTGTGCGAGGTTTAGCGAGTGTTAGTTCGGATACTTATAAACTAGGGGGGTAGGACGGTTCGCTCCCAAATCGGTAACCGAGGTCGACGAAGTGGGGATTCGTGCACCGAAGGTAAAAGGCTTGGGACCTACGTGGCGAGTGGGGAGGAATTACAGGAAGGGTGGCAGCGGGATTGCTACCGCAGGTCGGGATTGAGTAAAGCATGCACTCGGTAGGGATTTGTATGTGAATACAGGCAGCGATGGTTCGCTCGTGTCGCGGAAACCGCGCGAGCAGAAAGTCCTATCGAGCCAGGTTAGTGGGAACAGTGAGGGTAGCTATTCGCTAGGGACTCTTGCGCAATTAACCGTAGACGCGCGCGCGATCGTCTGGCTGTTGCGATGGCTCCCGAGCGAATGCTAGGCGCCCGCGGTCGCCGCCGTCTCTTATATTAGCTCGGTCCGTGCGGCGTGCGGCCGCGCAGCCGTAGGGTTGTCAAAATCTCCGCGCTCGGTGCTAGGGCTGTCGATGCGTCGCAGGGCGCGTCACATCCTCCCTTGTTTTGGAGATTTTTACCTGGAAAAATCACAAGTCTGGTACATAAAGGTTCTTTAAGAACAACTAAAATTCATGTCAATAATAAGTTATTTTTGGGTAATTTCATAACGAGTATAAATTAAAATGTAAAACATGACTGAATTTGTATTTAATCGTTAGCCCAATAATAACTCTTCATTTCAAACATGACGGAACATTACTTATTTACTTATAATAATATTAGCTAACTTGGTCTTGAAACAATGTTATTGAGATACCCTTAATTTTTTGCTTACAATGAACTAATTAAACGCTAATATAAGCTAACTTAGTTTTGAAACAATGTTGTTAAGATAGGTAGGACCTTTGACCTTTTGTTTACAATTAACCCGTTAAACGCTAATTTTAGCTAATTTAGTTTTGAAACAATGTTATTAAGATACCTTTAATTTTTTTGCTTACAATGAACTAATTAAACGCTAATTTTAGCTTAGTTTTGAAACAATGTTATTAAGATACCTTTAATTTTTTTTTTGCTTACAATTAACTAATGAGCTAATTAAACGAGTTGTTTAATTTGTTATTACGAGTATTACTTGAAATATTTCTTTAATACAATAATAGTATTCATGGCACTTGTTATTAATATTTCTAGTTTACTAGTTTTATTTTTTAAATTACCATACTCAGAATAGGCATCTGATTAATGTTAATAATTTCTATAATTATTAAAAGTTATACAAGACAATGGCAGTTAAGGGCTTAAGTTTTAACTACAATAATATTATTTCATAATGGAATATCTAGTTATGAGTCATCTAGTAAGCGAGCGCTGTTGATCGCCCGTGGCGAATAGAAAAAATACACGTTTCTCTGATAATATGCAAATGAGCTCGCTCGGTGAATCGTTCTTACAATGTTTGTTTACTATTTAAAAGTTATCGAGAAACTGGTAGTACTATTGACGTGTAGCAAACCGGTTTGTTATTTATGTGAGTTTAGGTTGCGAGTTACGAGTAAATAACAATGCGATTTGCGTCAATAGTTATTTAACGAGATTAAATAGAACAATTGAACGATTTAAATTATACAGGGCTACTATGTAATGTTAATTAATAGTTATCGGTTATTGATATATGATATTTAACGAGATTAAATTCAAGAACTGAATGATCTAGATTATACAGGGTTGCTATGTAATGTTAATTAATACTTATATGTTATTTTTACGTTTTGAAATACTGATGAGTTTACTTAAACGAGAACAGATTAGGTAATAAACAATTTGTACTTTGTACTTGAAACCTAGCTTAGGTATTAAGTTTAAACTACGAGTAAATGTTACTAGCCTTGTTCAGCTGGTTCTGGATTTGGCCGCGCCTCTTCTTTCTCCCCGGCCGCCTCCTGGTCTGGTCCTCAGCTCGGGTCGGCTCCTCTCCAGGGCCGGATTCGCGCCAGTCCAGGTCTTGTGGGTGGTCGACGGTGTCGACATCGAGGATTTCGGTCCAGTCTGTGGACCGGTTTGATGATATTTGTAGTGGTCTACTCGGGTTTGTAGACACTACGCTCGCTTTCCAGGGTTTGCGTGCGTTGTTAGCTTGACAGGTTTTGCATTTCTTGACGTACGTTGACGCATCTCTGTACATACCGGGCCAATAATATCTCTGTGATATTTTGTTCAGTGTTTTTGCTGTTCCTAGATGGTCTGCGGTTGGTGTATCGTGGTTTTCTTTCAGAATCTGGTTTTTTTCATTGTTGTTTATGCATAATTTCCAGTCTGATGATGTTTCTGTTCTTGGTCCGTATGCGTGATTTATTATTTTCTTGTATAATCTGTTGTTTGACATTTTATAGTCCTTGTTTCCGGTTTTATGTATTTCTTGAATTTTCTTTTGGATCCAGTCTTCTTTTGTTTCTTGTTTTAAGCGTGTTACGTGTTTATTTATTACTTCTTGATTTTTAGGGTTCCGTGAATAGTCTTTTTTCTTGATTGGTTTTTCGTGTGCGAGTTTGATCTTGTGTTTTTTGTTACTTGGTGTTTCGGCCATTTCGTATGTAGGTACGATGTTGGCTTCTGTCGTTTTTCTTGACGTTCGTTGACGCTTGTTCCCCTTGCTTGGTACTATCTTTAGGCCATTCTATTTTGGCTCATATTCTGTTTAATATGTCCATGCCGATCAGTATACTCGTGATTCGTGGATGATATAATACTTGGTGGTTAATTGTTTTTCCCTTTATATTAATTTGCAAGTCTAGTGCTTCTTTAATTCGAGTTGTGTGCCCATCTGTCATGCTAGCTGTTATGCTTACTGTTTTCGGTTTCAGGTTTCTTTTTACGATTTTCTTGTACACTTGGTCGTTGATGTATGATCTTGTGGCGCCGGTGTCTACGAGTGCTTGATATTTTTCGCCTAGTATCGATACATCTACGAAGGGACGGTTATCTTTAATTTGCGGACTTGTGTTCATTGTCATGGCCTGTGTGTACTCACTTGTTTTCTTACAACACTGTTTACTCATTTTGCCGATCTTGCCACAACCGTTACAAAATAGTATTTTCTTACTTCTGCAATCTTTCATCGAGTGTCCTTGTTTTCCACAGCTCCAGCAGCAAGTATTTGTGTTGTAATTGTGTATGTATGATGCCGTCTCCTTGTGTCCTTGATTTGTGCTTGTTTCGTGGTAGTTATTTCGTGGTTCTCGTTCTGTGAAGCTAGTTTGACGTTCTGCTGTGACATTTTCATAGTCGTTTGCCAGTTGTATTAATTTGCTTACCGAGTCTGCTTCTGATTTCTTGATATAGTACTTGTATTTTGCGTTCATGTTTTCGTAGATTCTAGTTATTTCTTCCTCTTTTGACATTTTTGCGTATCTGCGCATGAGTGTTTGTATTTCAATGAGGTAGTCTGTGAATTTTTGGCGGTGATGTTGCCTATAATTCACTATTTTAGCTAACAGGTCACTGTCACAGCTCACAAAGGTCAACTTGAAGAGTTCTATGAATTCGTTCCATGTAGTAAACGAGTTTTTATTATTTCTATACCACAGCACAGCTTTACCTTTCAGGAATCTGGGTAGCACTTTGAGCACTTTATCTGGCTTGACCTCGCCCGATGACATGAGTTCGTCCAATTGCTCTAGGAACTCCACCGGGTCGTTGTATGTGTCGAAACTTAGGTTCCATCTGGATGTTATGTTTTCAGTCTGATCCATGGTGTACGACATGTTTGGTTTGTCGTTGTCTAGTTCTTGGTGCATCTCTGTGTCTTCGAAATCGTTTTCAGACTCACTGTCTTCGGCGGACTTACTGGCGGACTGGACTGGTTGACGGGACTGCTTAGTTCTGAGTACTTCTGTGAGGTTCTGTCTCAGTTCTTGTACGGTTCTGTTCTCCGTTTTTATGTTTCTTCTTTTGCACTCGTTCTCAAGTTCTGTCTTCTTCAGTTTGTATATCCAAGATGTCGGTTCTGACATGTGTGTTTATCAATTTGGTCGGGTGCGAAGTTTTGCGTTCCTTTTGGTCTTTCGCTTCTCTAGCGATCTGGTGATCCCTGTAGGTTCCGTGGGTTATTCAGTTGGGCGCCATTGCAACGGGGCGTCTTAGCTAGCTCAGTCTGACACCCCGCTGTTTAGTACTAAGTCCCAGTTCGCCTTCTGCGATGAGGGATGTGTACCTATCCAGGATGCCTACAGGGATATTTGACCAAGGAAACGCACAATCAATAACACAATGGCACTTATAATTCAGGTTCCACAATAGTTTACTTATTCTAGTTTCACTGACTCTAAATTACTATTATTTAAATAATGAACAAGTTATTCTACAATTGCAAATCTACTATGACAAGAGGGATAGCGATGCGCCCGGTTCGCGTCCCGAAACTAGTTTACGTATCCGCGAGAGGGGCGGCGCCCTGTGCGAGGTTTAGCGAGTGTTAGTTCGGATACTTATAAACTAGGGGGGTAGGACGGTTCGCTCCCAAATCGGTAACCGAGGTCGACGAAGTGGGGATTCGTGCACCGAAGGTAAAAGGCTTGGGACCTACGTGGCGAGTGGGGAGGAATTACAGGAAGGGTGGCAGCGGGATTGCTACCGCAGGTCGGGATTGAGTAAAGCATGCACTCGGTAGGGATTTGTATGTGAATACATGCAGCGATGGTTCGCTCGTGTCGCGGAAACCGCGCGAGCAGAATGTCCTATCGAGCCAGGTTAGTGGGAACAGTGAGGGTAGCTATTCGCTAGGGACTCTTGCGCAATTAACCGTAGACGCGCGCGCGATCGTCTGGCTGTTGCGATGGCTCCCGAGCGAATGCTAGGCGCCCGCGGTCGCCGCCGTCTCTTATATTAGCTCGGTCCGTGCGGCGTGCGGCCGCGCAGCCGTAGGGTTGTCAAAATCTCCGCGCTCGGTGCTAGGGCTGTCGATGCGTCGCAGGGCGCGTCACAAAATAAATAATTAAACAAAATAATTATTTTCATGATAATTGGTTTTGTACATTTAATAGAGGTATTTTGAGAGCGCGTAGGCGCGTAGAGCGCTTATTGAGTTAGTTCCTGGGGTATGGGAGAGCCACGGGATGGTGTTTTTGGAACGTCAAATGTCAGAGAGACTTTTCTCCTTCAGATTTATATGCTTTGTCACGTCATAATATGTCAATGTCACACTTCCTTTGCCGCTCTTATACCTCAGGCACTGACTGAGTTAAACGCTAGGATTCCGTGGAGGGTAGTTGAACGGGAAGCATGGTCGATCTGTTTTAATGGTTTCAATTTATTATTTAATGGACTTTAGTGTACAAATTTGATGTTATTTTGTGTTCTAAAGTGCAGTGAAGTGATACATTATAAAAAACATTGAAATACTTCGAATTTCAGCGCGCATCGAGTGTCGAGTGGGTTGTCGTATGAACAACCCGCTTTGGACCCGGTGGCGTCTCGAAACCTACTTACGGGCATACTTAACTCCACGGAATCCATGAAAAATCAATAGAACTGAAACACCCACGTTCTATTGATAACTATGTCAATTATTTTTCACTCGACATTGGCAGAAATAAACCTCCCAGAGAGGTTTGGTTGCCATTTAAAAAAAAAAGAGTTTAACGCTAGACCTATAGTACCTACCTATGCGAAACGTCTGAAGCTATCACGACACGACACAACACTTTAGTTGAAATTTTACTATTCTAAGGCCCGATTCGACCAAACTTTTATCCGAGAATAACTCCTGATATAACTGGCACATTGACAGTCATGGGAATGTCAATATGTCGAATAACTTGACGATTTATTCTAAGATTAATATTTACTCTTATTTGGTCGAATCCAAATTCAAATTCAAATTCAAATTATGTATCCACCCTTAATGTATGAAATCAATTACGTTCTGATCGTCGCGACACAACAACTCAGACAAATATAAATCCGGATTCATTTGTTATTAACAATTGTCACACTTTACATAGATAGATCCTTACTCGAGTTGGCAATTTACTAAAGACATAAAAGAAGTGGCAAGAAAAATGAGTGTTTATTATTAAATAATGTCAACGCTAAGTCCTAAAGAAACTCCCCAGGACATAAACGCGATTTCGCAGAAAAACACTGAGATTTTCAGCTCTTTAATACAGCACACAACACTTCATATTTTCTAGAACTTAATTTCAGCTTGCAAAAGAGCTGGGAGTTTTCTAGAAATTTTGCAATCACTGCTTCTATCTGCTGTAATTACGTCTTTAGAACTTACATACGAAGTGAGTTGGTAATTTGATGCAACTTCTGCACGACAATATTAAATTGCATAGCGTATAGGTACTCAAAGAATATACAAGTAGTTATTCTTTAGTTAAAGACACTTGTTGAAGTAAAATATTTAATTTTTGAAACAAAGAGAGAAAGCATATTTATTTACTGGCAACTTCACTGGTTCATAGTGAATTACAATTAGTGCATGCAGCATGCGGCATGATCACTTATGTTAAGGTAGCCGGTGAATAATCAAAGCATATTTATTTGGATTAAACAAAAATAACAATTCATCATCTCAGCCATAGGACGTCCACTGCTGAACATAGGCCTCCCCCAATGCTTTCCATGTTGCCCGGTTGGTAGCGGCCTGCGTCCAGCGCCTTCCTGCTACCTATATGATGTCGTCGGTCCACCTTGTGGGTGGACGTCCCACGCTGTGTTTTCCGGTACGCGGCCTCCACTCCAGAACCTTGCTGCCCCATCGGCCGTCAGTTCTGCATACTATGTGCCCTGCCCATGCTACTTCAGCTTGCTAATCCGTCGGGCTATGTCAACAACTTTAGTTCGTTTACGGAAATATTACCCATGCGTCTCACGGGAATTGAATCAAGGCCTTGAATTAGCGCCGTGTGTACTTAATATTTTATGCGCAAGTAACTATATCGCGTTCTAAAGTACATGCAGCGCCATCTTTTGGTGTCCCCGGGCTATTTGCACTTACATTATACTCCTGACAGTTTCATATCTAATTAATTCATCACACACAGCTATAAGCTGTGACGCACACTAGGCAACCAAACGAAGCCATAATATTCGTCTTATTGTGGCTTCCAACTTTCTTGGTTATACCAGGCATAATGAATAATAGAAGAGTAGGTGGGGATTTACAGTGCAATTGATGGCCTAAGATAAAAATATTCGAAAAGGGTTTCAGATTTATTCTCGGGTTCATCAGGTCGTACCTATGTACCTAATGCATTTTTTCCGTGTCTGCGTCTGTGTGTTTTTTTTTACATCTTTTGGTTTTCTACATTCTTTCTTTCCACAGATTTTCCTATACCAATAAATTCTTTTCCTCCCTCCATTAAGTGGGGGGTGTTGGGTCCCGCCGTGTAGGGCGGGACGTCCGCGGAAGGCGCCTTGGTCGTTTCTAGTACCCAAGGCGCCGACCACTATGCGGCAAAGGGAACATCCCAGGTTTTAGTGGGTTCGAGCCCCACATAACCTGCCTTCCCCCTGGCGGTAGGTATGGATAGGCCATTTTCCTGGGTAAAAAAAAGGTACAGATTTTCCTTCGCTCAGCATTACCTGTCGCTCTAGTAGCCACTGGTAGCCAAGTGTGCGCCACGGGCTTGCAATGTACCTGAGCACCTCTTGTTTGTATGCGCCGTTAGTTGCCAGTGTTGCCAGTGTGTCGGGCAAGTTGGATTAATTTATGTATTATTAATTTACCCACTTCAACTTTGAGTTTACGTGATCCCTGCGGCGTTATAATGTAGTGGTTTAAGGTGTAAGCGGATGGGGCAATATTTTATTAAGATTTTAGATAGACAAAGTTTGTTTTGATGGACGTTTGTTGCTTCTTGCAAACTACTGCGTTGATGACTTACTTGACATAGTACATAAGTTACCTTCTTTTTATCGAAATCTACGTGGAAAAAACTTGATTTAGTAAAACAAAATGAAACTGACTGACTATACGGTAGGTACGCACTACTTTGTGGAAAATAATGAGGAGTCATTTTGTAGTTCGCTTAATTTTTATTTTTATTTATCATTTGCTATGTTTGTTCGAGCACCTTCGGCTGCCCTCGGCTGCTCTCGGCCCAGAGGCGCGGGCGCGCGGCACCCGCGGCGATCAGCCGCTCACTTCACCTCACGCCACCGCAGACACCGCGCGCGCTCCCTTGCTTGTAATTGCCAACCAAACTGTTTTAACGTAGTCTCAATAAACCTGTAATACAGTCCACTACGTTCTTCATTTCATCAATTCCCGGTCGAGGCCCCTACATTTTGGTCCTTTACTCGCCGCGAAAAGATCCAGCAACTGAAGACTACGTGGGACGGTTCGTGGACTTTGGCCCCTACGTGGACAGCGCCGTGTCATCGCCTACTGGAACTGCAGGTGGAAGTCGCAGCTCATCGTCGAGGTCTTCTACAAGAAGAAAAGCACAGAACGCACACATCAAGACTCTTCAAGATTCCAGAAGTCCAGATTTGACCGTTGTAACTTCGACCTGGAGGTCGAAAAGCGCCGTGTCATCGCTTCTCGTGGGAATCAGGTCGCTTTGTGGATAAGGATAACGATATTTGTGAGTTCGTTCCAATTTTTCCGTCTATATCCTTTTCAAAACCAAATTTCGTACGTTAAATTTCAAAATTTAACGGTTGTTCTCATCTAGCTTTTCTGTCTTTCTTCATTGCCTCTAAATAACTGAGTTAAATCAAGCTTCAATCATTTGTTTACATCTATCTGCACGCTTTAATTTCTTCCCTTTTCTTTCTGCTTACGCGCAGCTATCGATATACATACTTTATAATATAACGGTCGCATCAGCTGTGCGCTCGACCCATATTTACATTGCATTCAAGGTCACGCGTCTATTCATTCATTCCTTATCTATTATTGCTATTTTTAGCGTGCAGATTCTACACATTTTAGTTTGCAATTTTTAACCGTTGAATTTAAATTTTACAATCACAATGGCCACTGATAGCTTACCCATCCTAATTAAAAAACGCAGTGCTATGAAAGCAAAGCTTACTCATTTCTATAATCACTTAAGCAATTTAGGAAGCACTAAAAAACTGTCCGATTTGCAGCGTATAGATTTAGAGGGCCGATTTAGTAAATTTGATGCCTTATACGTCGACTTTGACGCATTACAGCTCGACATCGAGGTGCAGTCGGATGCTCCGGACTCCGAGTACGAGGAACGCGCCCAGTTTGAGGAGCGGTACCACGCGCTGGCTGCGCAGGCACGCAGCTTGCTGGCCAGCGCGGGTTCCGGGGACAGCGAGTCAGTGACGAGTTCGGCGAGCAAATCAGGTGCATCGTTACACAATAATTTTATTCGCTTACCTAAAATTGATTTGCCTAATTTCAATGGTAGTTATCAGTGCTGGCTTGAGTATAGAGATACGTTTTTGTCACTTATTAACAATAGCAGTAGTATTGACAACATTAGTAAATTCCACTACCTACGTGCATCCCTGCAGGGGAATGCACTCGAAATTATAAAGAACATCGATTTTAATAGTGATAATTATAAAATGGCGTGGAATTTACTGTGTGAGCGCTATAACAACAGTAGGCTTTTAGTGAATAATCACGTGCAGGCATTGTTCAATGTTGGCAACGTCTCGAAAGAGTCGAGTGCTTCTTTGCGTCATCTCATTGATACAATTAATAAAAACATCAGAGCGCTAAAAACATTGAACGAGCCCACGGAGTATTGGGACACGCTTATTGTTTACATGATGTCGAACAAATTAGATATTGTAACTAGTCGAAATTGGGAGGAATATCGTAGCACCTTACCTAAATCCCCATCTTTGTCTCAATTTTGTAACTTCATTAGTAATAAAGCCGATTTACTGGAGACTATTGAAGAAAAACTTAATCAAACTAACTTAGAATCAAAACCTAAATGCTTTATAGTTGCAACTAATAATTATAACAGCGACAATCTAAATCAAAATTCACAAATTAATTCACAAAATCAAATAGAAAAAATAAAATGTCCTTTATGTGCTAAAAATCATCTTTTATATACATGTGAAAATTTTCGTAACTTGCCTATTGATACACGAATTACTAAAGTAAAAGAATTCAATCTGTGTTTTAATTGTTTACGTCCGGGTCACTTAGCTAATCGATGTAGATTGTCGCATTGCAAATACTGTAAAGGCAAACATAATACGCTTTTGCATGTTGACAAGCCTAAACCTACTTCTTACCAAGACCCAATGCCTAGTAGTGTTGCCTTACCAACTAGCATTTCTGGAGGCGCCTCTTTACCTACTTGCACGCCAGATAATGTAGTCTTAGCTAGTGACACTTCTACTGTACATCATACTACATCTTCGCATATTTTGCTTTCCACAGCGTTGGTGAAAGTGGTCAGCGAGGGCAAGAAGGTCGACGCAAGAATACTGCTGGATAACGGTAGCACAGCCAACTTTATTACGAGTTCATTTTGTGACAGACTGCGATTGCCTAGACGTAGTGCGAGCTCCACGGTGACAGGTATAAATAGTCAGAGTTCCACTAGCACACAGTCCTGTAACTTAGTCATCGAGTCAAATAACGGCGACTACAAAGCAGAGATCGACTGTTTCATACTGCCTCAGATCACAAAACCATTGCCGTTATCAGTAATTGATACAACTAAAATCCAAATTCCATCAAATATACATCTAGCTGACCCTTCCTTTCATATTCCGTCAGCCATCGACATCTTAGTTGGCGCTGAAATATTTTGGAGCGTCATAGGTCACGCTTCTATTGACCTAGGCAAAAATCAGCCCAAGTTTTATGACACAAAGCTAGGGTGGATTGTGTCAGGCCCTGTTGTGGCTCTTCAATCACGTCCATCGTCCTCAAAGCTTTCACATTTTTGTAATTTTTCCACAATTGAATCTAATTTTCACCTTTGTTTGTTGTCGCAATCTAAATCATATTCATCTAATTTTTCATCGCAGGAGGAACGAGCTTTGAAACATAGAAAAGCACCTCCAAGCACACGGTGGACCTACACACCGTCTATGAGCAATCCAGCTGATCATTTTTCTCGCGGGCTGCAGGCTGACCTTATCAGCGAGTGTTCTATGTGCTCACGGCCTAACACTCGTATTCAAAAATGCCCGAGAATAACGTGAAACATTGCATAATATTCCCATTTCCATAGTATTCACAATTTGTAACATTTAATTTCAACATATCAAAATAATTACAATTAATTTATTTATAGCAAGATTTAGATACACTTAAAATATTTATTATACATTAAACTTAAATACTAACTTATTTACAACTTACAATTATCTTTAAGTTGTCTAGTCTCTCAGGCAATGTAAATGATGACGTTGTCATCCGTGTAGGCGGAAGGCTCGGTCTCCCTCCGCACGACTTTGTATCAGTGCATTATTATTACTTCTTAATTTAGTTTTACAACGCCTATAATATAATTAGTAAAATCGATTATCTTACTTCATGCTAGGCCAGTATTCATACCTATCGAAAGGTAATGTAATGTAAGCTTATAAAGTTTTAATTGTGTACCTTTGTCTGTTTTGCAGTTAAAACCGTGCACGCCGAGTTCGTTGCACTGCTGTTTCTAAACCGAGTCGTGGCTCTTCAGGGCAAACCCAAGAGCATTCTGTACAATTACAGCATCAATTTTGTCGGTTCTAATAACAAGCTATGTAACTTCTTACTGGAAACCCATATTGCATAACTAATTAGCTTTCTTGTCAAGGCATCAGATTTACTTTGTCCCTTCCATGGTCTAGCCATTGTCTAAAACTTTGTACTTACATTCTAACCTTAATTAACTTCATTTTATTTTAAATCATTCATTTAACTTTGATAGTACAGAGGCAATACAATTTTCTCTTTAAACTTCATTCTCCTATTCCTCTATCATCTAGTCCATTCAATTATTTCGCCTTGATCCTTCCCATCTTCTAATTGGACGACCACTCATGTCAATTCCGCATCCACAGGTGACTGACGTCTACGTGACTCGACTGCAGCGCTTCAACGAGTTCAACGCATCAGGCAGCACTTCTGGAATCGATCTTACTCATGAGTAACTTGCTTTCTTCAGCTGGATGGATAACTTCATGGACCAAGAAGAGGACCTTTGACCACTTCCCTACTTCCCGAAGAGGTCAACCCGGGGAGGATGTTCGAGCACCTTCGGCTGCCCTCGGCTGCTCTCGGCCCAGAGGCGCGGGCGCGCGGCACCCGCGGCGATCAGCCGCTCACTTCACCTCACGCCACCGCAGACACCGCGCGCGCTCCCTTGCTTGTAATTGCCAACCAAACTGTTTTAACGTAGTCTCAATAAACCTGTAATACAGTCCACTACGTTCTTCATTTCATCAATTCCCGGTCGAGGCCCCTACAATGTTTAAACTATTTTTAAAAGATTTTTCGTTATGTGTCCCCTTAACTCTCGTTCTCACTGCAGCTCCTGTGTAGCCAGGATCTACAGCTTGACCGACAGTAAAAACCCAACCAGTGAAGGGCAAGTTTGTCTCAGGGAAAGTTAAACTGTCAGGTACTGAACTACGGTGGTTAATCAGAACCAAAATGTTACCTTTTTTCGCCTTTCTCTTACACGCGACATGAAATTGGTGTAATTTATCATACATGTGACGGTGTTGATAACTAGTTGACCTAAATTGCATTAAAAATGACTACCTTTCATGTACAGTTGACAGCACATCAGACATTTTTGTCATTAACTTGCACCTTTACTAACCACACCCGGCAAAGTTCGTACCGCCTATGTTCATCAAAAAAGTCTGTCCCTATGTATGCTTAGATCTTTAGAAATACGCAACGGATATTAATGAGTTTTTTTAATACTTCAATTAATTCTAAAGAAAGGTTGTTTATGTATACTTAGCACCCGTGCGAAGCCGGGGAGGGCCGCGAAGTTCGTACCGCCTATGTTCATAAAAAAGTCACTTTCCGCTGTCTGTCCCTATGTATGCTTAGATCTTTAGAACTACGGATTTTAATGCGGTTTTTTTAATAGACAGATTAATTCAAAAGAAAGGTTTTTTATGTATACTTAGCACCGTGCGAAGCCGGGGAGGGTCGCTAGTCAGGAATAATGTACGATTCTAATGGTAAAATATTTTTTAAATCGGTTCAGCAGTTTCGGAGCCTATTCAATACAAACAAACAAACAAATTTTTCCTATTTATAATATTAGTGTTGAATACTTAAGGTGCTGCAGCGTTTACCTTGATATGCAATTTTATTTGCAATATTGCGCAATTGTTTGTTATCCCAAATAAAATAAAATAAATAAATAAAATAAAATGCCCGGTTTCAAATCAAATCACTGAGTCATTTTCTCACTAATAATTTAAATGTGAAAGTTTGTGAAGAAATACATCCATTCTTTACTCTCTCACGCTTAAACCACTGAACTAACTTGGTATAACTAGTTAGGTATAGATAGACCCAAGAAATAGTATAGGATAGTTTTTATCCCGGTTTTTGGAAGAGGGACACACACGGTAAAAAAATCTGTGACAGACAGAAAATTACGCGGATAAAGTCACGGGGAAAACGATTTGGTAGGTCTTAGTTATTTACCTGTATGCGCACGCCCCTGACGTCCTCTGATAATTTTAGAGGCATTCATCACTGTCTTAATATGGGAGCGTAATGTAAATCACTTGTACCTACTTTGACATTTCTAAGTTACGCTACGTACATTGATGTAGGTAAGATAGTAAGTAGATAATTCAACTCTATTTATAGGTATTATAAACAAGAGAAAAAATAAATGCTTTTAGAAGTTTAAAAATAATATTAGTGCCCTCGCCCACGGCGAATTTTTATAGCGATGCAGTCGCGCTGCTGCTCGTTAGTAGCGCGTTGGCATCACTTCTGTAGCGCGTTGCAAATGCGACTAACTCGCGTTAGTAGCGATGCTGACGCCGTGGGCGAGGGCCCTTAAGGTGTTGGATGCGTTGGAGACTGTGTACCTACTGATGAGGGATGAAGACATCCACACGTCCATTCGAATGGAATGGAACATAAATTAATGTGAAAATGACTCTTGTCTGTTACCATTTGAAGCTTAAACTGCTTAACTGATTCTGATTTAGATTAATAGTATCAAGATACTTTAAACCCTGTTAACAACATAGAATAGCTTTTAAACCTTTACATCTTTTTTGTGATAAAACTATTTGCACCTTTTTACTTAAGTTTGTCTTGTTTACAATGTAAAACAGGATTTGTGATCATGCCCTATACATTCATTCACCTCTCATCCAAACTAACGAACACCTACAGCTTTTGTCAAACAATAAACCTGTGCCTCCCCTCACTTGTTAATATAAATTTTAATCACCGTTCTGCGTATGTAATTAATTAACAAATTTCAGCGAGAATAACTCTGATTTATACGGCGACAAATCATCCCGACAGGTGGCGCTTTTCCTTAAGCGGTGAGGAGTCAGTGTTACGGATGGTTTAAGAGGCTTTGTTACTTAATTTTGGCAAGAATAACATTGTTAAAGAAATAAAAAACAACGGCTTTATGTACTGTTTTTTAAATTCTGGATTTTTTGCTTTAAAAATATGTTCTGGGATACAATTAACGGGATTATTAGTAACTAGCGGCCGCCCGCGACTTCGTACGCGTGGATCCCATTTTACCCCCTTCATCTATCTTACGCGGTTTAGATTTTTTCATACAAATGTTTTTTCCCGTTCCCGTTGGAATTTCGCAATATCCTTTTGTAACTAAGCTTTAAGTTTACTAAGAGACCTTCATGCCAAATTTCAAGCGTCTAACTTAAGCGGTTTAGATTTTTCATACAAAAGGATTTTCCCGGTAATTCCTGTTCCTGTGGGAATTTCGGGAATTATTTTCTTAGTGCACCTCTACGGTACCTAAGCTACGTCCCTTATAAATTTCAAGTGCCTACGTTTAGCCGTTTAGGCTGTGCGTGGGTATGTCAGTGAGTCAGTCATACAAAAGGAATTTCCCGCTAATTCCAGTTCCCGTGGGAATTTTGCAATATCCTGTTGTAACTAAGCTTTAAGTTTACTAAGGTACCTGCATGCCAAATTTTAAGCGTCTAACTTACGCGGTTTAGATATTTTCATACAAATGTTTTTTCCCGCTAACTCCCGTTCCCGTGAGAATTTTGCAATATCCTGTTGTAACTAAGCTTTAAATTTACTAAGGTACCTGCATGCCAAATTTCAAGCGTCTATGTTACGTGGCTTAGATTTTTTCATACAAATGTTTTTTCTCGCTAATTCCCGTTCCCGTAGGAATTTTGCAATATCCTGTTATAAGTAAGCTTTAAGTTTACTAAGGTACCTGCTTGCCAAATTTCAAGCGTCTAACTTAAGCGGTTTAGATTTTTCATACAAAAGGATTTTCCCGCTAATGCCCGTTCCCGTGGGAATTCCTAAGTATCCTATAACCTGCCCAGGAGTATGAAGAATAATTGTACCAAGTTTCGTTAAAATCCGTCGAGTAGTTTTTGTTTCTATAAGGAACATACAGACAGACAGACAGACAGACAGACAGACAGACAGACAGACAGACAAAAATTTTACTGATTGCATTTTTGGCATCAGTATCGATCACTAATCACCCCCTGATAGTTATTTTGAAAATATATTTCATGTACAGAATTGACCTCTCTACAGATTTATTATAAGTATAGAAGATTTGTGCAATACAAAGTGCAGTGCAATAAAAATTGGGCAGCTCTTTGCCTACATCTGACTTGATGGAAAGTGATGATCAGAGCGCAGATGGAAGCCAGTTTGACCCGAAATCTCCAAGCATAGAGACTAGCTAAGTTACCATCAACTGCCGAAATACAATAATGCTGTTAGCATTGTTATTATAGCGATAGACTCATTTTCTAGGATCTAGAGGATAAATTACCTAGTACTATAATAGGGAAGTTTCCTGGGTAAAAAAAAAGAGTTTGAATTAGTCTGTTGGTTAACTTATCAAAAAATACTCGACACGTATTTTTCACTTTTTCAAAATAATGAAAATCTAAAGAGATGAAAGAGCGCCAAAGTTCAGAAGAAGAGGCCCGTGACATGAAGGAGTGCTTAAAAGTGTAGCACTTTGTGACATCACGCGGAACTTTAACGCATCATAATTTCGTAATTACTTTTTTGAGTGACAAATAAAGAAATACATATCCAATATGTTTTGATAATTTTGTTGACGGACTAAAATTTTTTTTAAGAAACTAGCCTTTGTTAAAACAATAAGCAATTTGCTTGCCTTTTGACTAATATCTCAATGGAATTCCTACCAATGAAAGTAACATTTGTGCATCCAAAATAACAGGACATTGATAACAAACAAACGGAAAGATAACAGAGTGGCAGTTGTAAAAACTACACAGAACTCGATGCGAATTTCCAAACTAGAAATACGAGCCAAAATTGGAGATCGGGCTGTTTGTCCTCAGAGAGGTAGAAATAATAATTCTTTGTCATTGTACAATGGAGAGATATGATTTTTTAGAATACCTAGGTTATGAAATAGCAGTTTCAAATTTGTAGAGACATCATCTAAAAGCTAAGTTAGACAATCATCAGTTAAAAGATTACAATACTATTATGCCATGTTAGTAAGGTGTTAACTAAGGGCTGATTTTTCAATCGTTAAATATCTTTTAACTGAAGAATAACCTTGTCATTTTGACATAATATTTCCCATACTGAAAAAGCCCTTAGTGTTTTTAAAATTTAACTGCACTTAAAAATTACTCCACTGTGCAAAAGACGAATTTAATGCATTGCATGCATATGGCATTCTCTTCCAGTCAACCTTTGAGCCAAGCAAAAATATATTCAAATTTGTCTCACAAAGGAATCGAACTCTGAACCTTCGACTCGAGAAAATTTCATGTGCGCACTTGAAAAACTGGTGACTGATAAAATAACTCAATTACAAGTAACACAAAGATGAATAAGATAAGCTAACGAAAACCCAGTGATTGCATATTCGTTCAAAGTTACTTTGCCAACGAAAAGTTGTGGAATTATTATACGTCTAGTGCTCAACTCAGTCAATGCCTGGGGTATGGGAGCGGCACGGGAGGGGTGACATTGACAGAAATATGACGTAACAGAGCATACAAATCTGAAGCGTATGGCTTAGAACTCACGGCGCGATTTTCACCCGCGCCCGCGGCGGTTGTGGAATGAGGGCTATCGTTTTTATACTTACCAGTTGGCACCCCTGGCGATTGACAGGACCTTACTCTACAGTGGCGCCATCTTGATGAGTGCAAATGCGATAGTCCTCCTACCACTTTAGCGCTCACCAGTTGGTGCCACTGTCTTCGCTACTAGCAAGTGACAGGACCTTACTCTACAGTGGCGCTAACTGGTGAGCTCTAAAACGATAGCCCTCATTGCGGTTTTATTTCAAAACTCACGGGAGCGGTTAGTTAGTTTTACATAAGTATCTGCATTCTACAGAAGCTGCGGGCCCGCAACCGCCGCGGGCGCGGGTGAAAGTCGCGCCATGAGTTCTTAGCCTATAATAATAATAAAATAATAATAAAAGCATTTATTTCTTTCTTTCACAATCCAATAATACAGTGAAACACAAATTGCTATGTGCTAATTGAACAGGGTAAGATTGTGAGAGAACTGGAGTCTGAACTAGGCGAGAAGCCTGTACTACAGAGCGCCAGTACTCTCCTCTCTCGATAATGGCCGGAGCACATAGAATTTATTACAGTTATTTTAAAACTAGACAAAAAACTGGACGAGTATTGAAAGAGAGTGTGTATAAGGTGGAATTTATTAAAGTTATTTTAAAACTAGACAAAAAACTAGACGAGTATTGAAAGAGAGTGTGTATAAGGTGGAATTTATTAAAGTTATTTTAAAACTAGACAAAAAACTAGACGAGTATTGAAAGAGAGTGTGTATAAGGTGAAGTGTAAGTGATGTGAGAGTGAGTGTAATGAGAGTGTGAGTGTATGTGAGTGTAGGTGTATGTATCTAATCTCGCTGACGCCATGACGTTTGAGGTCTCAATATAATAAAAAAAAAAACTTTTTTAAAAACAAGCTTTATCCTGAAATGCAGTTGTACTAAAACGAAAAAAATAATTGTATGCTTGGTTCAAAGAATTTCGAAAGCTTGTATCGCGCATGGAATTTATTCCTCTTTTTATGTTTGCGCTACAAGCTTTCGAAATTCTTTGAACCAAGCATACAATTATTTTTTTCGTTTTAGTACAACTGCATTTCAGGATAAAGCTTGTTTTTAAAAAAGTTTTTTTTTTTATTATAATTTTATTTTACACTTTTTAGTTGTATCTGGACCCTGGTCATCATCCAGCACTAAACTGCTCGAAAAGACAAATCAAACGAACCCAAACTCGATGAGTTTCTGACGTTTCATTTAGGAGTTCCTATGGCCACCTCCCTAATCCATCATCAGACCAGCTCAATGCTACCATAATATTGCATTGTCTTCGTACTTACATAAGTATACCAAATTTCAGCTCAATCGGTTGATGAGAAGTGGTCGTAAATTCAGTTACAAGATTTGTCCCACACATACTAACAAGTGAAGTCAATATAAAGCTTGTAAAAACACCCTCCCGTTATCCGTGCCGCTCCCATACCTCAGGCACTGACTAAGTTAAGCGCTAGACCTTTACCTAATGAGTTTCTAATGACTCTGCTGTCAAAGCTTTTGAATATGAACTTCTGAAATTGGAAGCTTTCTGTGTGTGTGTGATGAAATGGTGGATTCAGGTGTGTGAAATTAGCAGGGCTTCATTAGTCTGGCATTACATTAATCACTGTGTTCGCAGGCTTTGTAGGCCGGGAGCTCAAGTCTAGAAAATTCAGTCGAAAAAAAGCTGGTTAAAGCCTATAACTTAAAATAATTCCGTCATAGTTCACAATCGCTTCGCAACGTTTCCAAAACGAAAAATATTTTCAGAATTTTTGAAACATTAGAATTCACTGAGCTGTCACGAACTTTTTAAATCTATTCGCCTAAATTTTGCCGTCTCTTTTGTGTAAATCTTTTTGTCTTATTTTGTGTGTTGTACAGTAAAGTGTTTTTCTATTTACCTTTATAATTCTGTGAACTTAAAGATTCCTCTGGGTAAACTCGCTCTATCATAAATCGCAGCGCTATTTTAAAAAGTGCCAAAAGTTAATAAATCGTTCAAATAACATATCTCTCATTTTTTGTCCCAATCTCCCGGACTACACAGTACTGGATGGCAGTGTGCATAGCAGCCGTTGATTGTGCTTTTAGGCGCTCACACCCACCGTATATTAATATGACACGTGCGTAGGTTAAACACGTAGCAATATTAAACAACGTACTGCATGGTTTTAGTAAAATATACTGACATTATTGCTTTGCTGCACGGGCACGGTTTCAGCTCATAACGGATTTTGATTAAACTTTTTAGTTCAACAATAAAGTTGGTTACTCAGAATTACTTATTGGTCAAATTATAGCGATAAATTGTTAAGTTTAGGCAGACTTTCTGTCAAGTCGTGAGCAACAGTTAGTTTGTAGTTACAGGTAGTTTAATTAGTTCTGAAATTAACGACATTACATTATAATATCGTCACTTAGACGTTTTTTATCTCGAATTATCTACTGTCTGACCGACGACATCATAAAGGCAGCAGGAAGGCGCTGGACGCAGGCCGCTACTAACCGGGCAACATGGAAAACATTGGGGGAGGCCTATGTTCAGCAGTGGACGTCCTATGGCTGAGATGATGATGATGATGATCTACTGTCTGTCTTCACTTACCTACCTAAACTATTTCACGCCACAGTCACCAAAACGAAACCTGATTACCAATTTAAATTAATGAATGACTGTTTCTCATTGTTTTGTAAATCATTCCAGCTCACTGAGAAAGCAAATGTTATGTAATTTGTCTTCCCTGCTTAAGTTCGCAGACAGATATCTTCAATATATCCTGCATTATCATTTTTTTTATCAAGAAGTATACTTATTATTTTTATTTAAATATTTTATGCTGAGACAGATAATGTGAAACATTAACCATAAGGGCTTGTTCCCACAGAGAAATCCTGTTTTTTGCAGGAACTATTTTTGCAGAATCTCGTTCGTTAGTAAACGTAGTTTTGCGGCTCGTCTTTGACATTTTCAGTGGTTTCAAGGACGAGCCCGATTGTCTTGGGAACGAGCCCTTAGTCGTAGTTATTATTCCGATTGTTCTGTCTATTTATTTACCTTCCGACATTGCTATGCCCTATAGACAGGGTTCATATGTTATCTGTCAAATTTATGTAGCACCTTTATAACTACACATATGATCTATCTATATAAATAAAAATGAATTGATGTTCGTTAGTCTGATTAAAACTCGAGAACGGCGGGGCCGATTGAGCTGATTTTTGTTTTAAAATGTTTGTCGTAGTCCAGGGTCAGGTCTAAACGGTGAGCAAATAAGGAAAAATTGCGATGGCTTATTTATTGCCTTTAAGGCGGAACAGAGTTTGCGGGGTCAGCTAGTAAGCAATAAAGTAGATAGATAGATAGTATCATTTATTTGCATACACTTAACACACATGAAGAGTAAAGTTGCAGCATAACAATATTAAGAAAAGAATAGAATACAGCAGAATACTATATAAGCATGCATAAAACAAACAAAAGCAGTAACAAGTGGAAGAATTGAGTATTGAACTACTTTTCCCGTGAATACTGCAAGAAGCGACTTATGAATGAATGAATAAAGAAAGCAGGAAGGCGCTGGATTTAGGCCGCTACCAACCGGGCAATGTGGAAATAATTGGGGAAAGCCTATATTCAGCAGTGGACGTTCTGTAGCTGAGATGATGATGATGATGAATAATAATTAGCTCATATCTCATGATGTCGTGCCCTGAGTGCCCGAGCAACTGCATGCAGGAGGATTTAATGAATGCTGCTGACAACGCCACTCTTGTAGCGGGGTTTTGGACTGACACTGTGTAGGTTCGTTATCGACACGAAAGCCCTAAGAAGAAGCTTATAATTATCTTTCTTATGATCGGTATCTCTGGTCTTATTTGTCTATGATCCAGCTATCAAACACATCGAGGCGGTTCCGTTCCAGCGTTGTTTGCGCATCATTAATATGCTCGCCAAACAAGATGTAACGCAAACCGAACTTATGATGGCGTACACCAACTTAAATTATGTTGTTTCGTAACGTAACGGTGTGTGGAAATTGATAATGAATTCAGAAACTTGGTGCTTGTATCTTTATCACCCATCTTAACATTAACTAGGCTTGGTCCGCGGCTTTGCCCGCGTGAATTTAGTCTGTCCCAGACTGTGTTCTCGCACATATCTGCCTTCCAATCAACAAATCAGGTGTTTTTTAAGTGTAAAAACATAACTTGAAAACATTAAATTACCTAAGGTGGAAATAAAAAATAGGAAAAGGACGCTGATTTCCATCGTTATTTTCTCGAAGTAGGCAAAAGTTTGCAGGAGTAATGTTTAAAAATGTATAATGGGACGTGGGACTTTAAAACTCAATTTAAATTATTATTATGATTTTTGATGATGAAACACTCCATCCCCCATTTCCATTAATAGGTACTTAAAATTCACATAAATTATGCAGTAGTTTACGTTTTATACAAGAACACTTCAAGCTAATCACTGTGGCATTTTATGTACTCGTAATAAGGGCTATTATACAACAAAAATGTATAGTCTGATGTGTAGTATTCACAAAAAACAATATTCAATACCTTTTATTGGGTTTTACAAAACCGTTTTTAGGTCAGACCGAAATAAAACATTGAATCAAATGAAACTGTTCGTATTTTCCCCGTTACGGTAAAATTCAATTATAAATACTTCTATTGTACCTAGTGTAAAAATGGAAATATTTGTAGAATTTGTAATAAAAGTTAGTATTAACTGGCTACTTTAGATCCTATCTGTGGGCAATGGTGCTGGTTGCATTGTTACTAAATTTTCAAACTATTAAGATTTACCTAAATGTAACTGTTTGTTGTCCCAACTAAGAAAAAAAAAACTGTGAGTTTAAAAAAATATCGTACATTGGCACCTTTCAATCTTTAGGTTGAATTAATCTGTAAGTTTTTTTTAACTTTTACTTACTTTACTTATCTAACTAACTGTGAATACCTATTTATCGTATCTCTTGATCCGTAAATCCTCGAAAAGTACGATGCCCCAAGTGGGATACAGCATTTTTAAAATCTTTACCTAATAAGTATTTCTTTTTTAGTTTCGGACATTGCATGCTAAGATCTGTTTGAAAATGTATCTTATTCTACTAATATAGGTATGTGTGAAAGTTTTTAGGATGTTTGTTACTTTTAAATGACTTCAAAAAAGGAGGAGGTTCTATTTAAAGTATATTAAGTAGTAGGTATATCCGTTATGCTAGCACCCATTAATACAAGCATTAATTAAGTTGCTTACTTTGGGGCTAGCTGACGCTGTGTGAAACTGTCCAAATGTTTATTTAAACATACATAGAAAAAAACATACAACCGAATTGAGTACCTCCTCCTTTTTGAAGTCGGTAAAAAATTCAGCGTCCTTTTAATCTATTTAAAAAAAATTATTCATTCTTTAGCATTGTTTAAAGTTAAAGATTTTATTTGTTACCAAAATACTGCCCAATGAATAGTATAGCCTGACCAGGAACATAAAAACCCTCGCCATGTTGCGGAAAACTAATGGTACTAATTTCTTTTAATGGCAACAGTAACTGAAAACTTCATTGACATGTCACCTTGCATGTCAGTCTATTGCTGTCAAAGTGTAAACAAACTTTATTTTAAATGTGCGCAATTGATTTTGTGAATTAAATTGCTAAAATCTTTTTATAGTCGTGAAAGAAAAGTGGTTCACAATGTGTTAAAGTATTTGTCGAAGAGAAATACTAAGGATTCGGACAATATTTTCATTGAATAATGTTTCCGACAAAGGTTGTCAAATTGACTGACATGTTTATCGTATAGTACAGTCCACTATGAAAATTAGCTGTGGTTTGTTTCAACTACTAATTTTAAAAAATTTTGTCACTTTCTAAGTGTTGAATTTTAAGGAATTGGGAAAGAAGTACCGAGTTTGAAGCGTTCATGAGCAGACATTGCAGTTGAATATTCAAGTTCTGAATTTGATTATTGATGAATAATAAAATATATCCTACTAGCTCGATTGATGGTTTCATTTAATTTATTTTAACCAGGTTACCTTAATAATATTTTTTCGTTAATTTATGAAAATATCAAATTAGCCCGTAATCCTGAATCCTGATACATAAAGTTAGCCTATTAATTTAACACAGGTACGACTGTACTCAGTGTTGCACTATCAAATGCAATTGACGCGCCTCTATGCCAGGGTTTTTATGTTCCTGGTCAGGCTATACAAAGAAGTTAGAATAAATAATTTTAATTCAGAAATAGAGAGTAAATAAATAAGTGATGCATAACACCTTTAAATTAACTTACAAACAAACACAAAACAATGAAAATATCCCACTGAATTACAGGAATTACAAACTCGTGAATCTGTTGCAAAATTGCGCCGTTTTCTGAGCACTTAATACTGAAGGCTGTATAAATGTAAATACAGGTGGTTAGATACTTCCCTCTAGATTAATGTTTAGCAGTATGTAAGCTCATATTAAGACGGGCTTGCCTTCCGTTAATATTTTGAGATGGGTCTCTATTCCAGAGTGAAAGACAAATATAATTAATGAGGGTAGGTATGTATTAATAATGTTTCTAGAAATTGTAATCACTTCCGTAGTCCAGTTGGACCTTTTAACTTGGGGGTTCAGGGTTTGACTCTCAAAAGGGACGTTAAGTAAAAAGTTTACAACTACATTAATTGTTTGTAATTAACAATAGATTTCGATATAAAAACCCTGAAAACTCAACCACGGAGAAATAAGTTATAATATTTATTTTTCTGGTTATTTTATGCCGATTGATCTGTAAAAAGAAAATAGAAGAAAAATGGTTGGCCACATTTTAAGTACCTACATAAAAATAAAACTAGACGCCTTAGAAACGAGGACACAAAGATATTATTATTACTACTGTTTTTCCATTCTTCTATCAATTAAGCTTTATCAAAGGGTTGAAAATAAACTAATTGGCGCCTTTCCTAGCCCGCTCCAATTAATCGGTCGGTTGGATTAATAAACTGCGAGAAATCGCGAATTGAACAATTTGTTGTGGACCGACGGACTGCGGCATAGTGCAGTTTTACACGCAGTAACACAGAACGAAACGAATGTAACAACACTTTGTTCGTTTCAGCCAAATGACGTCCACTGGTTGACAAAGGCCTCCTGCTCAATTATTTCCACAGCGACCGGTCCTGCGCCGCCCGCATCCAGGTGCTTCCCGCAACCTTCATCAGATCGTCGGTCGCCCTAGTGGGAGGCCTGCCCACACTACGTCTTCCGGCCCTATACTAATTTATACAGGGTGGCCAGGGAGTTGACGTTCAAAGCTAACAGATTCCTTACATCAAGGTGTATCCAAATCACCCCCATGATTTTGCTTAGATTAGGAGAGAGACTTAACTAAAACATCAGTTAAAAGTTGTCCGGCGATTGATAAATCAGTCCTAATTAGTTCAAATTCAAACAACGAGTACACTTACCACTTTTCTTGCACTGTGGCTCAGTACTGGAATAAATATTTGTAAACCATCAGCAATCGTTAAGGGAGGCTTACACAGCGATTCATAGACAAACAACCTCTATTGTTTGTGGTTGTCCACAGACAATTTATAGAGCATTGTCTTGTCTTTATCTCTGACAGATGGGGACGCGCTCGATCAGTTATAAGCGAGAAATAGCCATTTGTTTGGAAAAGTGTTTTTTTGTTTTGGAAGACATTTTATTGCCTCAATAATCGTGCGGGTTTTCTGATAAAAAGAAAAGTGGCATGTCTCTCCCTCTTAAGTAATGAGAAAAGCTATCTATTTTTTAAGGCATCTACAGGATGAAATTTTGTAATGCCACCTGAAGGGAAAGTACCCTTAATACTGTAAATAGAAAAGGACAATGTTCGTTCTCCATACATTGTTCGCCGTTAGATCAACAGTGCCGAAAAAATACTTTCTAGGTTCTAAATGACACAAATCTTTATGTAAGAACAATTATTCCTGGCGGACCAATTCTATAAGCTTATTGATAGCAATATTGTTATCATAACCTCTTACTTACTAGTATTGTATTATAATATTGTATGCACATCGATTTGGGAGATGTTCTGTATTGTAGTTGTCGCAGCCAAATTGTATTATAATATTGGACAGGTTTTGGAAATAGCTCGGCGTTCCACTTTTATGATTTACTTACTTACATTTTGCACGTAAATAAATAACATGAATCCTATGTTTACTTTCCACTCTTGACATTTAACACGTGACTTACCAAACTAACTATCTCCATGGTTACCGTCTTAGTCTATGCATGACTAGGGATTGAACAACTTTTAATTGATTATTATTAACAATTATCGATAATTTTTATCGATTGAAAAATATTCGGTATTTGAATCGAAAGGTATATTCAATTTTATTAATATCAAAATATTCAATTTTAATAATAAAATAAATATTATTTACTACCACATAAGAAATGTTCTGAAAATTGCCTGGAGCGCTCCCCCAATCCTGGGTTTTCCCTTTCCAAGCTGAGAGGACATCATTTTGGTTCTATCGATACATTATAAAGGTACTTAATATTTGAAATGTATTACCAATTATTGTTATAAGCATTTTGAGCGAATAAAACTTTCAATTCTATTAAAACTTTAGACATTTCTCTCACTTAAGCGGCATTGGATTTTTCATCGGATTTTGAAACTGTTACCTACAGATATATTAAAGATGATCCCATATTGTTGTCATTGTCAATATCAGTATTATGATCACAATTCTTTTTATTTTATTCATGACCTTTTAGACCAGTTGGACACATTAGATAGCTTCTTGTAGTATCGTGCAATATATTTTTAACTTTTAATTAAAATCTGGTCATACTGTAGCAATTTGGACGATTTATTTTATTTACAAGATCGGTATCTTATTGTCTATGATGACCGCAGTCAACATCACTATTACGTGGATTCCTAACAATGAAGTACGGCATTGCCTTGTGCCGATTTTACATAGATTTTATCGACACAAATTATGGAACTTCATAGGATATGGAGCAGGCCACGCCCTAAAATGTCCGGATGTCGTCATAGTATTATGGAATACATATAAAAGACTTTTATTATTTCATTTTCTAATCCTCAAGTGTCCATTACAATCTAATTAATATTTATGTATTAAAAAAGTAAGAGATTAATTTTGATACTTTACTGCTGTGCCCAGGAATCTAAGGCCGTTTCTGACAATGTCCTTTACTCAAAGAAAACATTCCTTCATTTTTGAAAAGAAAAAGAACTGCATTCAAAGATTTCCGATTTTTTTTTCGAAAATTCATCACCATAGCATAACATTTTCTGTAAATAATTAAAATAATTTAAGATTTCATGGTTTTCCTTTCATTTGATTTATTAAGTTTGTTAGAGAGATTTCATCCATAAACTTAACCCTAACGATCGATGCAATAAAAATACAGGGTGTAATTTTTAACAGATTTTAGTTGGTTCGATTCCCGGGTGTGGCAAGCAAATTTTTGGAAATCTTTTAATGCAGGTGGCATTTAAAAATTCCACCCTGCATATTGTGTCTAAAAACAGTGACTATTGAGTCGTTTAAAATAAGTCGATATCAAAAAACAGTGTGCTCTATCTCACTGTCACTTCTAAAAAGTCTTTGCGATCTTATAGAAATGCGATGAAATAAATGTTACTGCTCTGACAAATACCTATTTTTCTAAAAATTATTGGAGAGTTAGCATTACTACAGGCATAGAGTATACATAAATGAATAGGTTTTTTACAGAGCATCAGCGCGGGAGGGAGGGAGGGCTGTCACGATATCATCTGCTTAATATGTCTCTCCCATGTCTCATTTTAAGATTCGAAGGCAATATTTTTTTTCGAAAATCTTGTGACATTATTTTGATACCAGTACACTATTAGGCCAGTAGAATTAGATTTTAAATCGGAAATAATTCCTACAAAAGATTTTATTGCTTTAATGGCTTCATTTGTTGCCTATTAAGACTCTCCTAGGTTTTCGACTTCGATGGAGTTGTGCGTAAGTGGTGGGGGCCCCCGAAAGGGGCGCTTTTTCGGTTTTCCGGTTATACCGCGTAAAGGACTTACCTAATCGAAAAATGGTCTTCCTGACGGTTGAAGGGCATTTAATCCTGCATTAAATAAGACCAAATTCATATGTTTTGGACAAACCGTTCTCGTGCAAATGTTCGGCAAAGTAGAAAATATGTGTATAATTAATGACCCTCTCCACGTCCAATAGCTCGTCACCCGTAGGCTCCCAAGCCTTGTAAAGGGTCGCCTTAACTAGCGCATCCCTGACAAGGCTCACGAGTTGGATTCACTTATCCTTGTTCGTCCCAGCCGTTCTTTAACTGCGGTTGCTGCACCTCTTCCTGGCACTCTCCTGAACGACTCTGTGTTACCTAATGTGGCTGCCCCTCTTCCTTGTACCCTCCTGTACGATTGCATTGCTTAGCCATATGCCTGGTCCAAGGTTCGACGCCACAAAATCAACTTCGTACGCGTGAAAATAGTTTAAATACTATTTTCCGTGCTTGCAACATTTTTCTTTACTGCATCGCCTCTATTAGTCATAGAGTGATTGTAAATATCCTATAGCCTTCCTCAATTTATGAGCTATTCAACACAAAAATAATTATTTCAATCAAACTAGTAATTCTTGAGATTAGCGCGTTCAAACAAACAACAAAAAAACTCTTCAGCGTTTTAATATAAACTTGTTGTTGTTGATTTTGGGCGTCGAACCTTAGACCAGGCATACGGCTCGGCAACGTAGTCGTGCAGGAGGATACAAGAAAGAGGGGCAGCCACAGTAGGTAACACAGAGTCGTTCAGGTGAGTGCCAGGAAGAGGTGCAGCAACCGCAGTTAAGGAACGGCTGGGACGAACAAGGATAGGCGCATCCAGCTCGTAAGCCTTGATAGGGTTACACTGGTTGAGGCGCTCCTTTTCAAAACTTGGAAGCCTGCGGGTAACAAGCCATTGGACGTGGAGAGGGTCATTAATTATACACATATTTTCTACTTTGCCGAACATTTGCACGAGAACGGTTTGTTCAAAACATATGAATTTGGTCTTATTTAATGCAGAATTAAATGCCCTTCAACCGTCAGGAAGACCACTTTTCGATAGGGTAAGTCCTTTACGCGCTTTAACCGGAAAACCAAAAAAGCGCCCCTTTCGGGGGCCCCCACCACTTAAGCACAACTCCGTCGAAGTCGAAAACCTAGAAGAGTCTTTTTGGGCAACTAATGAAGCCATTAAAGCACTAAAATCTTTAGTAGGAATTATTTCCGATTTAATCCATTTTTGTGTTTAATTCTACTGGTCTATATCTCAATACTTAATGCTCTGCCTGCAATAATCACTAATGGTTTTAAAATGAGCTGCAAAATTAATCCAAGGAGATAAAGCGAAAGTTTTTAATGCTCTATTGAAGGTGATCCTATCTTCAACGAGCAATGCACGCCAATCTAAGTTCCAAACGAGCGCACATTAATACGCGTGGTTCGGGTAGAGTCACAACTCATAAGGGTAGCGGAGAATTATATTAGGTATGGCTATGTAGATAAGCTTTGTTGGTTGCCTTAAATAAATTCCATTCTATTCCATTCCATTCAAATCCATTCCATTCCATAACCCGAAGGTAAACTGGATGAGAATGCCTTGTGGCAATAATGTTAAAAAATTTCCATATTCCATTCCATTCCATATTCCATTCAATATTCTATTTAATTCCATTCCATATTCCATTCCATATTCCATTTCATTCCATTCCATATTAAATTCCAAATTTTATTCTAATAAAAAATACTTAGTCATTATGTTACGTGTGTAAATATGTAAACAAGTAACCCAAATAGAAATAAAAAAACTCATGCTTTGGAATAATTGTGAATTCCCCATCTAAGGTCGAAAATGGAGACTTAAAATTTTTATGAAGGCAATCTACTAATACTATCATGTTTTATTTAAAACCAGCCGCCATGGCTGGCTTGCATGTAAAATGCAAGAAAATACCGTAAATATTTAATCCTGACGTAGTCTGCTACATCTGAATTTACCAAGAAAGTGTTTACCAAATTGCCTCAGCCTCTCTCCTGTGCTCTATCTTACGTAGTAATTTTCTTAACGACACAAACTTTTACGATTAACTTAGGTTAAAGTTAAACTCAGTTATATCGAGCGCCTGCCAAGTAATTCAGAGCAAACACGCTGTTTGTCCTATTGCTGGTGACATTGAATGTAGGTATTTGGGCACTATCCAAATTCATATTAAATTATAAGAAGGTAATTTGTCATCATCAGGCCATTTAGTCTCCTCTGTAGGAGAAAGACCTTCTCTAATTTACTAGAGGCAAATGGAAGTTTTGGCCTAAACTCTTCACGCTGGCCAGACGGGTTGGAGAACTCTGTTATTTGCATATTTCTCCTTTGCCTCCCTCTTACGACATTGATTTTTATTTACTCCTGAAGACTGATACGGGACTATTCCCCCACCTCTAGTTCCCACAGCTGCAACTCCTGTGTAGCGAGGATCTACAGCTTGATCGCAAATAAAATCTTAAAGATTGACAGCGAACCTAGAAACTTTTACTTGGTCTGGTTTATAATATAATTCGTATACTCTTACTAGATTTCCGCCCGCGGCTTCGCCCGCGTGGGATTTTGTCTGTCACAGAAAAACTTAATCGCGCGCGTCCCTGTTTCAAAAACCGGGATAAAAATAATCCTATGTCCTTTCCCGGGACTCAACTATCTCTATGCCAAATTTCATCAAAATCGGGTCAGTGGTTTAGGCGTGAAAGAGAGACAGACAGAGTTACTTTCGCATTTATAATATTAGTATAGATTATAATAATATCTTTAACATCTCTAGAATTTCTAGAGTTTAAGTTTGCTAATCAATTTTGACTTTGATGCATGATTGGGCGCTGATGTACGAGTAGGTCCTACTCTACTTACATAAACTTTAAATTACTTAAGTTGTTAAGTTATAAATGAAGTTTAAAATCTTTGGGTTTTGGGAAGTTTTAATTTGATTCTGAAGGGTCTATCTATACTGATTGAAATCAATACACACACAGGAATACACTCGTATTCGTACTTGATGATCATCGTTTCAGTCATAGGACTTCCACTGCTGAACATAGGCCTCCCCAAATTATTTCCATATTGACCGGTTGGTAGCGACCTGCAACTGCATCGAGCGCCTTCCTGCTACCTTAGTGAGGTCGTCAGTTCATTATATTAACCTTGTGGGTAATGTCCTACGCAAATTTTTCTGTACGTGGCCTCCACTCCAGAACCTTACTGCCCCATCAGACGTCAGTTCTATGAACTATAAATGTGCCCTGCTCATTGCCACTTCAGCTTGCTAATCCGTCGGGCTATGTTTACGACTTTATTCAATAAAATATTACTAAGAAGATTTTTAATAGAGTTAGACATATTAAACTTATTTTCTACGATTTTATTTTACCTTTTCTAAAAGGTACCTATCGTAGGTATGTTAAAAAAACCTAGCGTTCTTTTTACGTACGTATAAAGTACTAAAAAGCTTGTTTTTCTTCTGAAAATCACTGAAACCAACGAAATAAGATTTTATCAAAACAAAACAGGCTGTTTCAAAGAGTTTCAGCCTCAAAGTAAACTTTTATTTTTCCTGAAACTACCCACTAAATATATTTCTGTTTTAAAAGAAGCCTTTGCGTAGACATTTTATTTTGTTTAATATAATATTCCGACAGTGGAAACACCACGAATGTTCTGATAGTATTTGTATGTAAAATTCTCACTGAATTTCCGAGTGTATTTAAAATTTGAGCGTTTCAAAGGATATTTCTGAATAACATTTATTCTATGGACAGAAATATGAAGACAGCTTGGTTTAATTAAACCGTGTGTTGTATAACTGTTAAAGGTTATGTTTGCGTCAATAGAAACTGGAAATTTTAACAAAATTGAATAATAATAACATATTGTGTGAGCTTTTTCAAAGATCTGTGTAAAACTATTTTTTTAATGCAGAACACGGCTGGTATTTGACCGCAACCTCACCTGATGTTAAGTGAGATGCAGTCTACATACCTGCCCTGTAAGGCTGAGTTGCACCACCCTATTTTAACCGTGACTTTAACTATAACCGGTGTATTTTGTATGGAGTTTGACAGATTTTCAACGTTTGTCAAAGTTAAAGTAAGATAGTACAACCTAAAGTGTCTATTCATTTAACAACAGCTGTGGATAAGAAAAGATTTTTACAAACAAAAATCTAAGAAAAGCTGTGGGCAATAGCTAGTAGGTACAACATACATACGAATACCTATACGTAACCAAAAGCTTCTCGTTTGTGACCCCATAGGGGAAACACGCAATAATTAATCACTGTAGGTATATTTCGATTATACTTACTGCCGAACATTATTCTGAATATTTTGTAAACTACGTAAGTGATAGATATATTTATTTCCTAAGTCTATGAAAGTCACAAAATATTTGTAAAAGTTACAAAAAGAACTGCATTAGCGTTACATATATGACTTAAAAAAGCTTAAGATTCTTGCTATTTGTACTAATTAATCTCTACTTTAAAATCCATTTTAAAATGCTTAATGCATAAATCCGTTTCAAGTACGACCAAAACACTAGATTAGCGAGATTGTTTAGTAAATTCAACCGAAACAGGTGTACCTAAACTGAATAAGTAATGAGTGACCGGAAAATAAATAGAAAATTCTAAACTAAAGTGCTGCTCTTTAGTGCCCAAAGTAACTGTTACCCCAAAACAGTTCCATTATTTGAATGAAACGCTCAACAAACATCCATTAATTAACACAACAAGAAATGATTACAATTTTTCGAACTAATGTGACTTTACCTCAACATTTTCGAATAAAGAACGACAAGCAAAAGCTCTCTATTAACGTATTAAAACCCTTATATGCAACAAAATAAAGGACATATTTGAAAACGCGAAAGGCAGACTTGCGCTGTTCTGAAAATTTAAATAACGAACGGAGGTGTTCCATCATTTTCCCGACACCAGTTTTCGTCTGACGCTGCGGCTGGTCGGACGTTGGTAGCGTCGGGGCGGGCGATTTTTCGCTGAAAAATAAAAATTCGCGTCGTATGTTCCAATAGAAATAACAGTTTGTATTTGATTTTGTGACTGAAATATCGAGTTGGAGGTATTATTTTGTGTGTAAATACGTCGAAGAGTTGCTGGAAGAGGTTTTCCTGCTATTTTTGAAAGAAAACGTAAAGTTAAAGGTAAGATTGGAGTAAATGATACGGCTTGGCCGTTTAGGGCACTTTTCAAACGTACGCACTAATGAAATCATGTGCGGCGTATACAAACGATCGAATTTGTGAAGTAAATGAGTCCTGTGTAGTATTAGGGATAATAAAAACCACTTTGTATGTGCGTTCGGGGATGAAATGGGCAATTGATTTGTAAATACGAAGAAATTAGCGATATTACGGCATAATTTGATAAGGCATTTCGGTTATTAACTTACCTGCATAATCCGTATTATGATATGGACGTTATAAGTGTCCATTTTCGACATTTTTTTATGTTATGTGTTTTGTCATTGTAATTTATGTTGTTTTGTGTAGGTTAATTTCAATACGGTTTAGGAATAGTGACTGAGTTTCTTGCGCTGCTTCTTCTCAGCTCTGGTCCATTTATTGTCCTGAAGCAGTGGTAGGGTTAATACTGGGAAGTGTAAAAGTGCTTTTTAAAAGCCTACTTGCATAAATGAGTTTTATGTGTTTTAATCATTTTATGGTTTAATTTTTTTAACAGATAGGTACAAGCTCTGTTTTAAAAAAGGTAGGTAGTTTATCTTCGCGATATTAAAAATGGCGAATATAAATATTCAGTTTTGGTCAAAATTGATTATTTCTTTAAACTTAAAATTGAATTCAAAGGGTCGCCCCAAAGGACTTTCGTTGGCGGAGTTTGAAAGTACCTACAATTTAGTTTCCGGGCAAACTGGAGCTCTTAAGAAAATATTAAACGAAACGAAGAGTAATAATTAAGATAATGTTTTAACAGTGTCATTGGTATTTAAAATTGCTGGTAAATAACACTGTTTTTAAGTTGATTAACTTGTCGCCAGTAAGTAAATATAAAAATATTATACCTCAAAGTAATAGATAAGTACAAATTTCGTAAACCTTTATTTCTTGTCTAGAAAAATGTTGTCAAGCAGTTATTATTTCACTTAAAATGCAAACCCAGTAAGGTTATGGAAATAAAAATGCAAAAGATTATTTGAAATGTGTGAATTTAAAAAAGTCGTTACGAGGAAGCTCTTGACCTGGTGAAAAGTGATGATCAGGCCGAAGGTGGAAGAAAGTTTTCCTAGATTCCTCAACTAAAGAGGATCTTATCTGTAACTACCAAAATATCAAACAAACATTATTCTATCGTATAAGTTTTTCGGATTTGGTATGGAAAGGTGACTGATGCCCGTTTTCATCATCAACCCCTAATTTTTAAGTGACCCCTATAAAAACTAAATTCCTGTTATGTGTTACCATAGGAGTCACATAAAATTAGGGATTAATGGTGAAAACTGGCATGAGTTTCTACCGCCATTTCTTAAATTCTACTTCTTCTCAGCACCAGTTGATATATTATGTTGTCCCGAAGTGGTGGTAGGGCAAGTTATGTTGGAGTGTGTATAAGTGCCATGAAAAGGGTCTACATACTAATAAAGAGTTTGAATTTAATGCTCGGTTGAGCAGGGAGAACTAGAGCGTATCTAGTCGTACTTCAAAATCATTCATGCATATTCCCACTGCTCCAAAGTGCAGCATAATGTATAATGTCAAAGGACTACAGCTGTCTTTGGGCATTATGTATAGTGGAGCGTTGCGCCAAAGTGCCAAAGACTTCATGTTTGTGTAATGCTATACAGTTTTGAAACTTTATTCGTTGCGAATTGCAGGTAGATTGAATTCTATTGGGACTTTTGTAAAAGAAGCTTTTATAGGTTTTCTCACAAAGTACTGAGAAATTTCCTGAAATTTTAGGGGTATATTCTATAAAACTAGTTTTTATAGAATTTTTTATTGAAATATCTTAAGAAAATGTGTTCCTTAACGCACATTTTCGAAGATATTAATCTTAGATAATAGAGATTTTTCTAAAATTGTCACCCAGTTAACTAAGGTACATAATTTTTATTGATCACTGATAAATTATGTTAGTAAAAATAATGTAAGTAATATTGGTATTTTTAGTGCCATTCGATTCTTTGTAGTGGTCTTATCAATACCCTAGGGTAGTTTTAGGAAGTCAAAAAGAGCACGTTGTAGAATATCTATACTATCTTTACTAATATTATAAATGCGAAAGTAACTGTCTGTCTGTCTGTCCGTCTGTCTAACTGTCTGTCTGTCTGTCACGCTTTCACGCCTCAACCACTGAAGCGATTTCGATGAAATTTGACATAGAGATAGTTGGAGTCCCGGGAAAGGACATAGAATAGTTTTTATCCCGGTTTTTGAAACAGGGACGCGCGCGATAAGGTTTTTCTGTGACAGACAAAATTTCACGCGGGCGAAGCCGCAGACGGAAAGCTAGTATTCCTATATTTCGTCCATTTCTTAGTAAAACCCAAACAAGAGACAAAGTAAATTTAGAACTGTCAAGCGGACCAGACAGTGTAATATTGATGTCATAATATTACTGATAGTGTTTGAAGGTCTTATAACTTGATTTTATTTCAGAGTTTTCGAATATTGTAACCTCAGGCGTATAAAGATCCTTGAAAACTGTTTTTATAAAAGTAATAGTTAAGAATAAATAAGAAAATAGATAAGAATATCTATCTTACTAATATTATAAATGCGAAAGTTTGAATGTCTGGATGTTTGTTATTTTTTCACGCAAAAAATACAGAACAGATTTTGGCGAAACTTTACAGTATTATTGTTTATAACCCAGAATAACATAATAGGCTAATGTATGACGATCTGTGACAGACTAAATTTCACGCGGGTGAAGCCGCGGGCAATAGCTAGTGATATAATAGAAGCTAATAAGTAACAAAATGATAATTTGATGTTTTCAGTTTTGTACGTGGCTGAACTTATTTGAATAATTTTCCAAATCAGCAGTAGGTAGTTTGATTTGCAATTTAATTATCCAATGACGTCCCGATCACAAATGAAATTAACCACACATAGTTAATATTTACGCACATTGACTAATTTGATTTTTGGCAGATTTAGGTGGTTTCAATATTAACATAATTTCACGGTGACTGTGCTGTGGCCGCATTTTAATCAAAATCAATAATTTGTACTAAATTATGTTTAAAAGTCAATCAAATTGGTATTAACTTTAATGGTATTATAATTCAAATCGAAAATGTCAAGTTCTGATCCAATTTTGTGGTTCTGAGAAGAGCCACTATTTAACCCTTATTAACCACCTAATTTTAGACATTATTTTAAAAAATATGGATTCTAATGGTAATATAATTTAGTTTTTAAGATCGCCCGGAATGAATATGGTGATTCCATATTTTTGTTCGCGAGTGTATTTCCAATCTTTCCGAAATCATATATGCATCCATAACCTTTATAATACGGCATGGCATGGCCCCATTTTGATAATGGCGGAATGACCCTAAACATGGCGTCCCCATCCTCAGCTTTATGGGCGGTAATAACATGGATTTCGAGGGCTATTATTTTGAGGAAACACACTAAAACCATAGCTCTAGACTTTTGAAGCAATTCCTTAAGTTTTACTACTGAACTTGCATGTGCAGTTTAAGAATACTGCGGATGTAGTTATTTAGTGAGTGCTTTGGAAAATGGACTTATTTATAAGGGGTTAAGGTAGTAATTTGCTGAACGTAAGGCTCTATAAAATCGGAAATGAGTGGTTAACGATATTATATCGCGTTTCTTAAAAAATACAACTTTCTGTCCTAAAAACGTATTTTTTTACTGATAATGTCTTATCTTATATAGTAAAACATTACTTTCGTCAGTATTAGCTCTACATTGTCACACTTGCTTTATGAGATGCTTTGTCAGCTTCTCGTCGTTTCAGCCGAAAGACGTCCACTGCTGGACAAAGGCCTCCCCCAAGGATTTCCACAAAGACCGGTCCTGCGCCGCTTGCATCCAGGTACCTCCCGCGACCTTCAGCAGATCGTCGGTCAACCTAGTGGGAGGCCTGCCCACGCTACGTCTTCCAGCTCGTGGTCGCCACTCAAGAACTTTCCTGCCCCAGCGGCCATCAGCTCTTCGAGCTATGTGCCCCGCCCACTGCCACTTGATTCTGAATCTCCTCATTTCTGATTCGATCACGCAGGGAAACTCCGAGCATAGCACGCTCCATCGCTCTTTGGGTGACCTTGAGCCTTCTTATGAGGCCCATAGTAAGCGACATTGTCAGCTTCTACCTCCAGAGAACTGACATTGATAGACCCTTGGCTCTTAAATTATCTGAAATATCAATATGATTGACTATCAGACGCCAAGGTACCAAGATGGCGTTAGTTTATCTCAACTACACAGAACAAGACTGACATTTTTGACAGACTTAAAAAATAGGTTATTATCACATTATCTAGCAGACTCACCCTACAAACTAAGCCCCCAACTCACATATTGTAGCTCAAATGATGGATTAGTTTCTAAATATAGAATGAATACGAAAATAACCCTTCGAGATCAAATACTTTTTGATTGCTTGACTACATTGTGTAGAAATAGAATAATTCATTATCCCACGAACCTGAAAATCGGGGAATTCAGTAGGTATAATTAAACTCCAGTATAGTTCTTTAATATTATTATGATCAATGTTTAAATAACAAAATAAGCGTTTTTTGTGACAATTATTATTAATCTACCTACGTACCTAATTACCACAAATAATAAAAAGTTATTACTCGTCTTACTTCTTTTTCTCTATATAATAGAGACAGAGAGAAAAACAGTATATTTTTCAGCCTCACAGCCTTTCGATTTTTAAGTAAGGCATTCCTTATTAAAATGACTTTGAAGTGTTTTTAAGCTGTCAATCTGTAGATAGGTATATTTGGTAAATATCGATTGAATGTCCGTCAGTGTTTTAATAAATAAATGTATTCAAATAATATCAGAACGACGAAAAAAAAATAGCTTTCTTGGAAGGGTTAACAGGCATTATCATCATCATATTAGTAGGTAATTAATTATTCTTCTTCTTCACCCTTATCTTGATGTTAGTGTGTTCCCATGTTTGCCAACTGCAGGTGAGCTTATGATAAAAAAAAAATTAAAAAGTTAAAATACGTTGAAAGCTGTTATTTAAATAAAAACCTCATACAACAAACACTTCAGCTGTGTGCCTTAGCTTTTATCAACTTAACAAACTCTAAATACACCGTAAAACCCTCTCAAACAGTGTATATTCAACGTGATTTTTAAATGTAACTTGCACCAAATTGCGTCTTTGTTGGCAGGTTACACAGCAAGCTTTTGTCATGTTGTTACTTTATAAAATGGATGGTGTTGGAGGCCGGACGCACACTCGCGACTTTACCTTACCTTGTTGTAGTTGCCATGGTGATCGAGCTTAGTGCTCTACTGTCTTTGTTACAATAGAGTAAGTTTTTAATGCTCATGGAGGTTTTTATAAGCTGGTTTATGTTGTATTTCAATTTCAATGTACCTAGTTTCTTTTCGATTCGTAAAAACTTTAGAAATTAATGTAGTTCTGATTGTCAGTAGTACCAGGCCTGTTCATCTCCGCGAGTTTACATCGAAAACAAAACACGCACGATGGCCCACCTAAAGGATACTATTCGACAAGGCCTCACATACGAGCGAGCATTGACTCACGCACGCGTATTCTTGTGTATGATGGAAGAAAATAAAGAAAATGGTGTACTAAATACTTTGCAGTATTTAACTGCCTAAATATTAATAAAAACACAGAATGTACTTTTTTAAGTTGCCTCAAGACACTGAGAGGTAAATAAGTAGTTAATATTATTCATGATAATTCATGCTAAATCATGTATTTCCTCCGCCATTTTCCGCAGTTTGGCACCTCACGTCACATCATTTTACCGAAGTCAGCCCTATAGCTTCGGCGCAGTGCCGATCACTGACGTTTGTCAACAAAATGGGGCTTGACTCTTGAGACAGGCTAAATTACACCATATTGTTAATGACATTGAGCATACATTTTTTTAAATACCTTCGCGAAGTAAAACTTCTGTACGTAGTACTTATTATTATTCTGTGGTAGTACCAGGCCTGTTCATCTCCGCGAGTTTACATCGAAAACAAAACACGCACGATGGCCCACCTACAGGATACTATTCGACAAGGCCTCACATACGAGCGAACATTGACTCACGCACGCGTATTCTTGTGTATGATGGAAGAAAATAAAGAAAATGGTGTACTAAATACTGTGCAGTATTTAACTGCCTAAATGATAATAAAAACACAGAATGTACTTTTTTAAGTTGCCTCAAGACACTGAGAGGTAAATAAGTAGTTAATATTATTCATGATAATTCATGCTAAATCATGTATTTCCTCCGCCATTTTCCGCAGTTTGGCACCTCACGTCACATCATTTTACCGAAGTCAGCCCTATAGCTTCGGCGCAGTGCCGATCACTGACGTTTGTCAACAAAATGGTGCTTGACTCTTGAGACAGGCTAAATTACACCATGTTGTTAATGACATTGAGCATACATTTTTTTAAATACCTTCGCGAAGTAAAACTTCTGTACGTAGTACTTATTATTATTCTGTGGTAGTACCAAATGTTACCAAGTGGTGTTCAAGTAATGTAATTCCATTAGTATTACAAATCAGGTATTTGACCGCAATCCCACCTGATGTTAAGACACCAGTCTAGAATGGTAGGTACATATCTGTGTCAGATTGAATAAACAATATTCTCTTTCGAGTTCGTTGGTTTCAGCCAAAAGACGTCCACAGCTGGACAAAGGCCTTCCCTAAGGATTCATCTCAGTGCGAACAAAATTAAGTATTTCTTAGCACAATGCATACCAACCCCACCTCAGGTCTAGTAAAAAGTTTATCTATCTAGAAAACCTGACGAATTCATATGTAACAGATGCACAAACAGGCATAAATACGTGAGAAAATTATCCCAGTTTACCAAACATTTTCGTACCTTTTAACCGCAAAATATTGCGACAAAATCGTCACCGCGCGGCGTGCCTCGGGGGAGGGCCGTGCAAACTATTTAGTAATTGCTTCAATCATGACTAGCCGAAACCCAGGCTTTGTTCGCCCCATTCGGTGTCCTTCCACGCGGAATACAGGGTGACTGGGCTTATAACGGGATAGAGAATAAGTTGTTTAGGATTAGAAGATTGATAGAGCCGTTGCTTTTCAGCGAAGAATTTGCTGCATGGAAAATAGATTAAGAAGATTCTTTTTTAAGTTTTCTTCTAAATAGATACACGTATTTCAACGAATGATGAGACTATATCAAGGTAAACATGGTGGCATCTTTTTGATGACAGATTCATTGTAAAAAAATGTATAAACAAATAACCTCGATGTTGGGTAGATACCATGTTATCCAATGGATATGATATCAATGGATGATACAACTATAATCTAGCTTCATCGTTACGGCTATAATTAAGTTTCTTAATGCACTAATTCACCTTAAAGGACATCATCCATTTTGGTCCAAAATCAAAAGTGCCGGCCAAAAAATAAAAGTGCTGTATTCTGATAGAATACATCCGCCTTAGCATTCATTACTATGGCACCAAAGCTGTAGCACCACTGTGCATCGTAGTATTTGAGTTCTAAAAATATATGAAACGACTGACTTTGATCTCAAATATTACGACGCACAGTGGTGCTACAGCTTTGGTGTCATAGTAACAAATGCTAAGGCGGACGTATTCTGTCAGAATACAGCACTTTTTTTTTTATTGGCCGACATTTTTGATTTTGAACAAAAAATGTATGAATCGTCGATGAATTTTAGATCTCAAATACTCGACGCACAGTGGTGCTACAGCTTTGGTGCCATAGTAACAAATGCTAAGGCGGACGTATTCTGTCAGAAGACAGCACTTTTTTTTATTGGCCGACACTTTTGATTTTGAACAAAAAATGTATGAATCGTCGATGAATTTTAGATCTCAAATACTCGACGCACAGTGGTGCTACAGCTTTGGTGCCATAGTAACAAATGCTAAGGCGGACGTATTCTGTCAGAATACAGCACTTTTTTATTATTGGCCGACACTTTTGATTTTGAACAAAAAATGTATGAATAGTCGATGACTTTTAGATCTCAAATACTCGACGCACAGTGGAGCTACGGCTTTGGTGCCATAGTAACAAATGCTAAGGCAGACGTATTCTGTCAGAATACATCACTTTTTTTTGTTGGCCGGCACCTTTGATTTTGGACCAAAAATATATGAAACGTGGATGATGTCCTTTAGTTATGTAATGCTGCATACTTCACATAGTACTTACTCATAAAAAATATTAATTTTCTCTGACAGAAATTCTATTGGTATTTTTATAATTTAATAACCCAGATTCGAGTAAAACTAGTTTCAAATTAATTAGTCTATAAGTTTCAATAAATTTTCATTCACGTAACATACTCACCCTGTATCCCCGGGTACACAATATGCTTTTAATAAGTCCAACACAATCGGGGCCGAAATAAAAAATGTTGTTTATTTTCGTTCCACTGCGGTACGGCTTTGATACGTATATTACATTGTATTTCCATGGCTACGTTTCAAAGGAGTTTTCCTAGTTTTTTACATCAAAGGTATAGGTTTACTGCCTAATGGCATTAGGTTAATTGAATATCGAAAAGGGCTTGATATTTTCCTGATATATGTAGAGGCGTAGGTAGGTTAGCCATTTAGATTACCTACATAGGCTAAACGGCTACCACTACCAACGACGGCGTGGGACGTCCACCCACAAGGTGAACCGTCGACCTCATAAAGGTAAGTCTAGGCGCAGAGAACCGATTTTTTCTAAAATAGTAAGACACGGGTCTTAACGCGACGTTTATTAATGAGTTACATTATGTACTCACGGCTTGATGCTGCAGCCGTGGTCACAAGTGGACTGGCGGTTCGCGGCGTCGTCCGTTCAATATGAGGGTAGTTGAATTGAAAATCTTCAAGCCCGCCCGAACGGACGACGCCGCGAACCGCCAGTCTGCTTGTGACCACGGCTGCAGCATCACAGCCGAAACGTCAAGCCGTGAGTACATAGGTACGTAATGTAACTCATTAATATACGTCGCGTTAAGACCCGTGTCTTACTATTTTAGTTGAAATGGAACGCGAAAGTTTAAAATCTTACACCGATTTTTTGGCGGCCGATAGTTGGGTCGGGCTGTTAATCAGTACGGAGATGTATGAATGTGCGCACATTACACCAATTTGGTATCGGCCGATTCTTCATACAAATTAGAATCGGGCCCAACTATCGGCCAACTAAAAATCGCCTAGGCTAAACATCATAACCGGGATGTGGTAATCATTGGGGGAGGCCTACTTATGTTCAGCAGTGCACGTCCTGTAGCTGAAATGATGATGATGAGAGGCGTAGGTTGTAGTATTTCATTTTTTTTATCTACAACGAGGAAGCTCTTGGCCTGTATCTCACCTGATGGTAAGTGATGATCAGGCCGAAGGTGGAAGCGAGCTTCACCCGGAATCCTCAACCACGGAGGAACTGGCTATCTTACCTTCACTGCCGGAACACAACAATGCTGTTAACATTGTTGTTATGGCGACAGACTTAGGTAAGATGGTGGTAGCTAGCCAGGCGGACTTAGAACAAGTCCTACCATTAACCAAACCGAACAGAAAAATCTGCCCCCACTGGGATTCGAACCCGGGACCTCTGCGTCTGAAGCAGGTGGTCTTACCACTAGACCACAGAGGCGGTTATAGGATGTTAAAGGATGGTTATAGGAGGCGGTCATAGGAGTATGAAATAAATCAAGGAATAATGTTTTTGTAGACTGTGGGAGTCTTTCTTAAAGTTTATCTTCGCACTCTCCTATATTGGAAACGATACGAAATGAGGCGAGACGTGTCCTAAACATACTTATTCTCTTCTCCGTTTAGTTTTAGCGGAAAAGGTTGAGCAGAGCTCCACTTTGGTATAAATGGGTCAATTTCCCAAACACATTTTTTGAGCGGCGTAGTTGAAAATCATATGTTTTTTATGATATAGTACTTTGATTTTTTTTTACACGAAAATATACAGAGGTTCCATTTTGAGGACAACATTATTAATGAGTATTTTCTTTTACAAATTCGACAAAAAATAATTGAACTAAGCGTTTCTAATTTTGGTGCAGTGTCCACATCCTTAATTTCTTACAATATGTATTTTTTTAGCTGAAGATCAAAACAGAACTTAGGGAAAAAGTATATTTTTGGATTATACAATCTATCTATTATCTAAGATTACCAAATTAAGCAAGTTTCCCAAATAACTGTGATTAAGTCACGTCCTTAAGTTTTGTCCGCGAAAAATTTATGATTTTGGTGTCAATAATGAAATAGCTCGTCAGTTTCTTTAAAGATCAAACAGGATTTAAACACTCCCATCATTCGTTAGGTTTAGTACCGCCCCCGCGAGCAGTGACGGCAGACGGGTGCAAGACCTCTGCGTCTTCCCGCCAAAAACGTAAATGTGTTGTTTTTTTTGAAACGGACAACAATTCTGCAATTTTGGTGTCTTTTTGTATAAGATTTCTAAACTATTCTTTTTAGTTGAATTCCTCGTATAATGTAAAGGAACTGTTTTCATACCATGTGTTAAAATGTTATTGTTATATTTAAAACAGATTTCATATAATTTAGCTTTTTCAACGAGAATCCAATTTTGGTGAGTCAATTTAGGTGTTTTTGGTGGTGCACCAAAGCATTTTTAACCGACTTAACTCCGTCAATTGTGAACCGATTTTCAAAATTCTTTTTTTGTTCTATAGGGTACACTTATGTGGTGGTCCCATTGTCACCAAGTCAGGATCTGATGATGGGATCCTAGGGAAATCGAGAGTAAACCTCAAATTTTGTAGGAATGCAATACATTTTCTAAAGTTATTCAAGGAGTCATCATCTAATGTTGATGAGGTGATGATGGAAGGTAAAACTCCTTAACGCTTAGGAGTTGGAGGATAATTCTTTAAATATTTTAGGTAGGTATGTACATACAGTTGTATTATTTCAGGTATTTAAGATGAGCTGATGATGAAAGGTCAAACAACATAAGTTAGGAGTTAGATGATACTCAATACTCATTTGTTGATACATACATTGACACATGATACATTGATACTTTTTAGTTGCCGATATTTAAAGTAGGGAGCCTGTATTTTGCTAGGAAGATTATTTACACTTGGATTGTGATTAAGACTATAATTTTCCATTACAAAATGGAAAATTATAGTCTTAATCACATTAAACATAGGTACTGTCCCTCTTCAGTGACAATAACAAGGACTAATCAACTAAAAAGCATGAAAAAAAATAATTTTAACAAAAAAATTAATACCGACGCCAACAATCACTTAAAAGTAGAAAATAAGTACGTCGTTATTTATTTATTAGAACAATATACCATGATTAATATTTTTGGAGTCGGTGCTGGTAAATTTAAAACCATTTCTTGAGCTTGGCACTAAGATATGACCGACTGACAGCATATTTTCTAATCTTGGTGCTTTAATATAAATTTTGGTGTTCTCTTAATTTTGGTGTAAGGAAAATCTAAAAAACTACTGGACAAAATTTAATGTCTTAATCATTTTAGAAACAGTATAAGTTTCCAATAAATTTGATCTATAATTAAAGAATAAAAATACACAAATAACAATTTCCACCAAAATTAGGCAAAAATATGCACTTGTTGAAATTCACCCAAATACCCTTCCTTGTCTTTGATGATGCCTGTCTCCACATAAGATATATCTTGCCTTGTCTCTCTGTCGAAAATGGTCTTTATACTTGAGTGAAAAGGCAATTACTGAGCAAGCATGTAAGTCACGCTTACATAAATCTCATTTTCAGGTACGCTTCAGATCAAAGAGACTCAGTACCAAAAAAAGACAGCTGCGTTTCATTTCCTAAATTGTATGAAACTTTTAAAAGCGTAACTGGGTACTTCTCATTTACACTCAAATTTGATGGTCACACAATAATAGTTCATAAACGATATAAGTTAGAACAATAACTTTGAAATCAGATGATAAAATATCTATTTAGCTACATACAAAATAAATTTTATCGTAATAGAAGCAAAAATAATACGAAAAAATCACATGAAACGATAAAAAACGGGGTCATTTTTCGCGTTCTCATCGTGTCACACCTTCGGTTGCAATGAAACATTTGGTTACTGCATTCACAATTTTCATTCGATTTGTGTGAAGCATATACTAAAATCATCGTAATTAAATATACTTTCCACACAATAATCAAAAAAATATCTTCTTATAATTATTTTGAATTGAGAAAGCGAAATACGTTGGTCACACGATTTTAGGTACCTAAAATTTTGAGTAATAATACAAGATTGCCGTTAAACCGAACACCAGCAACCAATCACAGCGTTCTATTCCGTTAACGTCAGTCGCGCTTCGACTATTGGGGAGGTGAGATAGGTCGATCGTCGCTTCGCGAAAAAAATACGTAACTTTTTGTGATTATCCATAGACATACCGTCGCTTGCTTGAACAATATTTTCTACCTCTAAAATTTAAACAATTTAATTGAAACTTTGCCATTGAAAACTTAACATGTTAGACTTATTTGTGTAGTATTCGACTTGAACCGTTAAATTCTAATTTAAGAATAATTCATAAAAAACTAAAATTTTCGTCACCTTCGTGGCATCACCTTCGTGGTATTTTATACACGAAGGTGATTTTAGGTCACGAAAGTGATTTCTTGCTTTGGTTTATTTTAAAATATAGTGACTGGTGTTCATGTTTTTACAATATTTTAATAACTAATAAATTATACGTGGTAAGTAGAGATCAGTACATCAATAAATAAATAAGGGCCTCGTATTTTTGTTGTCTGTCTGTATGACTGTATGTATGTCTGTATATGTGACTGTGTATCTGTTTGTAAGATAAATTTAATCTGAAGTTCGAGTTAAAAGTTGTATAACAAAAATACGAGGCCCTCTGGCCTAAATAAAAAATATATTTTTGTTGAGGGACTGATAATCAGTTAGAGTTCTTTTTTATTGAGGTACCTACTGATAATCCGTTTTTTACTTCTTTAGCATTTCAGAATGCCACCAGTGTCACCCTTAAAACCAATTGCGTAGAATCTTGTAACTTAGTAGGTGACGTAATCGGTAAAATTTTATCTTGTAATTAAGTAGGTACCTATTTATATTATGTTATTGATATTTATCTATGAAAATAAGACATTTACAGTAGTAAAGTTTAAAAAAAATATTGCTGTGAAGTACAGAATCACTTTCGTGGCATCAAAAAATTCAAAACGTTAAAGCTTCCAAACGAGACTCACTATTTGACTGATTTACTGAGAATACAATCTTCACATCAAGCGCTACAATTTTTGTTTAAAAAAAGTTGAAATAAGTTCGAAATAAAATTCGCCACGAAGGTGACGATGAGAACCGTGGCGATGAGAAATACCCAACTCGACTAAATTAGCTGTCGTGATAATTCCCAGTGAGCACTTTTACGCCATTTCAAGCAAAACTACATAAAAACACATTTTGCTGCTTAAAGTTTGAAAAAAAAAAACAGTTGCGTAAAAAACGCCGAGCTGCGCACTGTTTTGTGGATGTCGAGTATGGGTCCCTGAGGGGACTGATACAGGGCCGTATGCAGGTTTTTATCAAAAATTCAACAACAAAAAGGACTCAAGTCACAAAAATTAAGTGCCAGACGAGGCGAAGAAGATCGGCAAGACTTGGAGCGAGATCAAACACTTAGCTCAAGACCGAACGCGATGGAGGACTGTTGTGGACGCCCTCTGCCCCATCTAGGGGACATAGGACCATAAGTCAAGTCAAGTCACAATAATTACATTTGAATTCCTTCAGATGAGAAACTAGAGGGCTTAGCCAAGTCACTTACACCCGCATCCACTTCTTAACAGCACCAGCCCATATGTTGTCCCGAAGTGGTATTAGGGCAAGCTATATTTGGGACGTGTATAAGAGCCCTAGTAAGGGTACTGTACTGAATAAGCAATTTGAATTTTAATGCTTGCTTGCTTATGTAAAGCAGCAAATCGAAGGCACAGCGTTGAATAGAGCTCTGTGATTGGTTCGCGTGTCACCCTGTGCATCCACGCGCACTGTGAGATCTCATAGTAATGTTTGTGAATACGGGCGTTACTGATTGTAGTAGGTATTACGCTAATTTAGATTAATAGCACAGATAGACAATCCAAAGCTGATAGTCATCAAAAATAGTCAATCAGTAAGGAAATGTAACATGTTTAATTTCGAACTCCTCCTATGTTCTTCTGATTAATTTCGTTGCGGGTCCAATGACAGTTTAATTTTCCCTCGGAACAAACTTGACCGTCAGGGTCAGTCTTACTATTAACTTATGGGACCACTCTGGTTGGGTTTTTATTGGCGGTCCTCGCTACACAGGCAGGAGTTGCAGCGGTGGGAACGTGAGGTGGGAATAGTCACGTTACAGGATAAAATTATAGATACTAAACGTAGGTGCCCTTAATACGTCCCTGCGGTTTCAGTTGTGGAAATAATTAATTTGAATCTGGGCAGCGAAGTGTCGCGTCGCGGAGTTTTTGCTTTTTTTGCTTTTTGTGCTTTTGGGCTTTTTCGTTTGTTTACTAAAACGCCGATGGGCTAACAAGTGAATAAAATGGAATAAGTGCGTAGTTTGGCTGTTTGTGGGGGGAGGGATGGATTTAAGTAGTGTTAAGGTCATAGCACACTTATCAACCCGGAAAGGATCAACACCGTATCGCCTTTAGCCGCGCTGTCAACCGGCGAAGGCGTTTACGTTACGTTCATAGAATAGAATAGAATAGAATAGAATAATCTTTATTGCCCAAAACTGTGTACAATTTGTGCTGGTCACAATGCAAAAAAAATAGTTACAACAGTGTTACCCATATCGGGCATGCAATAGATAAAATACAGTAATAAAGTTAGAGTTTAATTATTTTTGGTACCAAAATATTCATTTAGACTATAAAAAACATTAATTGTTAACCATTTTTTAAGCTCAGATTTAAATTTAGGTTGCTTCAATGCTTTAATATGTGAAGGTAGATGGTTAAATATTTTAGTACCTGTATATAGCACACTTTTAGAGAAAATATAACTATTAACTGAAGGAATACAAATATCATTTATATATTTACTACGTAAGTTAGAACGAATGGAAGATTTACATTGAAACCACTCGGTATTCTGTTTTATGAAAACTGTAATTTCTAGAATATAGATATTCGTCAGCGTTAAGTATCCTTTATCCTTAAATACAGTTCTAAGTGTTTCATCAGAATACATGTTATAAATAATACGCAAGCATCTCTTTTGTAGGATAAATGTTGACTGAATATTAGTCGAGTTTCCCCAAAAAATAACACCATAAGTCAGCAGTGGGTACACATGACCAAAATAAGCTGCTCTAGTAACATTAGTGGAAGTAGTTTCAGCTAGGATCGATAAAGCGTAACAATAACTGGATATTTTTTTATTTATTTTATCGATATGTGCTTTCCAATTTAAGTTACAATCAATTTCTACACCTAGAAAATTTATGTTGTTTACTTCTTCTACTTTAGTGTTATTTGCTGTTATATTTAAATTAAGTGATTTTGTTTTATAGTTTTTGAATTGAATTATTTTAGTTTTTGTTAAATTTACGTCCAAATTATTATTTTTAAGCCATTTTACTACTATTTCTAGTGTTTTATTTACATTATTTTCAAAATTAACATTATGCTTGTCTTGTATAAAAATAGTGGCATCATCAGCAAACATGATGCATTTGTGCGAAACGATATTTGGGAGTTCGTTTACGTAAACTAAGAATAAGAGGGGGCCGAGAATACTCCCTTGTGGCAAACCAACTGTCGTTTTTTTAGGTCCAGATAGCACTTCTTCAAATGTTTTATTTGCTCTATTAAAAGTTTCAGTAGATGTTACTTGTTCTCTATTTATCAGATAACTTTCTATTAGTTTTAAGGCTATTCCCCTCACACCTATTTTTTGTAATTTATTTATAAGGATATCATGAACCACGCAATCGAATGCCTTAGACATGTCTAGGAAGAGTCCTATACATTTAGTTTTAGTATTTAGCGATTCCCATATGTCAATTAGTATATTGTATATAGCAAGTGTTGTGGTTTTTTTCTTCTGAAAGCCAAACTGATTTTTATGTAAAACTTTGTATTTGTCAAGAAATGATGAAAGTCTGTTATAAATAACTTTTTCAAAAATTTTTGAGAAACAAGACAGCAATGAGATAGGTCGGTAATCCTTAATATTACTTTTACATCCTTTTTTAAATAAAGGTTTGATTTTTGCTTTTTTTAATTCATTAGGAAATGTACCAGTCACAATCATTTGATTTATTATACAGTGTGTCCGGGTTTGTAGTGATCAAACTTTAAGGGCGTAATCTATGGACAATTTTATCGATGAAAATACTTCAAATTAGTGGCTTGACCCATTTCTCGCAAAATTACGAGGATTTAAGTTTTTAATTTTTAGTTTTCACCTCTTCCTTCAAAAACAAGTGAAAGCGTGGGTAGCTTAACACTAATAAGAAAAAATTTTATATCATGCGATAGCCAATAAAATTATCTATTAGCAGAAGTAGAAAACAGATACAAGTTTCATACATTTTAAGGGAGTAAGAATGGATTTAATTAGAAAAAAACATGACTTTTTTCACTTCTTTTTCAGTTATTTTCCAACACAAGAAAAACGGGGTCGTTAAGGTATGTTTTATTTGCATTGTATTATTAGTATTTGAGCTATTCTACAAAACGAATGTAAATTTATTAATCTACGTTTATTAGTTTCGACGTAATTGTTGAACAAAGATACCCCTTCCCAGCGGTTTCCATAGCGCACGCGACATGCGAAAATGCACTGCCTGAAAGAATCACACAACCTATTCCAATTACTATGGAAACCACTGGGAAGGGGTATCTTTGTTCAACAATTACGTCGAAACTAATAGACGTAGACTAATAAATTTACGTTCGTTTTGTAGAATAGCTCAAATACTAATAATACAATGCAAATAAAACATACCTTAACGACCCCGTTTTTCTTGTGTTGGAAAATAACTGAAAAAGAAGTGAAAAAAGTCATGTTTTTTTCTAATTAAATCCATTCTTACTCCCTTAAAATGTATGAAACTTGTATCTGTTTTCTACTTCTGCTAATAGATAATTTTATTGGCTATCGCATGATATAAAATTTTTTCTTATTAGTGTTAAGCTACCCACGCTTTCACTTGTTTTTGAAGGAAGAGGTGAAAACTAAAAATTAAAAACTTAAATCCTCGTAATTTTGCGAGAAATGGGTCAAGCCACTAATTTGAAGTATTTTCATCGATAAAATTGTCCATAGATTACGCCCTTAAAGTTTGATCACTACAAACCCGGACACACTGTATAAACAAGAGGTTTTTTTATTAATTCGAAAGACGTTTTTATCACTTGCATAGGGATATTATCATAACCACAACTTTTTTTGTTCTTGAATCCGAAAATAATTTTCTTTAATTCATCTGAGTCTACTGGCGTCAGATAAATACTGGTTGGACACGAAATAGAAGTGCAACACTCACTCGTTGTTTGGATGGGAACATTTGAGGTATTAAAATAGTTGTTAAACGACTCAGCTATAATATCGGCATTAGTGACAGTAGTATTTCCAACAGTAATACTCTGAACGGTGCTTTTAAAGTTATTTTGTAATGTAGTTTGTTTTTTAATTAATTCCCATGTGGCTTTATTTTTATTATTGCTGGCGTTAATGAATGAAATATTTGTTTTTCTCTTTGCTAGTCTCGTAACAGATTTCAATATTTTACAGTATTTCCTATAATATGCAATTAGGTCAGTTTGCTTGTTACTTATTATTTTCCGATGCAGTTTATTTTTCAATTTACATGATCGATATAAACTTTTAGTTAGCCAGTTTGATTTTTTTCTATAAGTAACTCTAACTCTTTCTATTGGAACACACAGATCGTAAAATAATTGAAATAGGCCAGCAAAAGAGTCAAATGCTAAGTTGACATCACTATGGGAGTAAATTTCAGAAAAATTTAATTGACTAAGGTAATGTATAAAAATATCCAAATGCTTATCAATGCTTCGCCTATAAACATACCAATACTTGACAATATAACCTCTACTGCAAGGAACATTTATCATTTGAGCTGAGTGATCAGATAAACCGAGATGCAAAACTCTAGATGTATATTTTTTAAAGTTTGTTATAATGTTGTCTATACATGTTTCCGATCTAAGAGTCACTCTAGTCGGTTCATTTATTACTAATTTTAGGTTGTACTTTCTTATCGTGTTTTTAAATAATGTACATCTCTGTGAATCCGTAAGAACATTAACATTGAAATCGCCGACTATGATTACTTTTCTGCTTATAAACCGCGAACGAATAGTAATTTTGTGTAATAGTAAATCGAGTGTTTTCAAGAATAAATCAAAATTTGAATCAGGGGTCCTATAAACACATACAATAACATAATTTAGTCCCGGTAATAGTATACCGCAACATTCAAAAGTTTTATCCATACATAATGAGTCTATACATTTCAGCATTGCAAACTCCATACTATTTTTAATATAAATACATACACCTCCCCTGGACTTACTTCTACAGTAAGAGTTTGCAATTTTAAAGCCTGGTATTTGAAGGACTTTCACATCTTGATCTCTAAGAAAAGTTTCACTAAGGCACATAATGTCAATTTTTTCTACCGTTAAAATGAACTCAATTTGATTTAATTTAGATCTAATGCCTTGTATATTTTGATGGAAAATATTTAGACCGTTTTGTACACTTTCATCCAATAATTCATCATTAGATTTTTGTGTAGATGCGAAAGGAAGACAATTTCTTGTTCACTGGACTAACGGGACAAGAAGTTGTTACAGTAGCAATGGTATCACATGACATATTATTATTATAACAATTTGGTTCTGCATTGGAAATATCTAATACCAATTTCTCTAAGTCACGTAAGATGACTCGTAGACCATTAACATTAATTTTTCCTGAGAACTTATTGAACATTTTATATGAATATTCCAAATTTTTATTAGAATCCAGTATGTAACAGTATTCATTTATTTTATTATCATTATACAATATTTTATTAAATAATTCTATTCTTTTATTAAATAAATTCGAATGGTTACTAAGCTTGAACGTAGGCAGGCAAACAATAACATTTGTATGCTGAACATTTAGGACACGTTGCTTTAACTGGTTGACAATACTTCTGTAATTCATAGACGAGTAAAAGTCGGTCTCTCCTATTATTATTACACAATAATCATTGAGAGTAAACTTTTGAAGTTTTTCCTGAAGTCCATTTGTCAGCTGATCTATACCGCCACCAGATATTCGATAGTGACAGCAGATTTTCTCTTTCGATAAATGATTTCTAACTCTGGAAGAGTTTTTGTTATTCGTTATGCTACTAATTAAACATATCTTAGGGTCAATTTTTCGTAAGTGCTTCTCTATATATCCTTGTTTATTGACAAATGCAGATGCAGTTTCATTTGGTTCCTCATAAATATTTACTTTGTTCATAGCACTTGTTTTCGGCTCATTCCGTAAGATTCTTCTTTTAGGTAAGCTCAATGGCGTCGATCTACATGGGCTATTGAAAGTTTTACTGCTGTTTATGTCTTCTACACTTATTGTTTTGTAAACTTTTATTACCTTTTGCTGTTCTTGATTTTTTTTGTTTAATTCCGTATTAAGTACGTTTAAATTTGCAATTTCATTGTGCGCTATGTCAAGTTCAGTTTGTAATCTTTTAATTTCCAGCTTTAGTTCATTAACAAGAACATTCTCCTCACTGCTGAGATCCGGCAAACTGTTCACGTTTTTGCTTTCCAGGTAATATAGAGTGTTCTCCGTAGATAAGAATGATGCAGATAAGTCAGGCAGGGAAGACTGTTTCTTATTTCTTCTAAGAGTAACAAAATTTGAGTCATGAGATGTCTCATTCTCTTCATCTTCCTGCAGAGAGTTGAAAGAATTATCCGTAGGGACGTTAATCTGAATGTTGTCTTGTACTTGCAAAGATCTACATCTGTCACATTTGTATTTTTTCTTGCCCTCAGTGCTCATTAAGTAAAACATTTTAACTCCTATGCTTGTACAGTCCAGATGATACTCATTTTGACATTCAATGCAAGTTAAATAATCTCTTTTTAAAATATCCTTATGACATCCAAAACATTTTAATGCCATATTTGTTATAAATTGATGTTAAAACAAAAATAAATAAATCCAAAAAACATTCGGCGACTGAGGTTTGAACCGTGAGCACTAGTGGCTTCCAGCTTGCTTCGTTTACCAAGGGGCTGTGTGTAGATACGTAAGCGCGACGAATTCTTAGTGCTGTATCAGATTGTGTGGCGAATGTTCGTTCGTGCATTGGTTTGCGAGCATGATTCATCACACACAGTCACTTTCACTTTTTGTTGTGGGCCACAGTATACCGTCACATTCAATATTATCATTAAATCTTCGTATTGATTTTTGATGTTTACACTGCACTAACTTGGTGGATTAGAGTTTTGTTAACACAAATAGTTAGGAAATTTGTTGAGCTATTCGCGTATACAAGATTTAATACGTAATTTGCGGTTTAACATGAGTTTATGATTTTTAAATACGGAGCTTCGACAAAAACCAACCGCTCGGGCGCGGGACGCGCGGGGATCCTCGTACAAATAATACTGAGCGCCAGTTCATAAAATGTGCTTCGTCCTTTAAACTAAAACCGCGTTGTGTGTCTTACTTATTTAAAATAGCTGGTTTAGTTCATCATCATCACCATCATCATCAATATCATCATCATTTCAGCCATAGGACGTCCACTGCTGAACATAGGCCTCCCAATGTTTTCCGGTACGCAGCCTCCATTCCAGAACCTTGCTGCCCCATCGGCCGTCAGTTCTGCGTACCTACTATGTGTCCTGCCCATTGCCACTTCAGCTTGCGTGATTGTGTTAAACTATAGCTTTCCTTGATTACTGGACTATCTAACACAAAAATATATTTTAAAATCGGGCCAGTATTAGGTACCAAGGTTCTGAGATTATCGCGTTCAAAACTTATCAGCTTTTTAATATTAGATTATTTCCTTGGATATTTTACATAAGTCTGTTTCCATCTAGCACCAAAGCTTACAGGCTTATTTTCTAATTTATCTTTCATGTTTGAACTAGACAACAATATTTTTTCCGCAATTTTCGTGACAAACGATACGTCTTAGCCTTAACCGACATTTTGGCTTAACCTGGGGACAATATTTTTCTCCGTCGATAAAAGTCGCGCGAAATATCTTGAGAACTTCCGATAAGTGCTATTGGTAATCGATTATCACTGTTATGGGTTTTGTCGATGGTTTATTCGATTAGTTTCGATTTCAATCGTGATATCAATCGAATACTAAAAAAGCCTCAGTTGCACCATCTTGACTTTAACCGTAACTATAACCGGTGTTTTTGTATGGTGTTTAACAGACTTTGACAGTTTCTGTGGTTAAAGAAGGTAGGTAGATATAGACGGCAGCACATCATCATTATATTTTCAGCCACAGGACGTCCACTGCTGAACATAGGCCTCCCCAATGATTTCCTGGCCGATTGGTAGCGGCCTACATCCACCGCCTTCCTAGCTTCTATCTTTATGAGGTCGTCGGTTCACCTATACACATAAACTAGACTTTATTCCAAACTAGCTGACCCGGCGAACTTTGTTCCGCCTTAATGGCAATAAATAAGCAGACTTTTTTTTAATTTCGAACGGGATAAAAAGTATCCTATGTCCTTCTCCTGGCTTTAAACTACCTCCCTGACAATTTTCAGCTAAATCGGTTCAGCCGTTCTTGAGTTATAAGCGAAGTAACTAACACGACTTTCTTTTATATATATAGATAGATTGCGTCTATTTACAACTACTTACATTAGATGCCAGAGTTGAGCTTTTTCCATCCAAAAGACGAACTTGTAATTTTGTGTAACTAGCGGCCGCCTGCGACTTCGTACTCGTGGATACCGTTTTACCATCTTAAGGGTGGAGATTCGTAAAATCCGGTCTTAGTGAGCACATACGCGCTACGTTCTAAAAGGAACCCCCATTCAAATTTTGAGACCCCTAGCACTTGTAGTTTCTGAGATTTCGTGATGAGTGAGTGAGTCAGTCAGTCAGTGACCTTTCGCTGTTATAAACATAGATTATCATTTGGTCATATTCAAAGCAGAATAAATTTGGTTCGTTCTAGTTCTGTTAGTCGTTACATTTTAATTTTTAAATCATTAGACAGTAGGGTGTCAGTTTGTTACGCGTGGTGGCGGTAATGCCCACACGTTAGGTATTAAAACTGACCCCTACCATGAAATACGGAATTTAGAGCATTTTTGGAGCTAAGATATCCAGTTCCTTTGTTGTTGAGCATTCTGAGTGAAGTTTGACCTGATCTTTAATTATTTCCATCAGTAAAAATGCAGGCTAAGAACTTCTCCAATGTAGATACAAAAATTAAAACAAACGACAAATGGTAAGATTTCTATGCATAAAATCTAACAAATTAGCTTATTGGTCGAATAATAATAATATGAGAGCCGAAAGATTTTGAGTTTTGAAATAGTTGATTGAAAAATTGTTGTATTTGTTGAACACTAGAATCACACTCCTAGGAGCGACAGGTTTTCGTTAAACCTTATCTATCTAAATATTATAATTCAAAGGTGACTGACTGACAGACTGACTGACTGACTGACATGGTGATCTATCAACGCACAGCCCAAACCACTGGACGGATCGGGCTGAAATTTGGCATGCAGGTAGATGCAGCTGCTATGACGTAGGTATCCGCTAAGAAAGGATTTTACGAAACTCCACCCCTAAGGGGGTAAAACGGGATCCACGTGTACGAAGTCGCGGGCGGCTGATAGTTTAAAATAAGACAAGTGAAGTGACAAACTAGAGAGTACAACATGGTACGGGTCAAAATGGTCATACCGAGCGTTACATCAACGCTACCATTTAGAATATAATGATTCCCGTGAAATCCTGAACATGGCTGGACATGTGAATAAAATATTATTTTCAGGTTGATGTCACGCCGACGCCTGTCCAAATATACACGTTACACGCTGAAAAACAGGTTTGTGATTTTCATGCGTGGACTTCTGAATTTCGTGTCATTAAATTTTGTTACCTATTCTATGGTGGCTCATAAACTCTGAAATTAGAGTTGGTACCTTCATTGTAGATGATATTATGAAGTAGGATCTTCCATATTGTACTAGCGCTTCACCCAGTCAGTGCTTGAGGTATGGGAGCGGCACGGGAGGGGTGACATTGAAATATTATAACGTGATAATCTGAACGAGATCTGAAGTCTTGCTGATCTTTGACGTTACAAAATCACCCTACTATACCTATAGTTTCGATTTTTAGCTCTTAAGGGCTACTGCACACGACGCCGCCACAGCGCCGCCACAGCGCCGTCGCCGCGACGCTACACTGTTCATACGCACCGAGTAAAACCGGCAGCGCGGCAGCGGGCTTCACGCGGCGCGTATGAAGTATGAACAGTGCAGCAGCGCGGCGGCGGCGTCGTGTGCAGGAGCGCTAAGACATCCAAGGTTCGAACATAAAGTATTAAAAACCGTTATACCTAGTCTGTTTACCACTTAACTGAATTATTTACAAGTGTGAAATTCTAACCTCAAGGTTTTCAGTATGAAAACGAAACACAAAATACATAATTTAGTATCTGATAAAGGATACAAACTATAAAAAATAATTTGCCTATTCCTTTGACTATAAAAAAAAACCTTTACAACCGAAGCAGAGTGTCACAAAAAGGTTTTATTTCAGCAGTATCGAACACCAAAAAACATCTATCATTCGTCGCTTTTATAAAAAATATTCATTCATTTTACCTGCGTTACTCGCCCCAAAAATATTTATGTACTTCTTTATTAAAAACGCTCGAAATAATTACTTAAAAGGATACCGAAGTGTCATTATGGGGGTTGAATGGATACCACTTAAGTGACGTTATAAAACTCTTTTTATTTGTTCCTAAACGAGTTTCCGTGGTTTCGTAGCAGTAAAAACGTTTTTTTATTATTCATGGGCATGGCGCCGAATGGGACGATTTTTTTAGCTATGGCAATCAAACATTTAGTTTAGTCTGTGCTACAGAAATAAAAGTCAGTTTTGTTTTGTATTTTAGTTCACATTTAGGTAATAAAGTTTAGTGAATTTCAGAAGCTATTCAGAACAGTGCCAGTGGTCAGTAGGAATTGTACTACGACTCCGATTCTTGATACTTGACCAAACCATTAAATGCAGTTTTACGCAAAGCTATTATTTCAACCGTCCAGTTTTCACTATCTTGCAAATAAACGTTTTATTCGCGGTCATAATTTTCAAGTTACGACTATGTCAATGCAGGATAGCGTGTGCGAACTTGCACGGTTTTCTTTATTACTTACTATTAAAAGATTTAATTATTCAATGAAACATGTGATAAGTTCCTTGCAGGCTGTAAAAGTTGTTTAATTGGAGTTTCCGAGTTATTTTTGCTTTTAGTTTTAACTTGAATGAGTCGCATTGACAGAAATGTTAATTGGGAAAAAAATTGACTGCATAATATATCATTTTGTTCTTTAGTCGGGAGAGATGAATCATGAGCCCTTAAACATTGGAGACTTCATTTTTTTGTAAAAAAAAAAAAAAAAAAAGATAAGAGACTAATGTATCTGTCTGTAATTTTGAATTGAAATAAAACAAAATCATAATTATATTTCAGTACCAATATCAATAAATATTCGTAAGCGGATTGAAGATCTCATATCCTCCTCTAAAAGGCAATCTATTATATTTGTTAAGATATCAATACTAAAAATAAAAAAGAACAGATTAGTTTTTCTGCTTTACCAAAATGAATACTGTATCGAATGAAATTGAGAAATTTGGACAAAAAACATCTCTCTGAAAAGGAGTATTACTTCATATTCTTGTGTCGCGAATGGAAAACAAATTTGAAATGATCGCAGCGGAAATTGTCAGTAAAAGGACCTTCAAATGAACTTTATTGCTTAACAGATAAGGTTCCATTTTACATTTCCGAGGGTCAAAATGTGTTGGTCGCGCTACACCCAATATCAGTTTTTCCTTGAAACACAATCGGGGAGTTTTTAATTTGTTTCTTTCGTTGTCTATGTTTTAAGTAAAAATATCGAAGTCAAAATTAAATATTCGATTGTTTTAGGAGAATTCACTGAGGAATAGCTATTAACTATGGTTATTTATTTATGTATTTATTGAGAAAACAAACAGCATATTTATACAATGTTAAATGTTTTAAAAATGTTTTGTCCGTTTTCATTACCTCGTCCCGGGTAATATTCAAGATTGAAAATTATATTACAATTGCGAGGAGCGAAAATTAAAGAAACTGATGGTAGCTTTCATACAATTTGTAAGGAAAGATTAAATCAGACTGACCTTTAGTTAAATTAACAAGATGGATTATGGGAATCATTCAAGTAATTTCAAGGTTTCTTCCTTTTTATTTTTTTCACATTTTGAACTAACTGATGGTATACTCTTTTGTCTCTCAATATTAAAGTTTAAAGCAAATCATCAGTACCTCTAGTAAGTACAAATACAAATACAAAAATACAAAATTGTTTATTCAGAATCAGGTTTGAAAAAACAGGGTTTCGATTGGGGTTTTCTTTTAAGTATAAGTAGATACTTGTGTTAGAAAACCCCAAGTAAGTGGTTCCACACAATGCTTTGTACGGTCACCTTTTGGTTTAATTTTTACCCCATCTGCTGTACGAGTATATTGTTCCTACAAAGTGGCAGATATATTGACCTAAGTTTTGCTAATCTTCTAGTCTATATGGACTACCTACTTATCACACCTAATTTTGCGAAACAAACTTAATTCCCAAGTTAACATCACACAGACGGCGGCACGCTATGCTTAACACTGTAAGGTGTTATGCAGTTGAAATAGAGTCTATTTTGCAACAAATTATAGTCTGAGGTACTGCTGAACCAACAATTGTTGCTGAAATTTGTCTACCGCGTTTGTTTGAGAAACATTGTTAGCGACGCGAAAACACGCCCGTTTAATGACGTAGTTAACGTTGAGCATGATATTGAACTGAGTTGTTTCAGTGAAGCGCTTAATGTTTCAGTTCTGAAGCACTTTGGAACTTATTTAAATTTATTTAAACAGTAGGTGTGTTATATCCAAGTTTATTTACAAGCTTTCCTTCAAAATCCTACTGATGATACCTAACTCTATCTGTATCGCTTTTATGGATCAATTTAGTTAGATGAAAGGGATAGAGATAGTTTGAGTCCCGGGAAATACATATAAAAGTTTTTATATCGTTTTTTGAATAGTTTATTCGTTTTTCTCGTGACGGAAAAAATTACACGCGAGCGTAGCCGCGGGCAAAAGATAGTAAGTAAATTATAACGGCCAAAACCTGAATTAATTTCTTCCTCCATCTGAAAACGGTTCTTCTAAGCATTTCTTCATTTCTTTGATAAAAGGAAAACAAGCACATAAATGGTACGTAAATAAAGACCAAATTTTCGAAATCATACCTTTATTCTCACAAATTCTCGATAATTTTGCTTACGAACAATGGTTGGAAATTATAAAACACTGTCACAGAAACGTTTTAATTAAACTCAGCAAATTCTAATAATAACTAAAACAATGGCTTCAAATTTAGATTGCTTACAAAGCTACCGCAACGTCGAAGCCAACCGCAGCCGATCAAATGTAGTAAACAGACTTCAACAACATTGTAGTGCGATTCAACGCATTGATCCTTTGACTAAATTTTGCGGGGAAACTAACTTTATAGTGTGGGGTTAAGGTACGCACAAAGGATTGTATTGAGGTAAAACTAGTTGAGCTTTTTGATAGTTTTGCTAAATATTTCAACATGATCGTAGATCAGAATAGACATCCGCCAAGCTTGTGCGAAGTTTTGCTGTGGCAAAATATTATATTTTAAACTAATTAGTCAGGGAACGTAACGAGACGTATCAGTAAGCTTTAAGGATTTTGTTGTTTTACTAGCGTGTAGATGGAAGCAAACTTGTGCCGTAAGTATTAGTCTTAGTCATAAAAACTCGTATACGTTATAACATAGTATCAATCAGGATTTCTCGTTGATTCTTGAGGGTTAAGAAGATTCAGCCAGTCTCTACCATGCCAAACAAAATATCCTCACACTTTAGGTTCGATAATGTGCTATCAAAAAATGACAATCAAATAAAAATCTGCTCCGTATTTTTGATTTCATGGGTCGTGAAGTTTAGCTAACATAAAAATTGTACACCATATTATTATTATTTTAACTCCACTTGCAAACTATATAGAAAAATTCATTATTTCATATTACCATAATTTTTACTCCACTGGCCCCAATACGAAATTAAAGCGCAAAATTACGTAACGAAAACAACGGCGTGTGAATACCACGATACCAACAGCCTTAACACGATTGTAGCGCGATTTAACTTATTGATACTTTGCCAAACTTTCGGCGGCGAAACTTCTGTAATGAACTACACAATGTAAAATTAGATTACGTGTATGCGGCTTTTCCAATAGATTAAGCACTTAAAGGCTGTATTGTGTTCTGGTTTCGAGAATATTATCTCCAGGACTAAAATGCCCTTCATCATCAGCTAATGTCCAGAATAAGCCTTTAGAGGGGATAAAGACTAATAATTAATTAAAGCTGGAACGTAGATTCTTTCCAAGACTGGGTCCTCTTCATCATCAAAAGAAGTTAACTGCTAGATATGCCTCCATAAGACCATGATCTCTCGTTTTTTAAATTAACTTCAAAATAGGAGTCAATTTGACTATGGTTATTTTTGTATGTTTGCTACCGCAATATCCGTCAGCATAAATTATGAATATTTTTTTCCTTTCCTTCAAAAATAACCTACTTCTGAGGTGGTCCTGTTAAAGTATCGCCTGTCACCGCGAGGCGAGGCGTTTACGTTACGGTGCGGATAAGTATGCGTTGCAGTAGGTACGGACTTTCGTCCGTTTTGAGCTGATACGGTTACGATCCGTTTCCGGGTTGATAAGTGTGCTTCGTCTTAAGTCTCCAGGCCGTCAGTCCGGCGAGTCTTCCATATCATCCACCAAGCTGTGGTTTCCACTTCTGAAAACAAAGATTATGAATTTGTATTGTGGGTCTAATACTACCCGCATATTCAACACCGAATTACCGTTACAATAGATGATCCAAAATGAACTTTGTCGATGCATCAAACACCAACAGCACGTCAGGTTCCAAAGATATGATTCTTATTCTGTACACCTAATGCCATGGAAAATATTTTTTTGGTTCCATTATGGTGAATGCTAATATTGATCGATCGTTCCATTGTGGTCCTAATGATTCCAGCAATGAAAGCGAAAGCTTTATAGGGGCTTTATTTTGGTTGTATACTGTTTTTGTGGAACGGTCCGGTTTTGGGTTATTTTGTAAATAAACAACAATAATATTTGAGTAGCGGTAAAGAAAAGGTTTACGTGTGTGATATTGGGACTTGGAATAGTAATACACAATACATTAATACTATTATCTAACGGTATTATAATAATGACTGGCAACTAGTGGTGACTGAGTTTGTTCCGGCGTTTCTTCTTAGCACTAGCCATAATGTTTGTCTCGAAGCGCTGGTAGGGCCCAAAAGATAAGGAAACATGTAAAGTGCTCCTTAAGGGCTACCTTTTTTATTATCTTTGACGTTCATAAGTGCCAAAATACCTACTAGACAAAATTGAATTACATTTGATGTCATAAAATTTATTTCAATATCTGCTACGCTCGCCAGAATTTCGGTCAAGACTTAATAGTTACGTGCGTTAATCTTCCTTACAAACACCGGCATGAAAACTATCATATATTTGATGAATACAAAATTAAAGTAGTAGCTCTCAATTTATTTTAGAAAGACCTCTTTTTAACGTTGATTATTTATACAGCTCACGCTACGCTAACTTCAGAGTGATAAAAATAATATACTTATTTACGTACAACGTGCCTAATATAAGTTCCTTTGGAAGCAGTATAATTAAATATTAGTTGGGAACAAACTTCTTTCACGTTATAATAACCATATTGGAGTAAACTGCATTAAGGCCTGCTACAAACGATACGAATATCTTCAAAATGAGAGAGATAGTTTGTGAGGATGAACGAACGGATTTTTATGTAAGTTTTAATTTAGTTAGTCTAGAGATATATTATAGTTTTGATTCAGATTAAAGTCTTTCCATGTCAAACCAAAATTACAAAGAGCGAAACCGCAGGCAATAGCTAGAAAATATTAAGGGAAGCATATAAGGAACAGTATTTAAAGGTATCCATTTCTTTTTAATTCAACTCTTGCACGCTACGTACTAAAAGTATTTTTTTGTGTCGCTATTTTTTTTAATTAACATTATGATTGACATTAAAAACTGAAATTGGACTCCTCAAGTTTTTTGTGTCCATTTTCTTTTATATTTACAGTGATCTCTGGAAAATCCGTCATCAATCTTACTTTTTCTTAATTACGCGTTTCGCGAAACAAACCGACTCGTTTTAGCCTTTTCTTTTAGCTGTTTCTTGAATATCTTGTATCTTTTCTGTTATCTTGCGTATTGTTAGCAATCTTGATGTAATAGACTGATAAAAAGATCGGTAAAATGCAGGTAAAAGTTTATTAGACAACAGACAGTTTTTGGAAGTTGAATCTAACTGATAATGACTGCACTATGAAATATCTAGTAGAGACTAAAATGAATATACCAAAACAGGTTCATCTCGAATCGCCATTGCTAAATTTAGTACTCACACACCATTGTCTAGTACCCATAGTACACGCTTTGCTTGCTTAGTTTGGGGCTAGAGTATAAAATGACCAAGGATTTAAATGTCTAAGGATTTAAATGTCTAAGGATTTAAATGTCCAAGGATATAATGTCCTATTGTCTTAAATGAATTTTCGCAGGTTCGATTCCAGCCCCTTCTTATGATAGTTGGTGTGAGCTCAGATAACTACTTAATTATCGTACTCATTTTAATTTGTTTTTACTAGGAAATGAAAGATTCTGTATTCTAGGGTTTCAACCCTGATTGAATTGATTTCAATTAGAATTATGAAAAGTTCAATCATGTGCAATCATGTTTCAACATACATTAGGGAACATTGTGAAATGGTAGATAAAATATTAAAATACGTGGTTCGCAAGTCATTTAGTATCTAACCGTCTTAACATCCTGTTTAATTTTTAATATTTTCCCGATTAGTCGCAAGTATGCGCCTGGCCTTCTGCTAAATATTCAAAACAAGGAAATGAGGCCCGAGCACACAACCTGAAAGTTGCGGTAAAGTTACTCACCCTTAACGACTTAATACGCTAACGGGTGCTTTTAAAAGCTTCACAGAACTTGGAGCTTTTCTGCCTAACAGCTGGACAAAAGTTTCCTAGAAGAATGTCCACTACTGGACAAAGGAAGTCGAACCTAAACTTCCACAGAACTTGTACTTTTATGCCTAAAGAATGCTGGACAAAAGTTTCCTAGGATGTCCACTACTGTACAAAGGAAGAAACCTTAACTTTGAACTCCTGTGTTCTTCTGATTAATTTCGTTGAGGGTCCATAGACAGTTTAACTTCACCCGGGACAAACTTGACCTTCACTGGTTGGGTTATTGGCGGTCAAGCTGTAAATACTGGCTACACAGGAGTTGCAGTGGTGGGAACGAGAGGTGGGAATAGTCCCGTTACTGGACAAAGGCCTCCCTCAATTTTTTCTACACCGACCGGTTTTGCACTGTCCGCATCCAGGCACTTCCCGCGACCTTTACTAGATCGTAGGTCTACCGAATGGGAGGCCCGCTACGCTACGTTTCCCGGTTCGTGGTCACCCCTTGATTACTTTTCTGCTCAAATGGAGATCAATTTTATTCTACAAGATATGTGCTACTGCCGCTTAATTTTGGCGAATCCGTGGCCTATGTCGGTTACTTTGACTCTCCTTCTAAAGCATGCACCATTTCCTTTTGGGTGACCTTGAGCCATGTCACATGCAATAAATAATTTGAATTTGAGCCTTCTTTAGAGACCTACTATGTATATTAAGCGAACACGTCGGTAAATAATAAATCATCGCTGACAAAACACACGGATCGAGTGCAGAAGTGAGGTATTTTAAACTAAATTGTCAAAGAGTTGGTATGTAATAAATAAGGATTGTAGTATGACAGAGCAGGCAGCTGACGCTAGTTAGTGATATTAAACTCTTAGGCTTATTTGCACCACCTAACTTTGACCGTAACTATAACGATAACCGGTGTTTTTGTATGGAGTTTGACAGATTTTTGACGTTTGTTAAAGTTAAAGTAAGATGGTGCAACCCAGCCTTAATGAATTCGGATCACCCCTAAAATTTATACAAGGGTGTCCAACCCCCAGGTTCAAATAGAGACATTCCAAATCGTTTTATTACCGGTATTACAGCGGTAATTTATCACAGGAAGTTGCCGACGGCAAGTTTTAATTAAAATTAAATGACACTTGCCGGTTTGTTGTGCGATGTTTAAATTTTAAACTGTCGCGGAAGTTTTGGATGAGGGATTACTTCACTTGCATGGCTCAGCGCAGCGATGGCTGAGTGTTTTATTAAGTACAGTCAACAGCATACATCTGTAAAATTTTCTTGTAAAATAGCACTTACAAGTAAATAAGATGCTATAAAGTTTGGCTTGACGTATGTACTCGTATCATTCACACGCTTTGGTTTGACAAAGAAAATGTTCTGAATGCAAATAAAAATAGTTTCAATAAATTAATAACAAATAACAATAACCACATTAAATACATATAGGTACGCTGCCGCACAATTTATAAACGCAGTAAGTACCACTTACTGCATTTATGATTGTTTTGAATATTCTGAATCCTGACATCGCGATCTATAAGAATCAAAGACCCGTTTTTTTCTATCTATCTTAGAACGGAAGATACATATTATCATAAACGCAGTAAAGAGCAGATTGTAGGTTTCTTCACATACTATGTTAGCAGTAAGAGCACATAATAACTTAATATTACGTGAATACTCGCGCTTACTTAATTTGCTACACAGTAATAGTGCAGTATGTGCCAATTACATCATTCTTATTATGTTTCTGCAATTGTTAAGTTCACCTTGCACATAGTATATGTGCAGTAATTCCACTTAAACACACACTGATATTATGCTTCCATAGGAAAAACAGATGACTTGTACTTAATATTAATGCAGTAATTACAATTATACTGCGTACATACTAAGGATTGTTAGAGTGCTGCCTAGGTGTTAACATGTTATGAACGCAGTGGCTGACTCTTACGTTATTGGAAGAAGTTGAAAACCTGTCCAAATGACAAATCTAGCCGAAGACCCAAGAGCTAGATTGACCCGACACTATACCGATGATATCCCGGACGTGTCTGTACGAGATTAGAATGGCTCTCAAACAGCTGAAAAATAACAAGGCACCGGGCGATGATGGAATCACGGCTGAGCTTCTGAAATCAGGCGGAACGCCGGTACTAAAGGCTCTTTAGAAGCTATTCGATTCCGTCATCCTTGAGGGGAAAACGCCTACGGTATGGCACAGAAGTGTGGTGATACTCTTCTTCAAAAAAGGCAACAAAATCTGGTTGAAAAATTTATTTTATACCCATCTCACTTCTGATTCTGTTTTTGAGAGTCATCATGAATGGTTTCACGCGACATCTAGCCTCCCGAACAAATCGGTTTCCGATAAGGCTTTAGTACGATAGACCACATACTTATCTATGGCGGAAAACTGAGGAGAATAATCAGCAACTTTGTCTGGCATTTGTGGTCTATGAGAAAGACTTTTCTCTTCAAGCTACAGTCTTTCCAACGGTGCCAAATTTACTATAGATATAATCGTTGAAGGGCTTGTACGAATAGGTGACAATGTCAGTCCGTCTCCGGGATCAGGACTTCAGTTGCAGCGAGGGGTCAGACAGAGAGATGTCATATTTTTAAAACTGTTCACTACCACTCTGGAAGATGTTTTCAAGCTTCTGGACTGAAGCGGATTGGGCATAAATATCATCAGCGAGTACATCACCCATCTTTGATTCGCGGACGATATCGTAGTCATGGCTGAGAACGTGCAGGATCTAAGCTCAATCCTCGATTGCCTCAATAGAGCCTCTCAACAAATGGGTCTTTAATGGACAAGACAAAAATCATGTCAAATGCCGTGCTGTACCCACTCCTCTGAAGGTTGGAGACACTATAAGTTGTCTGATGGCCGCTGGGGCAGGAAAGTTCTTGAGTGGCGACCATGAGATGGAAGACGCAGCTTGGGCAAGCCTCACACTAGGTGGACCGATGATCTGGTGAAGGTCGCGTCAGGTGCCTGTATGCGAGCGGCACAGGACCGGTCTTTGTGGAAATCCTTGGGGGAGGCCGTTGTACAGCAGTGGACGTCTTTCGGCTGAAACGAACGACCGAGTCTTTATTTTATTAGATTGGTATATTTAAGATCTAAAAGTGGGTGCCATATCTTAATTTTTGATTGAATAACAAGCGATCTCAGCAATTATTTTGTAATACTTGTTTCATTTACCCCTTGGTTATTTGGGAAAGTTCAACATGAAAGCGTTATTGGCTTATGATAAGCGCAGTATAATTGTATTATTACTGCGCATTTAAAGTTTTGATAAGTTATTTTGATTCACACTCCCACTCATAAATGCAGTAAGTTGTAAAGATACGGCGCATATATTACGTTGTAAGAACTAAAATTTAAATCAATCATTTAACACATGTACCGTAAGTAACGAAAACTACTGATAAACGCAGTAAGGAACAATCATACTGCATTCATGGGTAGTAAGTATCGAACGAAAACTTAGTTAATCCATAACATAAACAGTTTTTTAATAATTTTAAATACAAAATGTTAATTAAAATACAAAAACCTCATATCAAAATAAACTTTGAGTTTAGCTCTATAAGCCCATATATTTTTTTTTACAAATATTTGCGTAACTAATTGTAGACACCCCAAAATAAAATTTCAACTTTGATCGCGTTTTTCTCGAAACTGTTCACGTGTTACTTACTGCGTTTATAAATTGTGCGGCAGTACGAGTGAATTGATGAAATAATGATTAACTAATTGCACGTAAAATGCACGTTATTTTATTCTATTGACTGTAAAAATGCAAATTTTTATTAAAGTTATACGTTTATAACATAAATCATACATCAACAAGCTATGTTTAATGTCGACATGGTTTCGACGCGGATTATAAATAAATTAACCTCATTATAATCCAATTATTAGGTGCACACGATGTAATTATAATAATTAATTATTAGGTATAATATGATTGATTAGGTAGAGCCGCGACTTAGCATAATTTCGTTACGGATAATCAACTTAGGGCTCATACCCACGGCAATCCAGATTTGTAGGATCTGACGCCCGTATTCACAAACATTACTATGAGGTCTCACAGTCACAGTGCGCGTGGACACGGACCAATCACACGCCCGTATTCACAAACGATGCTTGCTTAAGTGAAGCAGCAAATCGAACGCACAGCGTTGAATAGAGCTCTGTGATTGGTTCGTGTGTCACCTTGTGCGTTCACGCGCACTGTGAGACCTCATAGTAATGTTTGTGAATACGGGCGACAGAGCTCTATTCAACGCTGTACGTTCGATTTGCTGCTTCACTTAAGCAAGCATCGTTTGTGAATACGGGTGTAATAATGCATCGACTAGTAACTTTTTTTTAAGGAATTATGGACGTAGCACATTTATCAGGAAAGGGGAAAGGGATCGTAACCGTATCAACACGAGACGGTAAGTATTCCGTTTATGTAACGTGAACTCCTCGCCTCGCAGTTGACAGCACGCGAAAGGCAATGACAGCTCGCGATTGGCGATACGTTGTTGATACCTTTCCGAGTTCATAAGTCTGCTATGACCTGTAGCAGGTTTTTTTCTCTCTCTCCTGTTTTATGACAGAAGGGAGGAAAGTCGAAATTATGTTTTGAATTCCTTATTCTTCTGAATGCATTCGTTGTAGGTTTGAAGACAGTAAGCTATCCCTGGGACTACTCAACCTTCACTTCTTTTGTTTGGGTTTCATTGGAGGCTAAACTGTAGATCCTGGCTATACCTAAGTATACAGAAGTTTCAGTGGTGGGAAAGAGAGGTGAGGTTAATCCCGTTAGCTTTAATCTAGACAGATAAAATAGAATCAACCTGTTCTCCCAAAAAAATTGAGATAATTCGAAAACCGAATTAAATTTCGCGAAATTAGAAAGCAACGAATTTAGCCGCCATCTTGGAAATTCGCCGAGAATATGAGCGGTGGACGGTTTCTGATTAAAAAATTATAAAAAAGCGTGTGCTTTTCACCAGAATATTTCTGTATTACTTTTTAACCTTACAGAAATTTGCATGTGTTGAAATGAAAGTGCAGGGAGAAAATTTGATTTTGCTTTTTTTAATGAGGGTAAGCGAGTTTAACCTGGAATCGACAAGATGGGCCTAACTAGGGACAACAGCTGTCGAGCATGTGGAGAACATGCGGAGAACATGCGGTTTCCATGAAACATCTACTGTGCGAATGCGACGCGCTAGCTAGAACTGGAATGTCCTATCTCTTGGGATCGCCTTATTCGACACCAGAAAATTATGGGTCCTTCTCACCCAAGCACTTGATTCTTTATATGGATAGGATCTTTTCGGATGAGGGGGAATAAAGGTATAGGGAAGCACAAAAGATCCCACTGGGTCGACGTACACTAGATAAGATAAGATAACCCGGAATCATCAGGAACTCTCTTAATCTTCAACTGCAGAAACACAAAGATATTATTAACATTGTTACTATACTGACAGACCAGTAAGATGTTGATAGTAGGTGGACTTAGAACAATCCTAACTTAACCAACTAATTTTGCCCCCACTGGGTTCCTCCCTAGGTCTAAAGCTTCAACCACACCAACGCGTGCCGATCGCCATCGCCGGCGCGATCATAGGCCAATGACAGGTCGCGTGACCCATGACAGCCCGCGCGACCTGTCATTGGTGTGGTTGAAGCATAAGTAGTCTACCACTAGATCATGCAAAATCTTACTGCTATTGTCTCATGGTGCGCCTGCATTGCTGCGACATAATAAAAGAATGAAATTAAGTGCAGGTGAACATTGAAAGTCTTAATTAAGTTAATTAATTAAACCATTCGCCTATCCTGCCCCGAAGCGCGCCCAATCTCTGCAATAATCTTATATTACAACGCAGCGGTGCAGTCCAACTAATTGGATTCCACCACATGCAAGCGAATGGAGAACAGACTACCCGTATCATAATTCAATTCAATTAAATTTATTCATTTAAAGATAACAATGATCCACATGGTTAGTAAATGGGTGCCTTATACAACTATGTTAGTAATTTATTTATTATAACATACCACCAATTTAATAATATTATATTTGACACCAGCGATGCAACTTCCAAAAACGTAATCCGAATTTCGAATGTCTCCATCCCTCTCACACAAGCAAGATACCAGCATAAGCGACAGTGACAGATATACCCAAAACTACTTTAACCTGCTTAAATTATTTGTGACAGCTTTTTGCAAGCGTCAATGATGTCGGTGGCAGACTGGCGATTCCGGACTTACCAAGCGTAGCGTAGTACGAACCCGTCGCCCAATGGATTATTTGCAGTTAATCCACAGGTAACACATGCATATTTTTTGGTTAACCCGAAGAGTTAACAAGAAATTGTACAAATTACTAATATTATTTGTAAAAAAACCTCGTGGTAAGCTAAATTCATGCGTTCACTGCAATTTATAGACCGTGGTGCCGCGGGGCTCGAACCCGCTTTCTTCATAAGTAGATTCGGCCACTTCAACACCATTAGACTATTATCGCTACAATCCTACTAATATTATAAATGCGAAAGTTTGTGTGGATGTCTGGATGTTTGTTACTCTTTCACGCAAAAACTACTGAACGGATTTTGATGAAACTTTACAGTATTATTGTTTATAACCCAGTATAACATAGGCTATAATTTATGACGATCTGTGACAAACTAAATTTCAAGCGGGTGAAGCCGAAATTATCCTTAGACTGGCTGTACTATCTGTGCTGTAACCACATTGTGGGGGTTAATTCAACCCGCCAACTGTCGGCGCGTTAATATCAGTTTTTATTGTTTCGTTGTATTAAAAATACGAGGGGCCCCTGATTGGAGCTTTTTAAAAATTGTCAACGCAATGACGCATGTAGGTAAAGAACGTAAAGTTTTTTTTTATACACAACAAGGAAGCTCTTGGCCTGTATCTCACTGACTATGTTGTTTGTCTGCTATTTTAAATAAGTTGGTGGTTAAGTAAAATCTATACTTTTTCATATTGTAAAGTAAAGGAGTTTGTTTGCTTGGACGCGCTAATTTCAGGAACTACTTACTGGTTCTGGAAAAATCTTTAACTGAAGAAGGCTATATCACATCAACGTACAGCCAATAGGGGCGGAGCAGTAAAGAAAATGTTCACGCGTACGAAGTCGCGGGCACGGCTATTATACTTTTAATACCAATATTTATTAGGTCAATTAGATCACACTCGGAAAAAAATAAGATTGAAATGAGTTTTCGTTAAATTCTCCATACAAAAAGCAATATTGCTTAACCTCTCACAAACTAGAATAACCGGTGACCAGTTAATCCCCCGTTACTAGGTCAGAGGAGGTAAATCACTCCGACTGGGCCTTCGGCTTGATTGCAGGGTTATGATGTCCATTCATTAAGGCCCAATTTATTGGGTTTAATGCCCACAAATTATTGTTGATAGCCTGTTGTCTTCCGTTATGACTTGTTCTGATTTGTGGACTCACAGGCTTTATTGGTAATTAGACCTGCCTAGCCTAATATTGGTATGTTCTGGCTTCTGGCCTATCAGTATTTTTTGTAGTACTACCTATCTAGTTAATACACTTATGCCCGTTTTCACCATCAATCCCTAATTTTTAAGTGAGCCCTATGGTAACACATAACAAGAATTTTGTTTTCATGGGGGTCACTTAAAAACTAGGGATTCCCCTCTCTCAATATTGACCAACATTACTGTCCTTACGCAGTGGTAGGGTTAACTAAGACGTGTAATTCGAAAAAAAATACTCTAAAAGAAGAATTAATGCGAGTATATGTATGTGGGAAACGGAACGTTGATGAGTGAATGAAAGGTTTGAATGATTGAAAGAACGGAATGAATGGATAATAATTCAAGTATTCTAAGATGGCGGGACTCTGATTTTTGCTGCAAAGACGAGCGTGTGATTTTCAAATAAAAGACGATATTTTACAAAATCAAGTGTTCATATTTCGTTCACAAGATCCCAACATGTAAATAGACACTACTTAGATGAATTTTAGCGTAAATAGGATCAAAGTACCTAATTCAAATTACATTGTACACTTAGGCAAAGCATACAATACATACTGGGCACTCAAATTAGAAGGCAGCCAATCAAATTAGATAGTTTACGTGCTCTGAAGTCTGATGGTATTTGATCTACATTGTTTACTAAAGATTACATTCCATCGGTGCTAGGGTTGTATCCATGGTCCAGTGGTCAGTTACACTCTCGTTAAACAAAAAAAAAACTAGATCAAAATCTGTTCATCCCTTTGGAAGCAAACATGTTAATGTCAGTATGTTTAATTTTTATCCAATTTCCACAACCCCGTGGTTTCTGTAAAGGTACTTCAGAGGCTTAAAATTCTAGTAACCAATAGACGGAATTCCAGGAAAATATTCCCAAGAATTCCAGTAATTTTGTATTGGCACGTGTTGGCGGTTTTGAGTGTACATACAATCGACCGCACATCAGACTTTACAGTTGAAAAACACAACCCTCCTTCTCTTTTGTAATTTTAAATCAACTGTAAATTAAGATTTTTGGTTGCTTTGTAATTTTATTGATACTTAATTCCTCCTTTTTTGTGTCGGTTATAAAAGTTGCTAAAAGTGACGTGATGAGCTTGCTAAAAGAGTTGGGAGAGTTTCGTTTTGACAGTTTTTAAAAATACGTAACACAATAATTAGTATTGATTGATGGTGTCAAATTCCTTATTGTCCCTTTAAGTTTGATCACCACTTCCCCGGACTGTATAATTCCATACCATTGGCTCTTACCATATAGTTACCTAACTCTTACCTATTTTGAATCAAACTTAATACCATAAGGCATTCTCTGCCAGAACTTGTGAGGATCTGGGTCCCGTGCCCGTGAGTATCGAATGGTAAACAGCTCACGTGTCCTCTCAGACCCTCGGCCCTCTGGCGGGGGTGGTGTGAGACAAAAGAGAGAGGCGAGTTATCCTCTAGTGTCGCGAAGCCTCTATAGGAGGGTCGCGAGAGGTCGTAAAAACCACCTCAGTAAAAAAACATCAGTTATAAAGACAGATTTATCTGAAATCTAACTATGAAAATGCATTAAAATGTTGTATGGATTGAAGTATTCGGTCCCTACAAACATCTTTGTTGTAGGTAACATTATAAAATGCATGAAAAAAAAGCGAACGGTGGGGGGTCGCCAAATATTTTTTCATACGATACATACTATACGTGTCATGAAAAAGGTTGAAAAACACTGCTGTAGTGTTATAGACCCGTTTCTAAATATAATTTCCAGCTCTACCGTGCCAATCCAAAACACTGTAAGTCAACTTAGTGTTTTTGCATAACTGGGCCCAATCAATTTCTTTAGGTCCGTTTAAGTTGCAAGATACAGCAAGTAAAAAAACACTGAGACGATGAGTCTACTCAAGGATGAATTTAAATGAAGAGTACATCATACTTAAATAAATAAATAAATTGATTATAAAATATGATGAGCACGTTCAAGACAAAATTTCAATTCAGATCCAACCGGGCCAGGACGCCCGCCATGTTAAAATTTTATCGATGATTTTAGGCGACAAATCACGTAAAATAGACAAAATGTCTCGATAAAAGTTTATCGTGACATACATTCTAGGCCTCCTGGACTTGTCTTAATAAAAAAAATTGCTTCGACGTTAGATAGTTATTATGTTTTTGCAACTTTCCTTGTACTTATCTTAATTATAAAAGAATCATTTAGACGTTAGATCTATACATTGTTTTGGCACTCCCCTTTTAAGTTTGGCTTTTAATATTATGGGTTTCTACATCCTATCCCTTGCCCCATGCCCCACGCAATAACGTAGAGTGAAACTCACCCAAACTTTCAAGTGGGCACTTTGTAAAACGCTATACTGGTAGTTCCCAACTCACCGGATATAGTTTTTGCAACTTTTTACTTCATTAGATATTTTCAATTTATTTTAAAAGCTTTTTGAAAGTTCAGCATCTTGGTATAATGACAGTTGTTGGTTTTTAATTATGGATTTAGTTCGTGGGGTTCTAAGAGATTTTACTAAGTTTTAAGCTTCGGGACGGAAAACCTAATTGATTTAGTCAACAAGCAACTTTGAATTTCAGTCTGTCCCAGAAAGTCTCCCTTCCAAAAACCGGGATGAAAAATCCTGTGTTTTTCCCTAAGTCTATCTGGTTTAAACGTAGGATTAACTAGAAAAGTTGAATTATTCAAATGGTATTAATTAATAAATTGTTTTTATTTACGTGGTACTTACCACAACTTACACTCATAGGGTGCGTTTGGCGGAAAAAAGCGCCATCAAGTCACTTCTAAAAATCAAAAACACGTCACTATTGAATAATAGCAGACATGCCCTCGCCGACAACTGTATAGCAGGGATGTTATGGATATCCGTAACCGTAATCGAAACTTTCGGATATAATCCGAAATAAAAAATATCCGTAACCGTAACCGATTCAAAAGTTTCGGATAGTTTTGGATGTAGGCAGTATAAATTGATTTTTGTATAGCATTAGGTATAATATGTAGAGGCATAATAGCCTGATTTACATTTATAATACCATCTAGTATCAATTTTCATTTTTTTATTACTTTTTATTAGATGTACTAAAGTGTGCGGCCATGAATGAACTGTGTTGGACAACTATTGCAAATTGCATTCCAAAGCACAGATATCCGTAACCGTAACCGAAACCGGAATAATATTATTCCTATATCCGTAACCGTATCCATAACCGAAACTACATTATCCGTAACATCCCTACTGTATAGTTTGTTTCTCAGTGCTTCCAAGCGCTTTTTTCCGCCAAACGCACCCATCTTCCAATTTCCAGCGGCGCAAAATCAAAACCCCGACGCCGACAAATCATAATTACCTCCCGCATAAATTACTCTTTCCGCAAAATGGCGGGTCACAGTGATCCGTCATAGTCACATTAATTTATATCAGTCAGCGTTGGCAACAAGTCAGAGTGGAAATAAACCGGTTTATTATTATTGCTGCTGAATGGAAGCATTTTGAAGTTACGCAACCGGGGTCGGTGACATTTTGTGATCATTTCAAATAATAGAACGTCTTGTTTTTTTTTAATAATAAGGTTATTTTTATTCAAAAGTTTAAAAGTCGTTTTTAAATCTAAAATACCTAGGTAGGTTGAAAGGATTCAAATGAACTCATTTGAACAAAAAAATTGCTTCAAATAAAATTATGTGTGTAGGATTTTATTCCAACGTATGTGCAAAGTATTGAGGTCTAATCTTTATACGAGTAGACAGGTATTTATATTATTAAAATAGGCTAGAAAATAAAAAAAAGTCTATTAACTAACAGATAGCCAAAAGTGGGTGTATTGTATCAAAAAGATGCCAAAGTAAAAATAATTTTGAGACACGCATGAAATAAAACAACATCTGCTCTACCAAATCCTACGCAGACAAAACCACGGGCACCCACTAGTCAATAAAACCCCTCCAAAATAAAGACATTTCGCATTTCCATATTCCAAGTTCCAGCCTCAACCAATTTAAATCTTTTCAACGCCGTTTTGTACCGAATGTCCTTCATTCATTCATTCATTCATTCGTTCGTTCGCTCGCTGAATGGAGCCAAAACTAATTAAACAATTAACTGTTATGTTAAAACAAGAGGCAATCAAGTGAATGCCGTCGTCAGCTCAGTTAACGCCTCAAATATTTTCAGTGGGACTCGATTTTAAGCTAAAGTTGGGCGATTGTACGGAGCGATGGAAGGAAGGTTTTGGAATGTGGATACGGTAATTAGAATCTACCTAACTAGTATATTACAAAAAGATTTGATTGTTTGTATTGAATAGGCTCCAAAACTGGATCGATTGAAAAATTGTTTCACCATAAGTATTCTACATTATTTCTGACTAGCTTTTGCCCGCGGCTTCACCCGCATGAAATTTAGTGCCACAGATTCACATAAATCCTATATGTTAATCTGGGTTATAAATAATAATACTGTAAAGTTTCAACCAAATCCGTTCAGTAGTTTTTGCGTGAAAGAGTAATAAACATCCACACAAACTTTCGCCTTTATAATATTAGTAGGATGGAACATAGGCGGTAAGAAGTTCACCGGCGTTAGCTAGTCACAGATAAATTGTAGCCTAATTGTATGTTTTCCAATGTTTTTGTCGGCCGTTTGGTGTAGTGGTTCAGAACGGACTACTATGCCGAGAGGTCCCGGGTTCGATTCCCGGCCGGGCAGAAATTGAAATGATGAATTTTAATTTCTGTGACGGGTCTGGGTGTGTATGTATAATATTTATGTATTTAAAAAAAAAAAAGTATATAAGTAGTATATCCGTTAAGCTAGCACCCATAACACAAGCATTAAGTTGCTTACTTTGGGGCTAGCTGGCGCTGTGTGAAATTGTCCAAAGATTTATTATTATTATTTATGTTTACACATTGTGTATCTCGATGTCTTAGCCATCGGTGTTTTAATGATATTCACGGGCCTGAACCAAGTGAATATCAGTACAATATTAGTTACCTAATTAGAAAAATCTATTGAGCAGTATTGGGACTCAACTATTTGAAGACGACTGTAAAAATTTACGGACAATTCTGCATGTATTTAGAATGCTGGCCTTTTGTAATTGTGTCGAAATATATTCGGGTAAGTCTAAGCTTCTAAGTGACGGGATCAGCTGTACAGGAATGACTCCTGTCGTGGAAAGAACTATAGGCACTATATTGACTTTATTTAACCTCCACATGCGTGTTATTTCGTCCTTAAGATCTGTGTATTTGGAAAGTTTTTCAGCTATTGTTTTTTGGAGGTTGTGTGTATTGGGGATAGCAATATCGATCAGCTGTGCAGTTTTATTGAGTTTATCAATTAGGGTTATGTCTGGCCTGTTATAATGGACTGTTTTGTCGGTAAGAATCGCGCGGTCAAAATACAGTTTATGAGAGGTATTTTCCAAAATGGTTTCTGGGTTGTACTTGTAATATGGGGTGGATGGTGGAGTTAGTAGTTTATATTTCTGGGCTATTGCTTGATGAATTATGTTTGCGACCTGATCATGGCGGTATTTATAGTCTGTTTGGACTATGGCCTTACATGCACCTGTGATATGTTGTATCGTTTCCGGAGAACTATTGCATCGTCTGCAGATATCGTTCTGTGAATTGGGCAACTTCATGATATATTTTTGGTAATTCCGCGTTTCTATAATTTGGTCCTGTATAGCTATAATGAATCCCTCCGTCTCCGGGAATAGCTCTCCTCGCTTCAGCCACTCGTTCGACGCCTTGCAGTCGACGTTGTTGTGGAGAAGATCTTGGAGATGCCGCCCGTGGAGAGATTTCCTAATCCACTCTTGTAATTTGGTGTCTTTGTGAGTCTGCTTTTCACATTTTTGTGTGTTTTGATCTATTAGATTTAAAGGTGTGAGCTTACAATCGTTCTGTGAGATGAGTCTATGTAGTAATGATGTCTGTGATTTACTGTGGAAATAAGCGCGTAGGTTAGTGATCTGCTTGGCGTGTAAATTGACTATATCTATTAGGCCTCTTCCTCCGTCTGTCCGTGGTAGTGTTAGCCGCTGTACGCATGATCGAGGGTGGTGCTTTCGGTGTTTTGTCATGCTTGTGTTTATGATACGTTGTAGTGTCTTTAATTCCGTTTTTGACCAGTTAATTATTCCAAAAGAATATGTAAGGATGGGTATGGCGTATGTATTTATGGCTTTGATCATACTTCCAGAGTTTAGCTGTGTAGATAAGATAGCATTAAGTCGGATTCTAAATTGTTTTTTTAGGTTGTCTTTAGTATGTTTGTGATCTATTAGGTTGGATTGATTATAGCCTAAATATTTGTAAGTGTCGTTTTCCTCTAAAGGAGTAATGATCTCACCTGTATCTAATTGGTAGGAATGCTGGTAACGCTGGCCTCTTTTGACAGAATTAATCTTACATTTATCTATTCCGAATTCCATATTTATGTCAAGGGAAAATTTCTCCGTAATATTCGCAAGTATTTCAAGATCAGTTTCTGACGATGCATATAGTTTAATATCATCCATATACATAAGATGGCTTACCGTTTCACTGAGTGTCTCTGTATTAGTGTGCTCTGTTAGTGTGTATCCAAGATCTGTTGAATTCAGCTTATTTGATAAAGGGTTGAGGGCTAGGCAGAACCATAGCGGGCTAAGCGCATCCCCTTGGAAGATGCCCCGTTTGATTTTTATTGGTTCGGAGTGTAAAGTACCTGCATCTGTGTTGATTTTTAGTTGTGTTGTCCATGTTTGCATAGTGCTTTCTAAAAATTGTATGATTGTGGGGTGGATTTTGTAAATATTTAAGATGCGGAGTAACCAGCTATGAGGTACGGAGTCGTAAGCTTTTTTATAATCAATGTACATAGAGTATAAATCTGTTTTGTGTTTCTTTACTTGTTTGAGGATTACTGAGTCTATTGTAAGTTGCTCCTTGCAACCTTTATTATTATTATTATTCTCTTTATTAACTTTGGTTCTTAATTTTAAATATTTTTTTACAATGTAAATTATCAAAAAAAATAAATAAAAATACATTATAAAAAAATACTTAAAAATAGTTATTCCGCTGGTAGCGGAGCAGGGTCCAAGCTACCGGTGGTCAGGGTCACAGGGTTGTTGGCTCATACCAAATAAATATGAATTAAAAGTAAAGTTTTCTTTAGTTTAAACTTTTTCTAATATCTTACTTCATTTGTTTCAGGTATGAACTCAAATACACCTGAGCTACGCTATGCTTCATTATTATACTTCGCAGTAAGTCTTGATATCATCGATCATTTACTTACTTGACTGAAGGGTGATCTTTCATCATCATTATCAACAGAATAGTGACGGCTCATTGTCGCTTTTGTATCTTTATATTAATAGCATATAAATAGTTCTTGCAACCCACGTTTTACTGGTGTTACGTGTACATGCATTTAGCAAGTGTAACGTCTGTCAAAACTTTTGAAAAACGATCACTAGCGAGCCGCCACACATGTAAAACTCACTCGCCTTCGTGAATTGCAACAACTATAATATTAAAATTAATTGTAATACCGCATCAAATTTTACAACATTCATGTTAGTCTGCTTACAAAATTGATGGCTCAAAATTAAACGGAACTTAACAAATCAGTTAAGCAGTAGTTCAGAACAACTGATAAATTACCATCAACGGACCGTCTTCGCTGAATTTTGAAAATCTTGACGAATTTTGATGAGGATGTGGTATGATAAAGTTTAAATTAATTAGAAGATAAGATCTTCTACTTCGTCTCTACATTTTTGACAGAATGGTACTCAATACTCAATATTTTATTCCATCCATTATAATGTACTTAAAATTAGAACATTATGGGCCCCGTAGGGCACGGCAATTAGGAGAGAGGAGGACCACCCTAGATCAACCGAAAGATGTATCAGAAGTTAGAGCCTAGTAATTTATCATTGAGATACTCACTTAAAGCATAATAGTATTTGGAAATTAAAATTTCTTTAAGTTTTTTTACGAATGTTGATTCTTTGGGTGTATTTTTTATCGAAACTGGAAGCTTATTAAAAATTTTGATTGACATGGAAAGTGGACCCGATGAGTAGGTACAGTTCAAGCCGGGATGGAGGTGTTATTAGTTTTTTTTCGATGTCGTAAATTGTATGTACTGTCGATGTCTGATGGTAGTGGTGATTAGTGGTCACACCACAATCTGTCACAATTTCTCGCGTATTGCAGACTTTCTTGTGCATTATTGGATAAGTTAGATCCAGATGTCCTAAATCGAACATGGCATGGGAAAGGTAGGAAATAGCCATACAATGAGCGATGTGTTTAATACGAGTATTATATTTTTGGTTACTTTGACCTTTCATGGAATATGTATTAAGGTTTAACAAGGAAAAATAGTGGAAAATTCTCCTTTGCATCATTTCATTATACAGGGTGTTAGGTAAATGGTTATATGAGCTGACACTAGCCCATGTTAACATGGGCATATAAATGGTATGGTGAAGTCAGAAAATTTATATCTTCATTTTAATTATTTTAATTTTCATACAAATCGGATGTTATAAAATTTATTTTGTATGAAAATTAAAAAAAAATTAAATGATGATATCAAATTTCTGACTTCACCATACCATTTATATGCCCATGTTAACATGGGCTGGTGTCGGCTCATAAAATATAGGGGAGACCGGGGATGGTTGCCTATAGGGGTAGGTAGACTAACCGCCAAAAACTCGCCAACGGTTTGAGTATTGCGTCATCCCAGCGCAGCCGTGCATCACTCTCTGCCCCCCGCTTAGGCGTCGGTAGCGCCGCGTCGCCGGCACACGCCGTTTTCGAGTAGTGACCCGTGATTTGTTTTCATATCATGTAAGTAATATTTTCGTGTTGCAAATTTTTTGATTTGGTACCTACACATTTTATGTTAACCGTTTGCCTATTAGTCAGAGTGTTTTATGAGTCCACATTGATATTATTTTTTGTGTTATTTCTTTATTAGGTGGCAGTGTGTAGGTTATCCATGCCATCGAAACTTAAAATGTCGTTTGGGGTTGGTAGACTTATTTCTTTCGGGGCTGGTTGAATAAACCAACCCCAATAACATTTTGAGTTTAAAATATTTTAAAATTATCTATTTATTCGATTCTTAATACATACATTATTTTTATTGCTACAGCACGATGAGGATCTATAAACGGACGACTGAACGATGAAGAAATAAGACCCTTTCCTAAAGCGGCGCCACGTTTAGATAATAATAGAAGAAATATTCGGAAACGTAAAAGTACTATACATGGTGTCACAGAATGGGTGAATCAAACTGTTAGGGGAGGTAGCTCTACTAATATACGATCCCAAAAAAAAAAGAAAAAAAAATTGAGTTCGGATTTTTTTTTAAAATAAAGTGCTCTAAACTCGAAATCTAGTCATTATTTTCAAAAGTTTGTTTACAGATAAACGAAGCGATCATGTACAATTAATATTAGTAAGAAAAAAGTACAAATAAACTCCAAACGCAGCAATTATAGCCAGATACTTAGGCAAAGCTTATTGATATTCACTTAAAAAAAAATTGTGTCTTTATGTGCTTTATTTTTTTTTTCATATTTTTTAGGGATAGTACATTAGTAGAACTACCTCCCCTATCAGTTTGATTCACCCATCTGGGACACCCTGTATACAAAGATTGATAATTATGTAATTTAAAATGAGACTGAAGAAGATTTTAGTTTAAAAAGTTTAAATACTAAGAGTTGATACTTTTTTTAAAGACTTATTAAAGATGTCTGTACCTGATTATAATTGTTTTTGAATAAAGAGTTCAATTAAATTGAAAATAGCGTTTTATTACTTGACTCTTCTCATAATTTCTTGCTTATTGATACGTAGGTCTACTTACCCCGGGCATATAGTCAATCTACCCCGGAACCGGGGTAGATTGACTAAGAGTTGATGTTCTATAAAATGCATTTAAATATGATGATGATATTTAATAATGAACTATGTTTTGTTGTTTTTTATTAGTTTAATAGTTCTTCTATCCATTAATGCGATTTATTTGTCTGTATGGATAAAAACAAAAAAAATATGTATGATTTAGTAAAAAATTAGTCAACTATCCCCGGTCTCCCCTACCCATTTACCTAACACCCTGTATTTTTGGACCTATTAAATTAAATGACAGACTTAACTATAGCTGCCAAGACTTAAACGTTTTACTGCAAATGTGACCAGATTACTGCCACTTCAGTTATTTCCATAAACTAAACGGGACGTCGCCAGAAATTGAATATCTGATAAGTGAATTCTGATGCTAAAATACAGATCACTCTACATAAAACTAAAGTTATATTCAGTTTTGTGGAAGATAGACTCATTCCTGATTCAGAGACCATTTTAATCTATTAGGGGAAACTCTGAAAACTATGTTTCTTTACTGAGTATCGATTGTAAGCCGTAATTAACACTTACCAAAACCTGAAATATACAATTTTAAACTACAACTGTTCTACTCTTCGTACCTACTGTTGTGAAAAAAAGGTATAATAAATACAAAAACTCTGAAATTATATTAAGTTAGTTGTCAAAAAGCACTTTTACCTGACTCAAGGTAACTTTTTTACAAGTTTTTCTGTGACACGGGACTATTACTCCCACCGCTCGTTCCCACCGCTGCAACTCCTGTGTAGCCAGGATCTACAGCTTGACCGCCAATAAAAACCCAACCAGTGAAGGTCAAGTTTGTCCCGGGGAAAAGTTAAACTGTCATTGGACCCGCAACGAAATTAAACAGAACATACTAGGAGTTCGAAGTTAAGGTTAGCCTTCCGTTTTTCTGTGACAGACAAAATTTCACGCGGGCGAAGCCGGAGCAAAAGCTTGTTTGGTATAATTTTCAATGCTTACATATCTCTAGACTAGGGTTTCTGATTTCTCGACCTATTTTTTTTCTCGAGTTTCGAGAATTCTCGAAGCCAAAGTCTCGAGTTTTCTCGGGTCTCGAGTCTTTTAATGAAAACTGCTGAAATCGGTTAAAATTTAATAAAAACACAGGTTTTTTTAATCTAATATATTACCTACTTTTATGCACAACAATCAATATTAGAATTTAGTACCACTTATTTTGGTAAGGAAATAAACAAAAAATAAAATCTTTTTTAATAATTAATATTTACTAACAATCATAACAAAAGTCATAAAGTCGCGTGTAGGTACTTTAAGGACAAATAACAATGAAAATCTGGAGCTACAATTGAATCACTTGTTTTCTAAAGAAGACAAGTCCAAATAGCAAAATTACGATAAATAAATAAATTTTCAATTTTTTTTTATTTAGTCGATACTACGCTTCCGCGCAATCTATGCACATGTCGTGGCAGCTTTTAATTAAGGCTACACTATAAACACGTATTGTTTTAAATGTTTTTTCCAGTTAATTGTGTATGTCTTGTTAGCTGTCCTTAAATAAATAAATTTTTATTTTTTCTTTTTTTAAATAGTGTTTTTTAAGAACAAAAAAAAGCTTTTTAATCAATTTTTAAATTTCTTACTGATAACGACTTGAATAAACTTTACGAGAAGGCACGAGTGTACCTAACCTAACGTCTGTTAGGTAAGGTAACTGTCTAGTTAACAAATTTTTCAGTCTTTAAATCAGTCAGATTAAACATACATAATAAATATAGCATACTCGTTGGTGAACATTATTACTTACAGTTTTGATTGAGATCATTACTTGCAAATCAAATCAGTTAAAAAAGGAAAGACTAGGCCAGTCTAAAAGCATCGTTGACCTATTAATAAAAAACTTACTTTTGTCTAAGAAAATAGGCTTTCAAGAATATTAAAGCTTCAAAATCGAAACTCGAGAATTCTCGAGCTCCAGTAATTTTTTTCTCGTCTCGAATGAAGCCAAATTTCTCGAGTTTTCTCGAGTTCGAGAAAGCTCGAGCAGAAACCCTACTCTAGACAAACGTTTACCAGACATCTATTAGTAGTTCTACTACGTCTAGCCGTAGTGTAAGACTTACGAGGGTATTAATATAACAGCCATAAAGTATGCGAAACTACACGCGTGATTCAGAAACATGAATAGCATAATTGATATGATAGGGCGCTTCTACACTGTAACTAAATTAATTTTATTGTTTTGTTGTTGGGATTTTGCATTTTCATTTTTGATCCTGGCTATAATTATTTTGTCTGTCTAGCGAGAGAGAGATTTTGTATTTGAATAAATAATTTTCGATTCTATTTGAAGCAGAATCTACGGCCTTGTATTCTATAAAATACTTACCAACGTTTCTTGAATCATTTTAACTAAAATACGTTAGTACATGTTTCTTACACAGACAATAATAAATGTAGAATAAACTAGTGCGTTAGACATTAATAACACTTTTACGTACTTGTGCTATACTGCCACAACGAGGAAGGTCAAGAGCTTCCTCGTTGTGGATAAAAAAAAATTACGGACAAAACTATTCAAATAACTTATAGGGTACGGGTGCTAATTATAGAGATAAGGATTTAGTGGTTTCATAGGAAGCCTTGATAACTGAACACTTTTGTGGCTCTATCAATACCTCATAATAATGACGTATAGTCCGAAACAGGCACCAATCTTTCTCTTTTACTTTGTAATAATGCTTTAAATTACTTAATAAACCTCTTTATTGCAAAATCTATCAACTACCCCTTCGTATCTGTTTACAAGCTCGAATCACAGACAAATTAACACGTTGCCGGCCAAGGGACAGGCTCATGCATGTCACAACAACGCTGTGAAGTTATTAGTACGGTTTCATGGGCATAATATATTCATAGCGCCATAAACGGCTCGCAGTGACAAATTGAACAAGTTGATATGATATGCAGTGGATGGGTTAAATGGGTATCGTTATAGTGATAGTGAAATTTTGATTAAAATTGTTTAAACGTTACGTGAACCATTATATTTATTGTTATTTTATTCGAAGAGTGCTAAAAGTCCACAAAACAGCTACGTCTGTAATAGACATGGCTTTCAACGCATTTTACACAAAAAAAAATACGATTATCATCATTTCAGCCACAGGACGTCCACAGCTGAACATAGGCCTCTCCCAATGATTTCCATATCACCCGGTTGGTAGCGGCCTGCATCCAGCGCCTTCGTGCTACTTTATGAGGTCATCGGTCCACCTTGTGGATGGAGGTCCCACGTTATGTTTTTCGGTACGCGTAAAAACACTATAGTAAAGTATAATTCATTTTAAAATGAGAATACCAATTAACAGATGTATTTTTAGCTCTCCAAAACTATCCCCATCGTCAAAACATGATCCCTCTAATGAAAATTCAATTCACATTTGTATTTATAGGATAGTAAGCCTCTACTCACTATACAATCAAAATACAACTGTGTAATACAGGGTGTCCCAAAAACAATGGATAACCCTGTATACATCGATAGGCCTCGCCATGGTCTCCTTAACATCAAATTTTGACCCTAGTAAAAATATCACCGTTTTCAAGATTTTTAAGTTTTTGTGTATTTTTAAAAAATTGCCACCTGCGCGGCGATGCCATTTCTACAAATGAGGATATTATTCAATCTAGTTTTTTCCTTATCACAAGGAATAGTTACGGTCCTACGATGTGATATTTTTACTAGGGTCATAATTTGATGTTAGGGAGACCATGGCAAAGCCTATCGATGTATACATACAGGGTTATCCATTGTTTTTGGGACACCCTGTATAAATAAAGATCGTGTAGAGACGCCTTAAGCCACCGCATCTTTTGTTCGGAGTGTTCAAGATCAAAGGGAGCAAATAAACTGGTGTAGTTTGTTCGTTAAATATATTTTTACTGAGGGAGCTGCTGAAATATGTAAACTGTGAGAATAATGGAGTCGGCAGCTGTGGGGGAAAGGAAAGAACGTAGAATGTACCTCTTGATAGTGTAACCAGAGTAAATACAAATGAGTAGGTCATCTTCATAGAAACGCACCGAACAAGGTTTGTATGTGAGCGCGCCAATACGTATGCGGCGCGCACGCACACACTGACAAAATTTAGCGTGGATTAGCGGGGAGTTGCGCCGAATTTTGTCAGTGTGTGTGCGCTCGGTGCGTTTCTATGAAGATAACCTACTCATTTGTTTTACTCTGGTCTAACCATACAATAATAATAGCGAGAAGCTCAAGACCGAACGAGATGGAGGACTGTTGTGGACGCCCTCTGCCCCATCTAGGGGACATAGGACCATAAGTCAAGTAAGTCAACCATACAATAAGCTGACGTAATTGCATTTACTACTTTTCTTTCTTTTTATTTTCTTCTGTCTTTATTAGTTACTAGCTTTCCGCCCGCGTGGAATTTTTCGGTTTTTTATATAACCTATGACACTCAGCAATAATGTGGCTTTCTATTGGTGAAAGAATATTTAAAATCGGTTCAGTGGGTCCCGAGATTACCCCTTACAATTTAACAATTTATTATATACAAACACACAAACTTTACCACTGTATAATATTAGTATACACTTACTTACTGCCAACGATTATCACTAACTTACTCGCATTAAATGGTAGACAAAAATAAATAAGATAACAACGTAAAATAAAAAACAAAACAAAATTGTATAATAAAAAATTCCAACATCAGTAAAACACACTTATTTTAATTTTAACAAACGCCAAAAATCTATCAAACTATACAAAAACCACCGGTTATCGTTATAGTTACGGTTAAAGTTAGATGATGTTACTCAGCCTAAGAGGTTGTTCCATGATTTTTTCGGTCACACTGCAGAAGTGGATTTAAGCGTTCTCTTTTAATAAATCGTTGGGAATATGTATGAAATTTGTTTAAGCCCGCGATGAGGATAGTGAAAAAGATAAAATGAATGCGTTGGAGAGGTGATATTAACTTTCAAAGCTCTTTTGTTCATAGACAGGTATAAAATATAGGCTTTCTTTAGAATAAGATTCTGTACGGGTTTGAAGTCTAGCTTTAACCTCGATTACAATTTAATAAGCAAAATGGAAAAGTGGGCCACGGCATATACTGAGTGGAGTCCCATTGCGATGGGCATCGCTGTTGCAACAGGGTGGTACAGCTCAGTTCACTTTTTATTTCCTTGTAATATTTAATGTCTTTTTTCCGTATACTTTCTTTGTTTTCTAAGTGATGTTCATCGTAATAAATATTTCTTTCTTTCTTTCTTTCAAAATGTATCTCTCTTCTACCTTATATGCACAAAAAGTTCTATATCATAAGCTTCTAACTTCCTAACAATGTGCTCCAAACTCATGTCATCCATCAGGAAGTTTTTCAGCGCTTCTAAACTTAAAGCGCCCTAATAGACACAAGGCAGCGGGACACATGTCCTTAGTTCAGGAGATCCTCTTAGGAAAGATTTAGGGCCTTTTTCTGACGAGTTCGGGTGGGTCCTCACTGATAGCGACAAAAAGGACGTGCGAATTTTTGAACCATTCCAATGCAATCCTCATAATGTTGTACCTAATTGCAATCGTATCAAACCATATAAGTTTTTATGTAAAGTCAGCGACAAATACTTAGTTCGTGACACCTAAAGTATCCAAAAAGATTGCAAAACGTCTTTGTTACAATTGGAATAAGGTTCTGTTATCATCTTTTTGAGTGTTACGAACTATTTGACGATGACTGTAGTACTATCAGCCACATCCGGACATGTCATCTTGTTCTATCACAAAGTATTACCATTAATGAGAGCGAGAGAAAAACAGAAATGGGTAGCTGGAACTGTGGCCCACTGTACAACAAGTGCATGGTAAATTTTAAATAAACAACTTGAAAAAATCGAACTGCGGACTCGAACCCACGACCTTCCGCTTGCCGGGCGACTGCTCTTCCAACTTATTTAGTTAATTGCTTAACTTAATTGCTTAGGCAGTTCGATTTTTTCAAGTTGTTTATTTAAAATTTAGTTTAAGAAGCGAGTCTATTCGCTAAGAAATATTAAGTGCCAAGTAAATCTGACACACAGAATACCTATGTGAAAAACTGCATAAAAAGTTCGAAAATCCGCTAGCACAGGCACCGAACCCCAACCCAGTTAGGAACCTCGTTAGCCAGCCAAAAGCATTTGGTTAAGAGGAAATGGACTCCTAAAAACGGTTTACGGTGCCACGTAGAATATTGCGTTGCTGCTCATTTCCTGGAGATTTTTTGGACTGATTAAATAATGAGGTATTACGTTTAAAACCTTTTTTCGTCCCCTTAGTCCAGTGGTAATAGGGTGTTCTGACTTGGAGGTTACGAGTTCAATTCCCAGGTGAGACTACACATGAATAGAGATGCCTATTTATGGGGTCGTCGGTCCACCTTGTATGTGGTCGTCCCACGCTGCGTTACGTGGCCTCCACTCCAGAACCTTATTGCCCTATCGGCCGTCAGTTCCGCGTACTATGTGCCCTGCCCATTACCTCTTCAGCTTGCCAATCCGTCAGGCTATGTCAGCGACTTTAGTTCGTTTACGAAGATCGAAACATATTTAAAATCTTCAAAGAAAGATATCGTGACGTTAACAATCAATAAACAAGGAAAACAATCAGCCCTACAGGAAGTGGCGTTCCCTATCCCATTTCCGGGTATAATAGGGTAGAAATAAAAGCTATCAAATAAATGTTGACCATTAGAACCGAAGCTACGAAAGCTTCTTGATGATGTTTAATGTACAGTCCATCCACTGCATAGATTAGAATGATGTTTGACAGTCTTCGAACACGCATTTTTGACTAAAACAGAGAAACACGGGTCTTATGAATTTGGATTAAAAGTTCGCTAATTTCACACTTTTTGAAATTAATTTAATACAAAAAATTAAAACCGACTCCAAAAAAAGTGCACTAAGAAGTAGAAAAATAAATATATAAATCATGATGGATATTCTTGGAGTATTTATTACCTGCATATTTTAATATGATCTTAAATTTAACGCAAGCAAAACAGGAATAAAAAAATAAAACCGACTCCAAAAAACAAACACTAAAATGTAGAAAAATAATTACCTACTAATTACTTATTTTTATTAGGACGAATTAATATTTATGTTATACCATGATTGATACTTCTGGAGTCGGTGCCAAGATTATGAAACGTGTGAAGTTTGCCTGCACCGACTCCAAAAGTATCAATCATGGTATAACATAAATATTAATTCGTCCTAATAAATAAGTAATTAGTAGGTAATTATTTTTCTACATTTTAGTGTTTGTTTTTTGGAGTCGGTTTTTTTTTTTTTTATAAAAATTAACTTATTTCTTGCTTTTTAGTTAACTAATTATTACCTTGATGTTACCACTGAAGGTAGGCAGTACATTGAGACTATATTCTTCATGTCAAGTGTAAAATAATATTCCCTACAAAATACAGGTTATCATATCGGCAACCTAAAAAGACCTTAAACCGTCAGCCTACCTTAAAAACATGAAATAATACAACTGTAGGTCTAATTGTACCTATAGGTAATATTTAAAAAATTATCCTCCAACTCCTAAGCGTTAAGGAGTTGTACCTACCATGACCAATTCATCATGATGAGATGATGACTATCTGATGCAAGCACTTGAATAAATTTAGAAACTATAGTTATCTATAAAATTAAAAGAATTATCCTCTAACTCCTAAGCATTAAGGAGTTGTACCTTCTATCATCAGCTCATCAATATGAGATGATGATTTCCATGAGCAAATACTTGAATAACTTAAGAAAAAGTTTGAAAAACGATATACGTGCCTATAAAATTTGAGGGTTGCCCTCGATTTCCCTAGGATCCCATCATCAGATCCTAACTTGGTGACAATGGGACCACCTCAGAAGTGTACCCTATCGAACAAAAAAAGAATTTTGAAAATCGGTCCACAATTGACGGAGTAATCGGTGAACATACATAGAAAAAAAAAACATACATACAGTCGAACATATAACCTCCTCCTTTTTTGAAGTCGGTTAATGAATGCTTCAACTTCTCAATAACCTGGGATTTCCTGGAAGGCTAGCTCCAGGATAAGATTCCTCGAATTTTTCTAAGTGGACTGGAAGTCGGACTGCATACCGATGGATCTAGGAATATCGCATTCCATAAGCTGGATATTAACCTATTTGACTTGAGGTATTTGAAAGTACTTATGGAATTCAGCCTGGATTAGGTACTGAACGAAAAGTTTGGGAAATTAGGATTGACCGCTGGTAGCCTTACAAAATGACAAAGAGTAATTTTCGGACTAAAATCAGTCGTGAGAACTGCTGCCGACAAACTGTGTCACAGTTTGGCAGAAGATATTAATATACGAGCACAGAGTATACTGTGTATATTTACATGAAATATAATTAAATAAATATTGTGTTAACGACGCGACGGACAACTACGAATTGCGCGTGGCACGACACGCACTTGGCTAATTTTTTTGTTTATTAATCCATCCTACATTGGCATAAAAATCTCAAGCTTCAAGAACTTACTAAAATACCCTTCAAAATTCGATTAGAGATAGAAATCTGAAAGGCTTCCTAAATTTTAACGACTTTTCAAACGTAAACTTGAAAATTGTGTTTGAACGAATCTGCCCAAAGATGAGATGATGATAATTCCTCGAAATATTCTATTATCTGCTTCGCTAAATATTTGCATAGGTTTCTATTATCTACAATGTAATATAACTCTACCGGTTTATATTAAAATTTAAATTATTTCAACTGCTAAATTAAAGTTTACATTTTCTTTGTTATAGTTTCGGATTGAAAATCGTAGAATTTAAAGGGTCGAAAACCCATAGGTTTCATCTAAAATGAAACAATTAAAACGAAATAATATTATTCAAATATTGTATTAGATACCATTGTTGATGGTTCGTTTTGTTTGGAAAGGTTTGCTTAGTACAACTTAATAATTTGAGGATGTTAGTAAGTTTAAATGGACTAAAATAACTGTTCAATTTCGCCCAATTTTAACAAATTAGGAAGTCAAGTAATTGTCAGTCTAAATCAATTTGGTAGGTAATTTGACGCACTATAAACGATTTTAAGTTAGTTGTTCTTAATTTATTAATTCGACAAAATAATGACGCCAAAGACTTGTATTACCAAATCTATCATCAAATTACCCTATAAGTATAACACAGATAATATAATACTAGGTATAACACATCATCATCATCATTTCAGCCACAGGACGTCCACTGCTGAACATAGGCCTCCCCCAATGCTTTCCATGTTGCCCGATTGGTAGCGGCCTGCGTCCAGCGCCTTCCTACTACCTTTATTTATTAGGTCGTCTATAACACTTTTTTTTAAATAACCTACCTCATGGTATTAAACCTTTGACCTCTACATCGATAGAGTTAGCTCTAATTTTTTTTTATCCACAACGAGGAAGCTCTTGGCCTGTATCTCACCTGATGGTAAGTGATGATCAGGCTGAAAGGTGGAAGCGAGCTTCACCCGGAATCCTCAACCACGGAAGAACTGGCTATCTTACCTCTATTTGCCGGAACAAAACAATGCTGTTAACATTGTTGTTATGGCGACAGACTTAGGTAAGATGGTAGTAGCTAGCCAGGCGGACTTAACAAGCCCTACCACCAACAAAACCGAACAGAAAAATCTGCCCCCGCTGGGAATCGAACCCGGGACCTCTGCGTCTGAAGCAGGTGGTCTTACCATTAGACCACAGAGGCGGTTAATGCAACTACAAGATTCCGTATGCTTTGAAGCAACTATCACTGTAAAAGGTCAGTCATCTCCAAGGCTTTTTACCTTTGTCCGAGTGAACCTCCGAGACTTCCTCAATACAGCCCTAGAGGGCGTATGCTAATTACCGTGTGGTATTTAATCTACCCTGTGATTAGGGGATCTGGAGGGATGAAACGGAGGGTAGTTGTGAGGGGACTTGTAAATAAATGTGCTTGGTTAGGATAAATATAAGGGTTGAAGGGTAGACTAGGCAAATTTTCAGCTCTGTGTGTATTTATAGATTTGAGAGAAAGTATATTAACGCCCGTATTCACAAACGTTACTATGAGGTCTCACAGTGCGCGTGGACGACACGGACCACTCACAGAGCTCTATTCAACGCTGTGCGTCCGATTTGCTGCTTCATTTAAGCAAGCATCGTTTGTGAATACGGGCGTAAGATCGCTGTATTAGTTCTAAGTTCCAAAATTAGGTTCCAGCATTAATTGTTTATAAAATAACACCAATTAATATTGAAATAAGATGCCACAGTGACTTGATGTGCTGTCGTCTGAACAATGTTGTTAATTATTAGATTTGTCTTATTTGTCTTATGTAGTCTCATGAGTAGAGTCTTACTATCAAACTTGACCTTCACTGGTTGGGTTGTTATTGGCGGTCAAGCTGTAGATCCTGGATACACAGGAGTTGCAGCGGTGGGAACGCGAGGTGGGAATAGTCCCGTTATTTAAAAACAAATGAAAGTCAAATAAATTGCTTATTTAAATCTCAACAATTTCGTTAGAGCCACTATATCACTGCAGTAAGCCGCACGATTGTATGCTGACAGGAACTACAGTCTAATTTTTTAGAAATCAGCAGAAATGTCATCAAATATGGCCAACTGACATAAAAATATTTTTAGTCTGTGAACTAGTGATGCGACAAAACCTCTCGTTAATCGCGAAGTGAAATGTTGTAGTACTTGCGTATCATCGCCGGGTGATCGTCAAAATACTAAAAATATGCAACAAAGTCGCAACATTGAATGTGAACTGATTATGAAATTTTCGAGAACAGGAAACAAACTGTATGCACAGATGTAATCAAAAAACACACTGGACAGTAAAACAATCAATGATATCCGTAAAGTTATTAAACTTCTGTTGCTTGCTGTTGCTTGCTGCGTGATTGGTGGATTTTGACATATCTGTCAATGGGATTACTAATGTTTGGCCAAAAAACGTTTCCCAAATTATCACATCGCAAACAACGTATCGCAAATTTTCATTTGGCAAATTCTCATTTGGCAAAGCAACTTATTGCAAACTTTTAATTCGCAAATGTTGTTTTTGGCATATTAATGTTTGGCAAAGTATGGTTTGCCAAATGTTTCATTAGGCAAAAATATTTCACGATAAACTATTTACAAAATAATTTAATTGGTGCATAGAATGGATACAAATTAGCTTGTGGTTATTATTTTGTTTAGTGGGTAGTTAATATAAAATTTGTTCTACATTAATTTCCTTATTTCATTCTTTTTATCGAAATTTTCAAACGATTCATTAACAATAGAGGTGATTCTAGCGCTCGGCGGCCGCTGCCGCGGCACGCTTCGCTCGCCTTCGCGCATTAAGGGTCACTGTTCTAACCTAACCTAACCTACTTTTTTCTGTAATACCTACTTTTTGCAACCATACTATTTCCTGCAACATACATAAAATTCTTGTGAAAACCATGATAATGTGTCTTATACTTTGATTTGTGGGTAACGGTGGGTAAGTATGTGAAGTGTCAATTTGACCAAACAAATTATTTGGGATATAATATTTGGCAACATAAAACATTTGCTATATAAACATTTGCCAAGTAAAATTTGGCCAAATGATAATTTGACCAAATGAATTAGTTGCGAAAAGTACAGTTGCTAAAAGTTCATTTGGGAAATGAAACTTTGGCGATAAGTTGTTTGCGAAGTGAAATTTGGCGAAAAGTAATTTGGCCAAACGGAAGGATACCCTGTCAATGTCATGTCAAAAATAACCAATCATGCAGCATTTGGACCTCGCGTCTACGTATTGCCATCTGGCGGATTTTTCAATCGCGAAAACCCTCATTGAAAGAAGTTTTTTATTTTCTTAAAAATAAACAATGGAACAATACGTAAGCATTAATTGCATAAAAAAGTAAAATAATTTCGTTTAAATAAAACCGACTAAAAATTAAACTGACTCCGAAAAAGTAAACACTTAAAGTAGAAAAATAAATTTACGTTATCTCCAATATTGTCGAAGTTACCGCTGGAAAACTAAACAAAGTATCGTATATTTTTTATTTAAAATTAATCAGTAATCGGAATAAGTGAATACTTAAAATAATATCGATTAAATTTACAGATTATTGTCTATGACTCACAGGTTACGGCACTGATGTGTCAGAGACAAGTCATAGACAATATGGAGATAACACATGATTTTAAACGTCAAGTCAATTTGACAAGTCTCACAAATTCTCATCGTCCACGTATTTTGCTAAAATAATTTGTTTCAAAGATTGATTTCAAACTTGTATAAACGTGAAAATAAAGTTGGTTTCATGGGCTTGTTAAATAATGTGTATGATATTATGAACACGTAAGTGATTATGGTGTAATTGTGTATGAAAGTGTTTGTTTACATCTCTGCTGGATTCTAAAAAATCAAGGTATACGCTATTATCTGTTGCAGTATTTGACATAGTATAGTTAAATACAGTAGGCCCACAACTATACCAGAGTAAATGCAAATGAGTAGGTCATCTTCATAGAAACGCAGCGAGCGCGGTTTGTATGTGAGAAAATTTTAGCGTAGATTAGCGGGGTGTTGCGCCGAATTTTGTCAGTGTGTGCGTGCGCGCCGCATACGTATTGGCGCGCTCACATACAAACCGCGCTTGGTGCGTTTCTATGAAGATGACCTACTCATTTGTATTTACTCTAACTATACTGAGTGCTCTTACACTTAACTTCATCCTCATCATTCAGCCACAGGACGTCTACTGCTGAACATAGGCCTCCCCCAATGATTTCCAGATTGGCCGGTTGGTAGCGGCCTGCATCCAGTGTCTTCGCGCTACCTTTATGAGGTCGTCAGTCTAACTCGTGTGTGGACGTTCCATGCGTTTGCATACATTTATATTGCGCACTTGGTTTACTTAAATAATTAGGTACTCTGCCTTTCCATGTCAAGGCACTGTCGGTAAAATTAGTAATCGGTAAATAGAAAAATGAAATGACCCATCAATGAAAAGGATCTTCGATGAAATGGCGGTAAATTTTTCATGAAATAACTTTCAATGATCACTCAAATTCTTATGCCGCTGTGGTGACAAATATTTATATAAACCCACTGCTTCTATTTTCAGTGCGGCTTAATCTTGGAATTGAACCAAAAGTCCGAAATAGCTTCTACAGGTGGTTTGAAATCACTTAATTTACATACAGATTTAGATAATACTATTTTTTTTAAATAAATGACTAATTTCGTTACTGTTAGTGTCTAGATAAAGCCCATAATTTTCCACGTTTCATTTTTATTTTATCAAATTAAATTGTTCGTCCGGTTTACTTAAAAAACGAAACCTGAAGGTGACGTAAAACGTGGGTGTTACACAAACTCTTTGGAAAAACAGCGTTTTGATAGCTCATAAAAAATATAGGTCACCCAAAGAGAGTTGAGGCGAACACGCCTACTCACACTAATGTAATTTATCTTCTTCTAAAATTATAACTTAAAGGACTGACTGACTGACATAGTGATCTATCAACGCACAGCCCAAACCACTGGACATATCGGGCTGAAATTTGGCATGCAGGTAAATGTTATGACGACGTAGGCATCCGCTAAGAAAGGATTTTACGAAACTCCACCTCTAAATAAATAAATAAATAACTAGCTACCTCATCTTGCTAAATGTGTACAAGCGTCACCTAGAAAGCACCTGTCAGGCAAACTACGCAAAACGTCAGCACATACAACGTATGTATTTGTACAGATACAAATCTTTGCTTGTGTTGATGATCTCAACTCTCGTTGAGCGACCTAATAAGTGTTTCAATAGACTGATAACATCCGGTACCCTTTAGACAAAAAGTACCCAAAAATTTGAAATACCCTTTATACATTTCTCATATCCAGGCATTTACCGCGTGACATTTGTATGAAAGAATTCTATTGTACCAGTAATCCTGTATCAGGGATCAGTTGGTACGAACAAAAGTCGGGGTTCTGTTCCCTGGAAGTATATTCGCCATTGTTTTTTAAAACCAGGTTTTAGGGGATTCCAATACTATAGCGAACCGAATACTACTTCATCATTTCAGCCATAGGACGTCCACTCCACTGCTGAACATAGGCCTCCCCCGATGCTTTCCATGTTGATCGATTGGTAGCGGCTTGCGTCCAGCGCTTCCCTGCTACCTTTATGATGTTGTCTACCTACTGATGAATAATGACATCAATATTACTGTCATTCCTTCTTTTGGTATGAATAATTCGATGATAGTATTTCTGTCACAGACCGAAGTTGACACGGGCGAAGCCACGGGCTTATGCTAGTCTACACTAATATTTAAAAGTTAAGATTTGATTTTTTTTATTCTTTCTCCATTAGAATTACTTAGAATAATACACTGGCGGTACGAAATTCGCCGGGTCAGCTAGTGCGTCATAAAAATATTAAACGGTACCAAACTTTTCTCAGAAGGGTTACACCACCCTTTTTCGAATACAAACATCTCAATATTTAAGCTAGATGTTATGACGTAGGCATCCGCTAAGAAAGGATTTTACGAAATTCCACCGCTAAGGGGCCGCTAGTTTATTATATTTTCCTCAAGTTAAATGCAAAGCCACGTGGAATGCTAGTGAATAAGTTACGCACAGACATACAGGGGGACTCGAAAAATTGTGGCGTTTGATATTAGGAGAATACGCCGCGGGAGGCTGAGGAATATTGATAAGAACAGGGGTGGAGTGGAGTCGCTTCTGGATGAAGATTTTTTTTTTACAAAAAAAGGTTTATTTTTTTGTTAACTTACTTTTATTGGGTCACACTAATGTTTTTGTTGCGCATCTTACTTTAATTAATTAGGTATAACAAACGTCAAGTCTGTCAAACTCTGTACAAAGAAAACGGTTATGGTTATAGTTACGGTTAAAGTACCTCAACTCAGCCTTATTGTCAAAGAAATTAGTACACAATACGATCTTAGTGCCGTAAAGCATTGTCTGTCTGTTAAGCTTCAAGACAGAAAATAACGGCTTCAAATTGATAATATTATAAAATTAAATGTATTTTGTTTATTGTACGAAAGTGAATTTCATAAATAAAGTAAACTAATCTCTTCGGAGCACCCGGAAGATTTTCAAGCGATAAGCTCACTTTTAGCCTAGGCGCAGATCACCGGCTTTTAGTTGGTTGGGCCCGATTCTAATTTGTATGAAGAATTGACCGATACCAAATCGGTGTAATGTGCGCGCTTTCATACATCTCCATACTGATTAACAGCCCGACCCAACTATCGGCCAACTAAAAGTCGGTGGTCAGCGCCTAGGCTTACCTTGACAATATTTTTTATACAATATACAAATGTACAGTCAAATATTGGAAAGCAATTTTATTATCATAAAGGATAGAGTTTGTTGCCAAAACACATTCTCTCAATTTTAATTTCCCATGTTGAATTATTGAATTTCCATCCCCATAGCGGGTAACGGTATTATTAAACACGTGTCAAAGTACAGTCGACCATCTGACTTCATTTTGGTACAGTCAACTTTACAGCAGGCTACATTTTTATTGCAAAATAATACCTATTACAATGAGACAAGGTGCCACAGTTTGAGTTGACTGTACATTCCGGAATATATCAGGCATGAGTGGTGCGATATTAAAATATAAATAAGGCAATATGAACACGTTAGATGTGTGTCTGCGGCTGTTGACGAATATTGATAAGAACAAAAAGGAGTGGAGTCGCCATTCGATGAGAGAATTTTTAGTAAAAGTAGGTACTTCTAAGTATTTTTAGACATGTGGTTTAACTTTCCCCCGGGACAAACTTGACCTTCATTGGTTGGGTTTTTGTGGCGGTCAAGCTGTAGATCCTGGCTACACAGGATTTGCAGTGGTGGGAACGAGAGGTGGGAATAGTCCCGTTTATGTGGCTCAGGATGAAAATAGTGCAATGGTTAAAAACAACTTTATCAGATAAAAATCATAGGTATATGAGCAAAACGTTAATGTTAATAATGACGTTTACCAAATGAGTGATAGTTTAACATTCTCTTCTTCATAGTATTAATAGGATAGATAAAAATAGAAAGATAGATATTTAATGATTCCTTAAAACTTTAAGTAATAGTACTATTAGTTAATGAAGGTATTAAGGTAACAATATATCTTTTTGAAAATGAAGTGCCTAGTCGTTAACGAAATTCGATCATTTATTTCACTTTTATTCAACAACATAAAATGTAGCTTACCTAATGCGAGTTACTAGAAATAATCAAGATAGATTTTGATTGTTACCAAAATGATTTTTGCCAAAATTCCCAGAATTAAAAAGATAAAGCTTCGACGGAAATAACATTCGATTCGAATATCCCAATTAGCCGAATAAAAAATATTCAAAAATAAAAATAACAATCGCCATCTCCATAGTTTTCTGTTCTCGGAAACGTGGGCGTTTCGGTGGTATTACAAAATTCGATATTGTAATATTTATGCGGAAATGTACGGTAATATTACCGACGCTCTTTTAACAGTTGGTTATTGTAGATGTTTAAAACTTAATCGATGTTTTAAAATTTGATAAGTATCAGTATATTGTTTGATTATAAACACCGCACTTATTCTTAAGCCTAGATGCAGACCACCAACTTTTAGTTAGCCGATGATAGTTGGGTCCGATTCTTTGTATGAAGAATCGGCCGATACAAAATCGTTGTAAAGTGCGCACTTTCATACATCTCCATACTGATTAACAGCCCGACCCAACTATCGGCCAACTAAAAGTCGGTGGTCTGCACCTAGGCTTAGTCTAAACCATAGATCACATAAACTAAAGGGAGATGTGACAATGGGGTGGGGCCGGTGTCGCAGCAATATGCCCAAAAACAGAACACATTGCTCGCGACAGCAATGATGACAGCAGCGACGTCATAATGTAAACAGTTTACATCGCGTGTACTAAATATTATTCGAACGTTGAGTACTGATACCACAGTGGATAAATAATGAGCACATATTTTGATTACTTCTTGTGTGAATTTCTAATGCGACACTGAGTTTTAACTCAGCGCATTAGTTGGCATTTCTCATCTCTCTATAGTCTACTAGCTTTTGTCCGCAGCTACACCGCGTGAAATTTAGTTTGTCACAGATCATCATAAATTATAGCCTATATGTTATTCTGGGTTATAAACAATAATACTGTAAAGGTTCATCAAAATCCGTTCAGTAGTTTTTGCGTGAAAGAGTAACAAACATCCAGACATCCACACAAACTTTCGCATTTATAATATTAGTAGGATATTATTATCTCTATGTTCTGAACCTACCTCACCACTAAAACTGCAATCTTACAGCATTTTCCAACGAGAATCGAATAGGCTACTTGGTATGCTTCCAGCCACTGCTCTCTTCATCCAGACAAAGCAATAAATCGGCCACTAATACATGAATGTGATTGTTTTATGTTACGTTTTATTACAGATAGACGCGAGCCGATTACTGATATTGAATCGAACATACGGACGGGAAGGCTGGCGAACATGTTATTTCATTTATCTATTTTAAGTGGAAACTTATAGGTAATTGACACATGCTATTCTTAGCTATAAGTTTCTTACGCCACCTAACTTTGACCGTAACTTTAACGATAACCGGTGCTTTTTGTATAGAGTTTGCGGATTTCTGACGTTTGTTAAAGTGAAAGTAAGATGGTGCTCAGCTCAGCCTTAGAAAAAAGACAAGTTAATTGGAAAATCCTTTTAAAGCCTATGTTATCCTTTTAAAGCTTATGCCTATGTATGGTTTGAGCTGTGTGTTGATAGATCAGTCGATTAGTCACAGTTGCCTTATTGAAGATAAAAGAAGATACAAAGGGCAAACTTAAAATATCTTAAATGGAATACTCTCTAAGTTAACCTTTGGACATGACAGAAATTAGAATAGGCGGTGCAAGGGTATGTCATAGATTTTACGTTTACATTGGTTAAAATCTGAGCCCCTTCGAGGCTAGAGTGAATAGACTTTTCTGGTTAGGTATGTGTTCATTACTCGCCGCCATGGCCGAAATCGGTAAAATGAATTATATCATCACACTTAGGCTGCATCTTACTCAACATCAGGTGTAATTTTTTTATGGAACAGGAGGCAAACGAATTGCCGACGAATACCTGCTATTTAAAAAAACTATAAGTTTGATAAACCGCTCGCCAAACGTGTGACGCCGTATGTCACTTCCCTCGGCCTGAAAATTTACATCTTTGGGAAATGAAAAACGAAATCGGCGACTTTCTCATTCCAACACCCCAACAGTGGATTTACAGCCCAATCGGTTTATTTTGGCGAGAACATAAAAATTATTTATCCTTTTTGTTACCATTATTTTACTTTTGGGGGTAAATTATGGGTTTAGGTGTCAATATGGGGTAGGAAGGGGGTGGTAAATAAAATGAGGTTATTGGGAATTGGCATAACATGGTATTGTGGTGTAATTGGGGTAAAGCAAAATATGACGGTTTTGACTCTAAGCTCTAATAATATGTAGGTACCTACAAGGGTTTTATAATTAACAAATCCCATTTTATTACTTAACTACCTTCTCGTTCTCCTTTCAATTCAACTGCAGTCTTTACATCCTGGCTACACAGGAAACAGGTTAAGTGTGCATGCACACTTGACTATTTTTATTGCAAAATCATATTAAAACGCCACTGAATTTACCTTGATATATTTTGATGTACGGAACCTATTATAAGATAGCTACGTGCTCTACATAGTGTCGAATACATTCTCGAGAAAGGAAAATAGTTAAGCCGTTTGAAAAATAGGCGATAACAGCTGTCTGTACATATTGGTATCTTACATATTTACATGCTGGTATCGGTACCAGCTACAAAAATGATTTTTGTAAATAGCCAGAAGCCCAGAAGCCAGAAGCATTTACCTGCCAATAATCTATATTATCTACTTATACTAAAATTATAAATGCGAAAGTAACTCTGTCTGTCTGTCTGTCTTGCTTTCACGCCTAAACCACTGAAGCGATTTTGATGAAATTTGGTATAGAGATTAGAGATAGAGAGAGAGTGGGAGTCCCGGGAAAGGACATAGGATAGTTTTTATCCCGGTTTTTGAAACAGGGACGCGCGCGATAAAGTTTTTCTTTGACAGACTAAATCCCACGCGGCCGAAGCCGCGGGCGGAAAGCTAGTACAAATGAAGTCAAAAATCATGAGGACAAAAGAAAAAAAATCAGTGTCAATCTTCAATCTACAGAGTGAACAAAGGAAAAATCAGTGTCAATATCCACGAGTGACACAACGTGACATCCATTTAGGAAAATAACGAGATAAAACATGCTCCAATGATTTCCCCTGGATAGGGTTGCCAAGTATCCGGCTTTACACGGACTTGTCCGGCCAAATATTGTTTTGTCCGGCCTGTCCGTCTTTTTATGTGGCTGCCGCACCAATCGAAAGTAACAGTATAATGTTTTTTTTTTATGTGACAGGAGGCAAACGAGCAGACGGATCACTTGATGTTAAGTAAGTTATAATGTACATTTGAAGAATAGTACTCACTCATGAGCTATGACATTAATTGCCCCGTGACATGGTGTGTTAGCTATTAAAAAGATGTTTTTTCATGCATATATTTGAGCGCAATCTCACCTGGTGTTAAGTGAGATGCAGTCTAGGATGGTACATATCTGCCCTGTAAGTGCTTATTCACTCTCGCCTTAAAATTAAGGCCCGGATTATAGTGTTCGGGAAAGTCAGCAGCAAGCAGCAAATTCCATATGTTCGGCTTTAAGGGTAAATAAATAATAATAATAAATAAATAAATAAAAGTTTATTTAACAACTTTAACATTTTTTACATTGCTTACATTGCATTGTTGTACATACATTTCCTTAAAGACCCGTTTAATGCTAAGGTTGTACCGACATACGCTTCAGTTCATAAAGTAACTGAGATTTCTACGCTAGGCTAAGCCTGTCATGTAGACAATCTTTTGTCACAAGTTAACACGTTGACTGCCAAAGTAAATTAACTAATTCGCCAAAATTGAATTTTTTGCTAATCGATGTGTAATGGCTTGAAATGAATAGTTATTGTTAAAAAATATTTTTTTACTATTTATATTGACATATTATACCCATAAAAAAAACTGTCAGCCACCCGTGCCCGACGCGGCCCGAATGGTATAAATTTCAGTCACAGCGCCATGTCAAGCATTTTGTCAGGCACAACAAAATCACGTTTCTGCGTTTTGGCGGGAACTACCGTGTCGCATCGCTTTCCTCGCTTTAGCCCTCGTGAATACTATCGCTCTGTCCGGTTGCTGTCGGTCAACTGTCCAAATTTCGGTCGTGTAAAGTCGAGAAAGACAGCAAGTTATAACTTACTCTCTTCAAAGCCCTAATCAGCCTAATTTTTGTCTGTAATGTTTCAATTTTGTACACAAATAATAATTTTAATAATTATGCTTAATAATTTATTCTGAAATATATCGTAAACTTATGATTTTCAAATATTTGTCGTGTTTTTACTTAAATTTTCATTCAAACCTGTGTTAATTTTTATTTAGGTACAAGAGTTGCAGGCCATGCTGAACATACTTTGTTGGGGGCCACGTCAGTCATTTAAAATAGGAAGTAACGCATTAAACGTGCCAGGCGGCCTACTGCGGTCGTTTGATTTAGATGCTTCAGTGTCAGGCTCCAGTGACTGACATGGCCCGAATAGGTTGCATGTTTGTCAGTCACCGGTGACTGTCATGGCAGTCTACGTGTTAACAAAAATATTTATATCATATGCGATCTCAACTGTCAGTCCACAACGAAAAAGAAAATAAATGAAAATTATAATATTTATGCATAATTGGACCGTGTTTGTGTGTGTGTGTGTGTGTGTGTGTGTGTGCGTGCGTGCGCGAACGTACTTTGTTGTATACATATAGGTAAGAAGGTAAGATAATATATTTAAATGTCTGGCCATATTAAGCACAGAATCCGGCTTTTGTGTTTTTGGACCTGGCAACCCTACCGGACCTACAGCTCTGTCAGATATTTATTTATTTAAAAGGACATAAAAGACAGCGTATAAAATGAAGCCTTTCGCTTCCTTTGTGTGTGACAAAGAACACGTTTGGTCCCTAAGGTTTTTACGATTGAAAATGGATTGTAGTCGGATTTAGATGAGAACGAGAGAAATGTAGATGCGTATCTTGATGAATAAATATTGAGTTTGGAATACAAAGAGCTTCTTGAAATTAGGTAGTCAGTCTTACAACACACGAAAGTCCCACAATTTACAAGAGCCCAAAGGATGAATCAAAATTAGGTGTGATTAAGGTCAAATACCTGACTTGTTCTGCGTTAAAAATATATTCCCACCACTTCCCAGGTGTCCACTGCCTCCTGTAATACAGTTTGGTCTCCAATGAAACCCATCCAGTGAAGGTTGAATAGTCCCGAGGGTTAGGTGATAGTCTCGAAACCCGTAACGAATATAATCAGAATAATAAACGAAAAAAAAATTTCGTTAAATAACAACTGTCTACAGCATTTTTGCGCACGGGTTATGCATAGCTTATTTTTATTGCTTTAATACCTAGAAATAAGAATAACAACAAAATTTTTTTCTGGATTTGCTTTTATGTGTAAAAAACAGAAAAATTCATATCAATGAATGTATGAAACATGAACATAGTGATGATTTAATTTGTTGCCAAATATTTTTTTTCTTTCTTTCTTTCATTCTTTCTAATTATTAAAATATACCAAACATCCATTTAAGATTCACTCTCACAAGAGAAAAATTAAAATAGAGTCCAAATATTTATTAAAAATGAAAAGTTCTAATTTCCTGTCATGTTCCATAGAAGATTTTGCTCATAAAAATCTAACCCTATCATGCTTTCAGTTTACTGGCCTTGGTAACGTCGTCTCTCAAATCCCACTATATTTTGATGAAAGCGTGCCTCTTGTTCTTGCGAATAAGCCCCCATAATTAACTATAAATATATCCCAATGAGAATGTGACGTGCATCTTTAGAGACATTCTACTATGAAGATAGAAAATTCAAATCGCTATAACTCTTTAAAAAGCAAATATTTTCGATTTGTAATCGCACTTTTTTATATAAATTTGCTTATACACCACTAAATTTTAATCACCGAAAAAAAAAATTCTGGGTAATGAGTGATTGATACTGATCCCATTTGTGCAAAAAAAAGAGTAAAATAAAGCGACTCAAAATATCCTCCTAAAATTGGTAATTTATTGACACACGCGTCGCGAGCACTATTTACGTACGCTAATGTAACACTTATTAGAATTCAAAATGGACTAAGTTAGCTAAGTATGTAATAATAACACTGGAAGCGTGGTCGAGGCGTGAGCGAGACAGACAGATCGAGGCGATATGCGAGCGCGTACGACTACTCTAGCGAGCAGCGGAGTGACCCAGCTGTGACGCGTGAAATACGGATTAACGAAAATTTAATAAAAAAATTAACTTCATGAAAACCATTTCTTTTTCTTTTGCTTTCAATATTCCACACGTTTCTACATAACCTGTTTAAATTTTTTCGGTGATAAAAATTTAGTGGTGTATAATCAGAATACAGAAAGTAAAATTCATGCGCAAAAAAAAAATTATTTTTTGTTGACCGGTGATCAGAAGAATATGGGAACAATAAGGAATATACTTACCTAATGCCGGCTTCCCTCTGTCGCGGAAAAGGTATTAAAACCTAATATTTATTTTGCATCACTTCTATACTTTTTCCTTTCACTAGATCAACGTCCGTATAGGAAACTGATACGCGCGATTGTATGCAAACTGCGTAGTTTGAAAGGACTATTGTAGTACATTCTTAAAAACGTCGACAAATGGGGACAGAACGTTATGTAAATAAATGTATTTGAATCATGTAGTAAAATATAGTGTGTATTTCATCTTTTCTATATAATAAAAGAAAGTCGTGTTAGTTACACCACTTATAACTCAAGAACGGCTGAACCGATTTAGCTGAAAATTGTCAGGGAGATAGTTTAGAGCCAGGAGAAGGACATAGGATACTTTTTATCCCGTTCGACAGCATTCCCGTGTGATTTGACATGAAACGTCAGTCACTATAAAACGTGGTATAACAAAAAAGAATCAGACTTGGAATAACAAACCATGTGGGCGAAGCCGCGGGCGGAAAGCTAGTACTCGATATATGAAATCATGTTTATTTTAAGTCTGTATAGGTAGTGACAAATTGTCACTTCCTATTGAGAAACTAATTATTTTTGTGAAGCTCATTATATAAAAAAGTAATTTAAAAAATTAGATACTTAAACCACAGAATAACAATAAGTAAGGTACTTGATACAAATAAGGCCTACCTAACTTTAAATGCTTATATTTTAATAAATATTAACGCCAATCAACAAAAACAAGGTTAATTAACTTCTTCCATCCTTTAATTTTAGCAATATTACAAAAAATAACACAATTTTTAACTAAATCTCTTCAAAATAAGCAAATTACGAAACCACTGATTTTGGCTTTAATAAATCACCTACACTGAATAAGGCCTATATGATTCAAATGCCTCTAGACCTTAAAATTGAGGTTGCATTAAACAAAATGCGGTCTTATAACATTAAACACGTCGATTTGTTTGCGTTATCAAAATTTTACATACCAAGTTAACAGAAATATAGTCATTATCTCTAGATAAACTTAAATTCCACTTATTAAGAATTATACATAAATTATAGATAAAATTAAATATTCATAGTAAAAAAGTAATGATTCCTTACATATATTATTTAAAAAAATATCAAAAACAAACAATATTATTTTTTTGTATAGGGCTTATTAAAACACCGTGTTCGAATAAGGCCTACACATAAAACCTTTTAAATAAATCAGTTTAGGAATATCATTTAGTCTTGAATTTTTGTAAACAAAATGAGATCTCTATTTTTATTAGAACCAGTGCATAAAAAGGCTTCTGAATCATCTTTACGAACTCCTACACAATCTTTGTGACACCACCAAAGGCAGTCCTTTATGGTCGCATATCTGCTACTTTGTCTTCGAGACAGGCATGATAATACCAGCTTTTATTCTTCTTTCCTTTAGAATTATACATACGGCTTTTTTTCTTATTTTTTATTGGTTTTGTATTTTTTTTTCTTTTTTTTACAGGGTTTGTAATTTTTTCGACTCTGTTTTCTTTTTATTTTCTGTGCTGTTAGTAACATTCTTATTAAATAAATATTTAGTTACTCTTTTACTCATTTATTTTAATGAATTTGTCCGTAATCAGGTGTTAACATAAGTATCAAATATGGCCTACCATGCTGAAATAAGGCCTAGGCCTTATTAGAAATCTCGCTCTTGTTGTCTTTAAAAATTTACAAATAATGCATCTATAGCCAGTAGTACAAATTAAGGTAATTATTAGCTAGTAAGAAATATTTAGATACGATTACCAAGAAAAGCTTTATCTAAAACAGCGTCATTTTACCGAAAATTTAAAATGAAATCGCCAGATTTTTATAAGACAGCACGAAATCACCCACCTCCTTAGAAGAACGCGTGCCAATTGGTACTGGGATCGTGGATCGGGACGCTCTTGCACTCTACCGGGTTATAGGGCATATGAGTACGTGTCCTTGAAGTATTATCCCGGTTGGATTTATTTATCTGTGTTTTCTGATGTGTAGGCCTTATTAGAACGTAGGCCTTATTTGTATCAAGTACCTTACTACGTACAGAAGTTTTACTTCGCGAAGGTATTTAAAAAATGTATGCTCAATGTCATTAACAATATGGTGTAATTTAGCCTGTCTCAAGAGTCAAGCACCATTTTGTTGACAAACGTCAGTGATCGGCACTGCGCCGAAGCTATAGGGCTGACTTCGGTAAAATGATGTGACGAGAGGTGCCAAACTGCAGAAAATGGCGGAGGAAATACATGATTTAGCATGAATTATCATCAATAATCAACTACTTATTTACCTCTCAGTGTCTTGAAGCAACTTAAAAAAGTAAATACTATGTTTTTATTATTATTTAGGCAGTTAAATACTGCACAGTATTTAGTACACCATTTTCTTTATTTTCTTCCATCATACACAAGAATACTCGTGCGTGAGTCAATGTTCGCTCGTATATGAGGCCTTGTCGAATAGTATCCTGTAGGTGGGCCATCGTGCGTGTTTTGTTTTCGATGTAAACTCGCGGAGATGAACAGGCCTGCTTAAACTGATTTTATTTGCTTATTTTAGCTTTTCGACTGAACTAAACAC